>NW_006159577.1:2866132-2866589 GCF_000334495.1 Tupaia belangeri chinensis
GGACTTCCCTGCCTGCCCAGCAGCCTAATCCAGCTCTTGCTTTTCCTTTGGGGAACCATTCCTCTTTTACTCTTAATCCTAGGGGTTGTATGACTATCTCCTCCACTTACCTTAGATCTGAGGGATTGGATCAGAAATAGAGATGTAGCCTAAACCCAACTGGTAAGATCCAATTTTGGAAGTTTTGCTGGAAGAAGTCTCTGCTTCTCTGTGAGGGTTACTAGACTGGTAGAACCTAAGGATGGTGCTTTTTCATCTGCTAGAGGGAGTATGAGAACAGAGGAGGGAAAAGTGAGAGTAGAGAAATAGGGAACTGAATTCCACACATCACGTGAGCTCCTGGATTCAACTGTATCTGAAGCAGGACCCTGGACTTTACATTTTCATGAGTCAACATATTTCCTTTTATCGCTTTCTCTTTATTTCTCTGTGAAAGAGAGAGATAAGGGGGGAGAGG
>NW_006159577.1:2866854-2872796 GCF_000334495.1 Tupaia belangeri chinensis
GAGATAAGGGGGGAGAGGGCAAGAGAAAGAAAAATTTAAACTGTCAGATTTGTCCATGTCTCAATCCCCTGACGCAGCCTCTGGTCAGCTAAGACCAAAGGTGCACACCACTCCATCTGGCTTGTTTAGCTCAGTCTAGAATCCAAACTCAGGCCTCCCATGTGCCTCTTGCCTGGCATAGCGGCAACTTATAGCCTGCACTATTGTGACTGGCTGCAGTATATTTACTTTTATCCTTGAGTTTGCTAGCTTGAGTTTCTGTCACTTGCATCCAGTAGTGTCCTGAATTATACAGTCTCCATTGAGAGGTTTCATAGCTTTGTGGCTAAGACAGATTCCAAAATTGTAGCCATTTCTGCTACTTACTACCTGTGTGACTTTGGGCAAGTTAATCAATCTGTGTCTCAGTTTTGCCAGCTTGATGCTTAGATCTGGAAGGGTGGCTCCAGGGCTCCTTTCTCTCTGTCCATGCTTCTATCCCCAGACTTAGAGCCCTTTTCTTGCATAAATAATTCTAGGTGGCTCAAGAGACTTTCTGCTCAGATCCTCTCTCCTCATTCTCCCCACTCCAATTCTCTTTCTCCATCCTCCAGTAAAAACTGTATTCATGCTGGGAAAAACAATTCTGTATGCCATAAAGATACACAGTGATTAAATATAAATATTTTAAAAAGAAAAAAACAAAACAAAAAACAAAACCCAAGAACCGGAGCAATCCCCTTCCTTTGCCCAGGGCCAGAGGCCGGAACAAATCACTTCCACAGTTGTTGCTAACTCATTGGGGTTGGCGATGACTTCCTGCCCCAGGACTGCAGTTGCATAAAGAAACAAAAAAAAAAAAACAAAAAAAGGCTCATTTTATTACCAAAGTAACACGTAGACATAGTTTTTGCTTTTAAAAGTTCAAACAGGATAAAAGGACATAAAAATAGAAACGACAAGTTTTCCACTTCCCAGTCATCGCAGTCTCGCTCCCTAGAGATAATCACTGCTCACAGTTTCCTGTGATATGTTTAAGCTCTACACCACCACATGGCTCTGCATTTGCTTTCTTTCTATTGAAAATAGCTTTTGGAGAATGTTCACATGAGCATTGTGGTAACATACACAGAACATAAAATTTACCATCGCAATCAATTTTAGGCATATAGCTCAGTAGTGTTAAGTGTATTCACATTGTTATGCCACCAATCGCTAGACCTTTTCCATCTTGTAAAACTGAAACTCTATACCCATTAAGCAACAATTTCTCATCTCCCGCTCCCTTCCGCCCCTGGCAGCCATCATTCTACTTTCTGTCTCTATGAATTCGACTGTTCTAGGTAGATGATATAAATGGAATCATACAGTATTTATCTTTTGTGACTGGCTTATTTCACTTAGCATAATGTCCTCAAGGTTCATTCATATTGTAACCTGCGTCCAAATTTTCTTCCTTCCTTCCTTTTTTTAAAAAATTTATTTTATTTTATTTTAGAAATTTGTACAATAGGGCCTATGTGCTTGCTAGAGAGACACAGAAAAGGAAAATGAGAAATCATTCCCCGAGGGGATGGCCACACCACAATCCCTTCTCTTCTGTTGTCCTCCTGAGATCTTGGGCACACGTGCACACATGTTTAGTGTGATTTTCAAGTCATTGGGTCTGGGACTCAAATCATGGTCGTGGGAATCCAGTGATAAAACCACTACATCATCTGCTGGCCCCAATATCCTTCGTTTTTATAAGGCCCAGTAACAGTCCATGTATATACCCACCGCATTTTGTTTCTCCATTCATGTGTAAATGGACACTTGGGCTGCTTCTACTTCTCCGCTCTCATGAATAATGTGCTGGGAACATGGGTATACAAGTATCTCTTCACTCCCAGTTCTTTAGGGTGTATACCCAGGAGTGGAAAAGGCGGTCTCACCACTCCAACCATAAGCTCAACCAGCCTAGCAACTCCCAGAAAGCAGCAGTGACTTCCAGTAGAACTTCCAGATTGAGTTTTACTGGTTGGGTTTAGGCCACATGTCCATTTCTGAGTCAATCCCTCAGTTTGAAGTAGGTGGGGGAGATGGATCAGTGACACAACCCCTAGGATTAAGAGTAGGAGAGGAGTGGCTCCAGGGCTGGATGGCTGCTGCTGGACAGGCAGAAATGTCAGTGGTTTCTCCAAAGTAGAAGTCCCCAGGACTCTGCCAAACAAGGTCAGAATCAGAATAACAAATTTTTATTTCTATAAGGATATTCTGCTGTGGCATGTTGGATCATATGGTAATTTCATTTTTAATGTTTTTTGGGACCACCATACTGTTTTCTACAGTGGCTGCACCATTTCACATCCCCACTTACAGTCTATAGAGTTCCACATCCTCACTAACACTTATTATTTGTTACAAGCCATTCTGGTTGGTGTGAGGTAGTATCTCATTGTGGTGAGGTAGTATCTCATTATGGTTTTGACTTTAACTTCCGTAATGAGTAGAGTTGTTTTGTGTGTATATTAAAATGTATCATGATGAACATCCTCCATTGGAGGGAGTCTTTTAGAAAATTGCATTTAATAACAGCAAGGACAATAGCCACTCCCAATCTTGAGCACTCACTATGTGCCAGATAAGCACTTCACACCCATTATCTCATTTAATACTTGGTAGGTATGGGACCAGCAATTGGCTCAGTAGTAAGTATAGCCACCAATGGCTATGTCACTGGACTCCCATGTAGTCGACCATGGATTGAATCCTGGACCCAGTGGCTTAAACTCATGCCAGGCACATGTACATGAGTGCCCAAGACCTGAGAGGAGAATGGAGGAGAAGGGGTTGCAGCATAGCCATCCCCTCTGTGGGTAATTTCTTGCTTTCTGTCTCTCTGTCTTTCTGGCGAGTGCACGTGCCCTATAGCAAAAACCTCTCCAAAACAAACAAACAAATAAACAAACAAACAAACAAACAAACACAAAAAACTTGGTAGGTGCACACCATGGTTATTTCCACTGCCCAGATGAACAAACCAAGACTCTCAAGAGCAAGTAAGAGGACCAAGACCATATAGCCAGTCAAGAAGAGACAGGCTTAAACCTGATCTGTCTGACCCTGTAGCCTGTAACTCTGCAGTCTGATACATTAAATGTACTCAAAAGTAGAACTCTAGCCATTACTGAGAGGCAACAATTAATGAGATTCTTGTCTTATTTGCTTTCTCTGTTTCCTGAATGATTTCATAGCAGGTCCCAGACATCTGGTCTCATCATTGCTACATAGCCCAGTGGGATGTAAAAGCCTGTATATATCTCCTTACACAACTGTGTCATGATCATTCTAAACATTTCCTTGGTAACACCTAATAGCTGAGAAACAATCTTCATGATTGCGTACAAAATATATAATTCAATTTTCCATAGGAGCCCTTCTGAAGATCTAGTCTGAGTCCAAAGACTTTTTCTTTTGTTTTTGTTTAAATTTGCTAGAGGACACATGTACTTGCTGGGGAGAGAGAAAGAGAGAGAGAGAGAGAGAGCACCCCCACTGCACCCCCCCCCATGGGGAATGGTCATACTGCAATTTTTGGGATTTTGGTTACACATGCACATATACCTGGTATGTTTCTCAAGCTGCCAAGTTTGGAACTTGAACCACAGAGTTGGTCATCTGATAGCTGCTTTAACCACCACACCATGAACTGTACTTGAATTTAGAGACTTTTTGTTTGTTTGTTTTAAGTTTTTTGTCATAGTGCATGCACACTCGCTGGAGAGAGACAGTGAGAAGGAAAGTGAGAAATTACCACCTTAGGAAATGGTCACACCATAGTCCCTTCTCCTCCATATTCCTCCTGGGATTTTGGGCATGAACACACATGTACTCAGCATGATTTTCAAGCCACCAGGTTTGGGACTCACACTGTGATTGACCATGTGGAAGTCCAGTGCCTTAATCACCATGTCACTTGCTGGCTCTCAAGCTCAGAGATCTCATTCTTCTCCTTGAAAGGCAGGTGGTGGTGAGATTAGGCACACAGGCTACTGAGTCTGACAGACTGGGCTTATTAAGCCCATCTGTTCTTGACTGGCTATGAGGTCTTGGGCCAGTTAGTATCCTTATGAGCCTTAGTTTGTTAGTCTATGCAGTGGAGATAACCATGGTGTGCCCCTACTGAGTGTTAAATGAAATAATGGGTGTGAGGTGCTTAGCAATATGTCTGTCCCATAGTGAGTACTCAAGATTGGGGGCTGCTATTGTTCTTACTGTTATTAAGTGTAATTTTCTCAAAGACACCCTCAGATGGAGAGTGTTTAGGCACCATGGGAGGCTGGTAGGAAGTGGAGCAGGGCAGAGGGAGGGACGTGGTACTTGTACTTGTGTCTTCATCACAGCAGATAGGGGGCGCTCCATCATGCTGGGGTCCACTCTTAAGGACCAGCAGATGTGGGCTGCTGTTCATATGCTCAGCAACACTGGGATTAAGTGAAAAAAATGATAAAATTTGCCAGTAGGAAGGGCGATGAAATTTTATTTGGAGCTCAAATACATTTTCCTAAGATTGGTTTTTGCCATTTCCTCCTCGCTTGATCTGATGGCCTTCTCCTTAGTAGTAATTCAGTAAGTGGTTCCTCTGGATGATGACAGGCAAATGGGAGCTGGGGTGGGGGAGAACAGAGTCAAAGGGAGAGGGGCATTGTCTGAAATTGATCTATCCTAATCAGATCCAGAGCCAAAGACTTTTTAGACTGAAAGGACATGGAGGCTGAAGGCTATCGTGATAACTAGTTTAACCTGAATAATTTTACAGATGGGAAAAGGAAGGGAATGAGTGAGAGAGAAAAAGAGTGATGAGAGAGATTGCTCTAAGGTCCTGCAGTCACTTGCAGGTTGAGCAGGGACCAGAGTCCTGGGCAGTCAGATGGGTTCCTCCATCCCAACACTCTGTCTCAGCCATCTTTGGTAGATGACCAGAGTGGGCCATGTCCTGACTAGCTATGTGACATTGGATGGTCTGAGGTCAGCTTCATCATCTGTGCAATGAAGAGGACAAGGGAGATTCAGGCAGCTTTGAACATCCTCTGCTTCCCAGCGGTTGGCCCCTGTGTGGATAGGACATTTTCTGTGCAAGTTGCCATCTTACACACTGAACATAGGCCTGTTGGTTCGGAGCTTACCCAGGGCCTTTTGCAGTTTGGCGTCCTCTGATTTTGGTGTAAGGAGAGTCTGTAATTGGGGTCTCGTGCCTGTTGCCATGCCTGTGTTGTTGATGCCCTTGTACCTGTCATTCTCCCTTTGTAACCCCCCAGGGCTTCATCCAGAAGAACACAGTCCTGGGGTCACTTTGGCCACGAGTTAGCTGTGGATGTCAGGCAGCCAATAGCTTTTGTGGCCTGTCAGCTCCACTCTGAGAACACTAGGAGGCACCACAGCACAGGGGTTAAGTTTATAGGCTCCCCACATCTGGAAAGTGGGAATAATAATTGTACCCACTTCATAGTCATTGCGACACTGAATATAAACCAGCTGGTAGTAGGGCCATGGTGAGCTTCCCTCAGGAAATCACTGCTCTTCCTAGACAGCACAGAACTGGTGTCACTGTGACTTCAAGGACCAGGGACTAGGCTCTGGGTGCCACCGTAGTGCCTCTCCCAGCTTGCTGAAGAGTGGTTGTATGGGAACCATGAGGGAGGGCTTTGCTTCTCTTCAGTAAGCCAGAGCTGGTCAAATGAGTACAGATCACCTTAGCTGTGTTTGTCAGGTCCTCTGAGATACAGTGTCATTGTGATTGTCACCAACCATCTTTGAAAGGTGGCCTTGGAGCTGCTTTTCAACAGCTAGAGGCATGGAGAACACGGGTCACATAGGACTGTGACATGGCTGTCTGGGTGTGTCTGGCAGTGCTGGTACTGTGGGCTGAGTGAGAGGCTGAGGCCCAGCTGCCAGGGCCTGGCCTCTCTGGGGCAGGACCG
>NW_006159577.1:2875705-2892923 GCF_000334495.1 Tupaia belangeri chinensis
TCCCTGGTTAGCCGAGTTCCTTGAGCAAGTTACTTGGCCACTCTTGAAGCCTCAGTTCCCACATCTGGAAAGTGGGAATAATAATTGTACCCACTTCATAGTCATTGCGACACTGAATATAAACCAGCTGGTAGTAGGGCCATGGTGAGCTTCCCTCAGGAAATCACTGCTCTTCCTAGACAGCACAGAACTGGTGTCACTGTGACTTCAAGGACCAGGGACTAGGCTCTGGGTGCCACCGTAGTGCCTCTCCCAGCTTGCTGAAGAGTGGTTGTATGGGAACCATGAGGGAGGGCTTTGCTTCTCTTCAGTAAGCCAGAGCTGGTCAAATGAGTACAGATCACCTTAGCTGTGTTTGTCAGGTCCTCTGAGATACAGTGTCATTGTGATTGTCACCAACCATCTTTGAAAGGTGGCCTTGGAGCTGCTTTTCAACAGCTAGAGGCATGGAGAACACGGGTCACATAGGACTGTGACATGGCTGTCTGGGTGTGTCTGGCAGTGCTGGTACTGTGGGCTGAGTGAGAGGCTGAGGCCCAGCTGCCAGGGCTTGGCCTCTCTGGGGCAGGACAGCTTAGCTGCAGTACTCGCAAATCCTATGACGCTCCTTGTCATTTCCTCAGCTGGAAAATGGGCTCATTAATACTTGGCTCAAAGCGATCGCCCATGCTTTTTGCCTATGCCTGGCATCCAGTCAGCTGAGGCCCTGGGAGGGGCTGCTGCTGTGAACCTCACTGGGATCAGGGGTGGGCCTGGTGGCCCCCAGACAAGAAACGAGCTGAGAGGCAGGGCCCGCAGGGACTAGGTGGGCAACATATTCTGAGGGCAGGTTCTGCTTATTTGAACGTCACCCCTGAGGAAATGTGGAAACCTTTTGGAATGGCATGACAGGTTTGCTGGGGAAGAGTGCACTTTCAGCGTCCTGTATTTAAATCCAGTTCTCGGGGACCAGCAGGTGGCAAGGAGGTTAAGGTGCTGGACACTCCCACATGGTCAACCACGGTTTGGGTCCTGGGCCTGGTGGCTTGATTTCCCACTTTCCTTCTCTCTGTGTCTCTGTCTCTGGTTAAATTTAAAAAATTAAAAATGAATGAATAAATAAAATTAAATAATTCTTAAAAAAAAAAAAAAAGTCCAGTTCTCACTGCCTCACACTCTAGGCAAGCTTCTTCTGTCTCAGAGTCACAATTCCCTCTGGCAGAAAATGGGGAGAGCATGACTGGCTACTTTCCAGGCTTGTGGGAAGGCCAGTAGGATAGCGTAAATCAAAACAGTTAACATGGTATTTAAAAATCTGTTCCCTTCTTTCCACTTTCTCTTCTTTTATTTCTTTTCGTTTTTTTCTATTTATTTTTTAAAGTTCTGCTTTAGGGCACATGTATTCTCCAGAGAGAGAGAGTAAGAAAAGTAAGGGAGGGAAGGTGAGAAATCAGCCCTCAACAAAGTGGGTCACCCCGCAATCCCTTCTCCTTCATTCTCCTCTCAGGATTTTGGGCATGTATGCACACGTGCCTGGCATATTTTTCAAGCCACCAGGTGCATCCTGTACTGGGGCCAGCACTGAACAGAGAGAGGGGCACTTTTTCCCAGTTACCTCCAGGCGTGTCCGTTTGCTAAGCTGTGTGTTCTGGGTTTGTGTTGTTCTCATGCACAGTGATGTGATAAGGGCAGGCTGTCCATGGCCTGAAGCCTGATCTCTTCAACTGGCTCGCTGTTTAGCTGCTCAGTTCCAGAGATTTAACCCCAATTCCCACCTACCTCCCCAATAAAGGGGAGTGCTATGATTAATTTTCAGTAGGGGACATAGCTGACAGCCAGACCCACTGACTGTACCTCTCATTCCGAACAGCCTCTGTCTCCAGAGACGCCAACCTAGGGAGTGAGGACAGCTCCCCGATACCAGTCTATATCTAGGGAATTATCTCAGGGCCTGTGCCCTGCTGTCTTAGCTAAAGTTCTGGCAGTTAAGGGTAAGGTCAGGCGGGGCAGCTCTTCCTTCTTATGGACTCCAGGACGTCTGGGCACATTCCAGGGAGCCGTTAATCAGTAGTCATGGGCCGTGTCCTGTATTTCAATTTTAAGAGAACACACTTTGGTTCTTCAGATTGGATTGATGTGTCTACATTCTGAGTTCCTTTCAGAGCCCAGGGTACTTCTCTGCACTCACTCTCAATAATTTTGGAATGTAATGAAAAATGAAGAAAATCCATGGCTCTCTGAAAATGAGCTGCCTCTTTGGTGATGTGCTCTCACTCCCTGTCCTCTGCTTTGTCATCCTGCAGGGAGACACACAGCATGCCTCTGCTGTCCCTACCCTACTCCTCGAGTGGTCTGAAGGGACCAATGACCATCTCCAGGCCCTTCCTTGGAGAACTGGCTTCCTATGGTTGGCTGGGTTGTGGTGAGAATTAATGGCCCTCTGTAAGGCTCTAATGGATCCATAATCGGTTTGCTTCATTAGGGCCTGCTGCCTAGGGAAGTTAATTGTGCCCTTGGAGACATGGTAAATGAAGCTCTGCTGTGGAGCTCAGAGATCAGAGACCTCTTGTGTAGACATCAAGGCTGTCCTGAGAGGCTGATCCTGGCCTCATCCTTGTAAGCCAGAAACTTGACCATGAGGTGCAACTTAGTATAGTGTATATTCTTTGTTCAAAGGCTTTAAGAAAGTATTTAAAAACTTTTTTCTGGGTCACGGGCTCCACTGAGAATTTCAACACTGCACACATTCACATAACCCCCCAGAACTTGCACTACCGTGGGAAGGGGTACAGATTCCCTGAGCCTGTTCATGGCCCACTTGGAAAATTCATGGATTCTGCCTCTCCTGCTATGGGACATCTTTAAGGTGATCTTTTTGTTCATTTCTTCATTCATTGTTCTCCAATTTATTTAAGAGGTATTTATGGAGTACCTACTATGTGCCAGGGAAATAATCTATATTTTGCCAAATGTTAAGCTAGCCCTGAAGTGAGAGTGAATCAGAAACATCTTTTGAGCAAATAGCAACTGTAGTTGAACTTACTCGGGTGCTTATTGTCTCTTCTCTTCCTCGCTAGGTAAAGCCAGGGAATGGAGGATGGGAAGAGTTTCGTGATCATTGTGATTCTATTAGACTTTCATACCTTTGGCCACGTTAGAGGAACCACTGAGTTCATCCTGTGGCCAAGAGACATGGAGACACCACCGAGAATTTTAAATATTTCTTTCTATTATGAAGCAATCTAAATGTTAAGTCTTCTAATTCCACCAGCTCACAAAAATGTTAGAATAGCCCCCTGGCATTGGCCTGGCAGAAAAGACCACCTGCTTTCTCTACCTGGACCAAAGGATTAAAAGAGGATAAGTGCTTGTGATGATTCTTCCAGCTTCCAGCTTTGCAGAATGAAGAGTCTTCACTGCTATGAACCTCTTTTTCTCTTTATAAGTTGAGTTTGTCATTTCTTTTCTTTCTTTCTTTCTTTTTTTCTTTTTGAGAGATTTTCGCTATAGGGCGCATGCACTCGCCAGACAGACAGAGACATTAGAGACAGAAAGTGAGAAATCACCCCCCAGGGGGGATGGTCACGCCGCAATCCCTTCTCCTCCATTCTCCTCCCAGGATCTTGGGCACGCACGCACACGCGCCCGGTGTTTTAAGCCACCGGGTCCGGGACGCGAACCGCGGTCGACTACGTGGGAGTCCAGCGACATAGCCATTATGCTAACTGCCGGTTCCCCTGAGTTTGTCATTTCTGAGGGGACTACCCACCATCATGACATGACATCAGTGGGGAACCCTGGCTTGTAGAATTGGAGCAAGATTGACAGCTGCAGAGCTGGAAGTAAAAGTCTGCTCTCGGGGGCTTGAAAAAAACAAATACAAGGGGTCCTCAAAAAGTTTGAAGAGAACAGAATCAAACTTCAAGTTTTGGTGCAAAAATTCTGAAATCCATGCATTCTTTTTATAGCATTTAAAAAAAAAATTTAATAAACTTTTTGATGACCCTTGTACATCGCAGACTTCCACTTCTGGCTCCAGTAGAGGAAACTGTGTTATAATTACACCAAATAAATGCTACCATATATTTAAGGGAGAAATTATACCCACTCTATACAAGCTTTTCCAGAAAATTGAAGAGGTGAACATACTTCCCAATTCATTCTACAAGGCCACTGTTAACACTCATAACAAGCCAAAGAAATAGATTGCAAGAAAATTGTGGACCAATATGTCTCATTTATGCAAAAAACATTAAATTGATTCAAATAATATACTGAAAAGATCTCACAACCTAATGTAATACCAGGAATGTAAGTTTTTTTTAAGACCTAAGATCTATAGCTATAATTCAGGTTGGATGGTTTCACAGAGGTAAAACATGATGCTCTGTGAGGGTTACCCATATGGGAAGGTCTGGGTTGCCATCTGGAGATCTCCCTGAGTATGCTGGTATGTGTGTGTAATCCAGAGCTGGCTTGGAAGGGGGTGGATTGTAGCATCGAGATCTGGTTGGAGTGTTGTGTCTGTTTGCTCTTTCTCTCTGTCTCTCTTGCTCATAGAAGAGATAAATAAATAAATACATAAAAATTTTTTAAAAACCTGTATTTTGTGGGGCTGGTAGGTGGCATGGTGGTTAGGGCTGCTGGTCTCCCACATGGCTGACCAAGGTATGAGTCCCGGACCTGGCAGCTTTCTCTCTTTCTCTCTGTCTTACTCTGATCAACTTGAAAATAGCAATAATGATAAATAAAATAAAAGAAATAATTCTAAAAAAATAAAATCTGTATCTGGCCAGGCAAGTGATGTGTTTAAGGTGGCTGGATCCCACATGGCCAGCTGTGCAGTTTGATTTCCAGACCTGGTAACTTTGAAAACATGCTGGATGCATGTGCGTGTGTGCTGAAAATCCTGAGAAGAGAATGGAGAAGGAACTGTGGTTCGACCATCTCCCCTGGGGAGGTGATGTCTCTCTCTCTCTTTTTCTCCATCTCTGGTGAGCGCATGCACCCTATGGCAAAAATCTAAAAAAGAAAAATCTATAATCATAGTTAACTATCTTAATAGGTTATATAAACATGTAAGGATCTCAGAAGAGTTAAAAAAAAAAAGCATAATTCGGGGCCAGCTGGTGGTGTTGTGATTAAGGCACTGGACTCCCACATGGTGGACTGCTGTTCAATGTGAGTTGAAAATCACATCAGGCTTGTGTGCATCTGTGCCCAAAATCTTGGGAGGAGAATGGAACAGAAAGGATTGTGGCATGACCATCCCCTCCTCCCCAGGATATGATTTCTCATTTCTTTCAATTTCCCCTCAATCTCTCTCTCCTTTCTGGTAAACATACCTGCCCTAGGGCAAGAACAAAAACAAAAAAGAAAAAGCTTAAGTCAAGATCCTATAGCTACTCCTGCTTAAAACTCAGAAACCTAAAAGAAGAAAGAAACTTCTTCAACCTGATAAGGTCATCTACACAAAATTACAGCTGATGCATTTTTCTTTCTTTCTTTCTTTCTTTCTTTCTTTCTTTCTTTCTTTCTTTCTTTCTTTCTTTCTTTTTTTTAGAGCGATTTTTGCTATAGCGCATGTGTGCTGTGTGGTTGCTGGAGAGACAAAGAGAGACAGAGAGACAGAAAATGAGAAATGCTCCCCCCCCCACCCACCAGGAGGTTTGGTCATGTTGCAATCCCTTCTCCTCCATTCTCTTCTCAGGATTTTGGGCACACACACACACACACACACACACACATACACATCCAACATGAGTTTTAAGCTGCCTGGTCGGAGACTCCAACTGCCGTTGACCACGTGGGAGTCCAGCAACATAACCATTATGTCATCTGCTAGTCCCAAGCTGACATCATTCTTACCCAATGGTGGGAGAGTGAGAGAGAGTGCTTTCTTCCTAAGTTCAAGAACAAGGCAAGAAGATTCATTCTCACCGCTTTCATTCAGCATTGTATCCTGATAAATAGTACTGGCAAGTGCAACAGGGCAAGAAAAAGAAGGAACGTGATCATGATTGGAAAGGGAGAAATGCAACTGTGTTTATTTCTAACAAATATGCTCATGTCTGTAGAAGAGCTTATGGAGTCTACAGAAAAGCTGCAAGAACTAATAGTTGAGTTTAGCAAGGTTACAAGAAACTAGATCAATATAAAATGCATTTTATTTCTATATATTAGATACAAACAAATAGAAATCAAAGTTTAAAAAATTTGCATTAGGATAAACTAATGAACTACTTAGTAAATGGATTAGTTTCCTTTAGCTCCTGTAACAAATTGTCACATATTTTATGGTTTAAAATGACTAAGACAACTTTGTTGTCTGATGGTAGACATTCAAAATTTGTCTCAGTGGGCTAAAATCAAGGTGTTGGCAGGACTTTGTTCCTTCTAGAGATTCTAGGGAAGGATTCATTTCCTTGTCTTCCTGGCTCTTAGAGGTTATTCAGTTCCTTGGCTTTAAGGCCTCACATCACTCTGACCTCTGCTTCCCAAGTCACATCTCCCTCTCCCTGACTCTGCTCCTCTTTTACTCTCTTCCATGAATCCTTGTGATTACACTGCTCCCACATCAGTAATCTGGGCACCCTCCTATTCCAATATCCTTAGCCGAATCATATCTGTCAGGTCCTTTTTGTCATGAAATGTAACCTATTTTTTTAGAGAGTTTTTTTTTTTTTCGCTATAGGGCGCGTGCGCTCGCCAGACAGAGACATAGAGACAGAAAGCGAGAAATCACCCCCCGGGGGGATGGTCACGCCGCAATCCCTTCTCCTCCATTCTCCTCTCGGGATCTTGGGCACGCACGCACATGCGCCCGGCGTGAGTTTTAAGCCACCGGTCCGAGATGCTAACCGCGGTCGACTACGTGGGAGTCCAGCAACATAGCCATTACGCTAACTGCTGGTTCCCAACCTTTTTAGATTCTGATGGTTAGAATGTGGACATTGTTCTCCCTACTATGGGTTAAATCTGATAAAAGATGCAGGAAGGATCTGTACACTAAAAACTAAATTGCTGCTCATAAATAAAAAAAATTTTCTAAGTTAAAAAAAAAACCTAAATTGCTGCTGAAAGAACTTTTAAATGACTCAAATAAGTCGAAAGCTATACCACACTGGAGGATTGAAAAACTCGATATTATGAAATGATCAATACTTTTTAAATTTATCTATAGATTCAACTCAATCCCAATGAAAATCCCAGCAGTATATCCATAGAATTTTAAGAATTAACTCTTATTTGAAGATTAGATGGTAATACAAAATATTTAGAATAACCAAAACAACTTTGAAAAAAAATATTTGGAGAGCTATACTACCAGACTTGAAGCTTTTTATATAAAGCAACAATAATCTGAAGAATAATACTGGTATAAAACATATATAAAGGCTAATGAAAAGACCAGAGCATCAAGAAATAGGCTCATACATAGATTTTCAGTTGACTTTCAACGAAATTGAAAAGGCAGGTGGGTGTAGAAAAGATCTTTCTTTTTTTCTTTTCTTCTTTTCTTTTTTCTTTTTTCTTCTCCTTTTCTCTTTTCTTCTCTTTCCTTTCCTTTTTTCCCCCTTTCTTTAAATTTCTGCCAGAGAGCTTGTGTGTTCACCAAGAGAGAAAAAAAAAATGAGAAAACACTTCCTATAGGTCATAGTCATGCTGCGATCTCTTCTCCAGTTCTCCCTTTTTTTGAGATTTTGGGCATCCATGCACTTGAGTTTCACATGTTTTTCCTTTTCTTCATTAAGTTTTTTTTTTTTTTTTTCCCCTAGAGAACATGCAGAGAGAGAGAAAGACAAAGAAGGGGTATGTGAAAAATTAATTCCTAGGGAGGATGGCCATACTACAATCCCTTTTCCTCCGTTCTTTCAGGATTTTAGGTATGCATACACATGAGCCTGGCATGATTTTTAAGCTCTCAGGTCTGGGATTTGAACTGTGGTCTGCCATATGGGGGTCCAGTGTCTTAACCATGCCACCTGGTGACCCCTTGGTATATTTTTCAAGCTGCCATATCTAGATCTTGACCTATGAGTCAGCCATATGGGAACTGGCCATCTTAATCACCATATCACTGGTTGATCCTGAAAAGATAAGTCTTTTTAACAAATGATGATGGAATAACCTGACCTCTATATTAAACAACAGTAACAAAAAAGAGAACGTGATCCTTGTGTAGACCATTAAAATGGATCATAGACCTAAGTGTAAAACCTGTAATTATAAAACTTCTGGGAAAAAAAAATAGGAGAAAATGTTTGCAGTCCTGGGTCAGGCAAAGATTTCTTAGCTATTACACCAAAATCACAATCTGTAAAACTAAAAAATCGGTAATTCCAAGTTCATCAAAATAAAAACTTTGCGTCCTCAAAAGACTCTGTTAAGAGAATTAAAAAACAATTATAGATTAAAGTATTTCAAATCATATATTTGATAAAGAACTTGTGTCTAGAATATATAAATAATTCTCAAAGCTCAACAATAATATAGAAACAAACAACCTAATTTAAAAATTAGCAAAGATTGGGAACCAGTAGTTAATGTAATGGCTATGTTGCTGGACTCCCACGTAGTCGACCGTGGTTCGCGTCCCGGACCTAGTGGCTTGAAACTCATGCTGGGCGCGTGTGAGTGCGTGCCCAAGATCCCGAGAGGAGAATGGAGGAGAAGGGATTGCGGCGTGACCATCCCCCCATGGGGGGTGATTTATTGTTTTCTGTTTCTATGTTTCTGTCTGTCTGTCTGGTGAGCGCACGTGCACTGTAGCGAAAACCTCTCCAAAAAGAAAAAAAAAATTAGCAATGATTTAAATAGACATTTTACCAAAGAAGACGTATGGATGACAAATAAGCACATAAGGAGATGCTCAACATCATTAGTTGTGATGGGCAAATTAAGACAAGAATGAGATACCTCTATTCATATGTTAAAAATCCAAAGAAGACTCACTAGTGAGAACTGAAAGAACTAGAGCTATGGCACTGCTAGTAGATTGTAAAATCGTCCAACTATTTTGGAAGATAGTGTGGCAGTTTCTTTAAAACTTAAACACAGCTACCATATGACTTAGCTATTCCATTCCTAGGTATGTATACAGAATAATGAAAGTATATGTTCATAAAAGAGTTGTGTAGAACATTTATAACAACAGTCAATAGCCACATACAACCCAAATTTCCATCAACAGGTAAATGAATAAACAAATGTGGTATTCCATACAGTGGAATACTATTTAGCTATTACAGTGAATGAACTATTGATACATGCAAGAACATGGGTTTATCTCAGTCATTTCGCTGAGTGAAAGAAGCTAGGCAAAAGAGTATACAATAAATGACTCCATTTATGTAATTTCAGAAAATATAAATTATCTATATGACAGAAGTAGTTCATATTCCTGATCCTTTGTATGCAATGTTCCCATCCTATCCTGAAGATTTCAGTACCATTAGTATTCTAAAATTTAACAATAATACACTTATATGTAGGTCCATTTTATCCTTTGTTCTGTACTCTCAATGAACTTTTTCAGTCTCAAAACCTGTATCTTTCTTTTCTTGGAAATGACCGTTATTTATTGTATTAAATGATTTCTTCCATGACTTCCTCTGTTCTCTTTCTGGAACTCCTATTGTTTTGATGTTGTACCTTCTGGACGATTCCTAGTATCTATTTCATCTGTCTTTCTTTTCTTTTCTTTTTTTTTTGCTCCACTTCCTGAGAGATTTCCTCAGTGTTCTCTTTCAATGCTTCAATTTAGACTTTCATTTTTGCCAGTCTGTTTTAAATTCCAAAACTTTTTTTTTTTTAAAGCACCTTTCTTCTTTCTAAATAGTGTTCTGTTCTTGCTTCATGGATGAAATACTTGTTCTTAACTTCCCAGTGTTATGAATATAATTACTTTTTTTTCTTCTCCTAGTTTCTGTTTTCCCTAGTAATTTTTTTCTGTTTTTATTTTGGTCTTTCTGTTCTGTATTTAAAGTGTTATTTTGATGTCTGACAATCCTTTCTCATATACCCATAATTAAAAGTTAAGGAATAAAAAGCTTACTGGAAGCTCTGAGCATCACTGTTGACTGATCTAGTGGGATTGCTTTCTTGGAAATCTCCAAATGTCAGGATATTTGAGTATTAGTTGTTGGACCCATGACATTTCCAACAGAAGAGCCTTCTCATCTTCTGTTTGGAGGTATAAATCTTCTCTCAATATTCTGGAAACTGAGACAGGGAAGAGGGCGTGGGTAGGAGCATCTCAGCATTGTGTGTGTTACTTCAGGCTCTGTGACTGGCACTCCTGACTGCATAGATCCTCAATTTACTTCACTCCGAAGAATGGCATTCTTGACTTCTTTCAGGGTGAGGAAAGGCAATGGCTGAGATAAATGGTGCCAGGGCTTGGACCTAGGGGTTCTAACAGCCTTTGAAATGGACTTTTAACAAAGCTGCCACTTTTCAGTTCCATTTTCCCACCTACTTCCAGAGGCTTTTGCTGTCACAAAGTTGTGAACTTTTGAGGGTCATGGGGTACAAATTGGGTTCTTCTTACCTTTAGTTCTGGTGGGTTTAGGATTTAGACTTTTTGGATCTACTAAGTTACTGGGTTCTGATATTCAGCTATCTGCTTCCCAGTTTCTGAAATTTTTTAAACTTTTTGCTTCTTTTCTTTTCCCCTTGTGGAGGCATGCCTTTAAAAATCTGAGGGCTTGTGTGCTTGTGAGAGAGAGAGAGTGAAGGAGGGGGAGGAAGCATCCCCTAATGGGTCTTGGGGAATACCACAATCCCTTCTCCACCATCTCTCCATTTTGTCAGGATTTGGGGTATGCACACACATGTGCCTCATGTATTTCTCAAGCTGCTGGGGCCAGAATTCGAGCTCTGGTCAGCCCTGTAAAATCTACTCCCTTAACCACTCGGTTATGAGGCTGACCCTGGGCTGACTCTTGAAAGTAAATATTTCATTGACCACTAAGTGCAAGGCTTGCACTTTCATCTGTTCCTTGGCTGATCCTCACAGCAGCCCCACACAGCAGATGTCACTCTCAGCACTCAGCACTGTTAAAAATATGAGTGTCAGAGAGGCTGGGACAGAGGAGGAGGGGCAGGTGCCACAGCCAGCTCATGTTGAGCCATGGCACCTGAGAGGTTTGGGCCTGACCTGGGGGGGGCAGTTGGACCATTGGGATCGGCATTTAGAAAAAGGCTCTGGTGGTGGCAGAGAGGGGAGAGGCTGTAGGTGAGTCTGTAGTGGTTTTTGTGATGCACAGAGATGACAAGCAAAACATAGGGGGCACTTGATAAATATCTGCTCTCTGACAATGGGGATATGGTGAGGAGAAGAACTTGAAGGCCGCTTAAGAAGATGGAGTTAGGGCCAGCCTAATTAGGTGGTGTGGTGGTTAAGGCAGCTGGATGCCACATGACTGACTATGTAGTTGAAGTCTGGATCCTGCTGGCTTGAGAAACACAACGGGCACATGGGGATGAATGCCCAAAATCCTGAAAGTGGGGAGAAATGCAGCCAGGATGGCTGCATGACCAGGACACAATTCATTTTACATGTCCATCTCCAGCCCCCAGAGTCATGGTTTGAGAGACAGTCTCTAGAGCTTGGCTGGCCTCTGGAGGACTTTCCTAAGCCCCCGACTTTCTTGTTGGACTGAGGCAGGTCTAGGGCCAGCCACGTGGGGCTGTCTATTTCCCAACCCATCTGCTTCTGGCCACCTGCAGAGAAATCACAAGTACAAACAAGCAGACTTTCAAGGTTTCAGGTGTTTCCCTTCTTTGTTCCTTTAGACTATTGTACTGGCCATGGCACCTGGAGACACCTGTCTTACAGTGCCAGGGCTTTTGTTATCAGAGCCTATTTTTCTCACCCTGTGGTCCAAGGAGACAGAATCCTCAGAGGAAACTTGATTTTGGCCAATCAAATGGTCTGGATGATCAGTTCTTGACCTGAGTCTTAGAAGTAATAGGTTCTCTTAGAGAAAAGATTTCTTGTGGTCATACATTATGGAGACACTGGGCTGAGAGTCTCCACATCTCTCTGAGACTATGTGCTGCAGGACTTCTCAGGGCCTTTAGTAGAGCCAAGTCAGTCTCTAGGAGGCGTTTCCTGTGTGCAGGCCTTCCCAAGGGTATTGGGCCAATAAATAAATGCCTTGTCCATGGATATCATCTGTCTTCTAGATCTAGTGTTCTGTGGGAGCTGGGCTGGCCTCTGAAGGCCTTGCCCAAGCTTCTCATTTCAACATTGGGTAAACTGAGGCCTAGGAGAAGAGAGAAATTTCTTGGCAGAGCAAGCAAGGGCTACCCAAGGCTCAGGAGCCCTGGCCAGGATTCTTTCTTCTGTACAGGCTTCCTGCAGTTCCTACCTCCTGCTCAAGCACATGTGTGCTCAAAATTCTTGGGTTCTGGAGGCTAGCACTTTTTCTTTCCAATGGACTCCTCTAGAAGGAGTCAGGGCTTGAGCTTGCCCCCACCTCAGTGTCCAGACTTTTTATGTGGACCTATGAAAAGACCCCCTTCCCCACCCACAGCCTCAAATGGAGCCCTGTCTGAGCACAGGGTGCAAGCAGTTAGGCTCTGATGTTTCCTGGTGGAGCCATTTGCAGGTCAATGAGGCAGACATAATTTGTGACTAGATGGTGATGCAGCAACAGGAGCCCCAGGACCCAGAGAGGAGCCCTGCCCCAGCTTCTCTGAGCCTCCCTCTGTGGCCTGCAGACTGTCTCTCCAACGGCAAAGAAGCAGCCGCTCTGATAGAGGGAGGGCTTGTGGTCTCTGGCCCTGGGTGACTGTGATCATCTGAGATAAGGTTTGGGACTGGCAGAGAGAGAGGCCAGCATGGCAGAAAAGCCTGCACATTTCAGTTTTGCAGTGTGACTCTCCTGTGCAGACCTCTCCTTTGCTCTGCACAAAATGGGCACTTCCTCGATTCACCCTGCGACACTGATGGAGAGCCCACTGGATGGGGCTCAGGTGAGGCCCTGGGGTGGGTTGAGGGCTGATGTCAACCTGCACTCTGAGAAGGCAGGACCTGAAACTTGAGTGGAGATAGGCCCAAGCTGCTACCAGGAAGCAGGAACAGGGCAGTGGGGAGAAGGGAGAACAGAAAAGGGGGAAGAGCTAGCATGAAGGGAATCGAGGTCACTACTAGGGGCCACGATGTTTGACACCACTGGGATCTTCTGGGATAGGGACAGAATTGTCCCTGGGAAAGTCAGAGGCAGGACCAATTCACCCACTGGCACCCACCCCTCAACTCCTCCCCTGTTGCCAGAGCTTTGACCCTGGGGCTCAACCACCACATGTCTGGTTGGGTGTGCTGGGCCAGGGCAGGCTCCATGTGCTTAAAGACATGCATGACAGTGGTGTGAAGGGAATGCTTTCAGGCCAGGTGACACGAGGTCACCTGGCTTCTGTCACCGAAACATGGCCGAGTCAGAGGTGGGCCCAGAGGGGTCACAACAGCACCAGGTCTGTCTGCCACTTACCCCTGTCTGTCTCCAAGGTGAAGTGAGATTGGAGAGCCTCTACCTGGGGCCAGGGGGAAGGGCAGGAAGAAACCACAAAAAGGGAGCCTGATCTTCTCATCTCATGGTGTGCTCTCCTGTGACTTCCTCAGCAGCCCAGTATTCATTGTCTAGTAACTCTTGTGACAACACAGAACCTTGGGACAGACAGTTGAAAGGGACCACTTTTGGAAAATGTGCTCTGAGGTCCCAGCTCCCTGTTGCTCCCCTTCCTGGGAGGAAGTCAATATAGTACTAGAACATTTATAAGAAGGGGCTGAGTAATGATTTACTCATCGCCTTTAGACTCAGGAAGTCTTATCTGGCTTCTTGAAAAATTGTAAGTTAGGAAATCAAGCAGGACTTTTTTCCGTAGAAACCAAATTAGAGGCATTGTAGGTGGCGGGCTGGTAGGATGGCTGATGAAGAGGAGGACCTGACTTTTGAGGAAGAAAATGAAGAAATTGGAGGAGGTGCAGAAGGTGGACAGGGGAAAAGAAAGAGACTTTTTTCTAAAGAATTATGTTGTATGATGTAGGGGCTTGGGGATGACCAAAATCCTTACCCTGAGTCAGTGGATATCCTTGAAGACCTTGTCACAGAGTTCGTAACTGAAATGGCGCGCAAGGCCCTGTCAATTGGAAGACAAGGTCGAGTACACGTTGAAGATACTGTGTTTTTGATTCAAAAGGACCCACGGAAGTTTCCAAGGGTTAAAGACTTGGCTACTATGAATGAAGAATTGAAATGAGCTAGGAAAGCATTTGATGAAGCAAACTATGGATCTTGACATGTTTTGTACTTTCTGACATTTCATTATCTTTTGGAGAAACTGTATTGGCTGTTTTCTACACTAAAGGTCCGGATACCTAGCTATGTCAATGAAAGTTGCAAAAACACAAAGTTTGCGGTTTTATTTTCATGTCTTGGGTTTTAGAGTGATATCTGAACCTTAAACCTGTCTTTAAGTGACCATACTTAATTTCTTATTGGATTTTAATGACCACACATTAGTTAAAATACCTTGCAAGCCGTGCAGTTCCTGTTAACTTTGCGTATCTAAAGGATAAAGTAGTGTTTATGTGTTGGGTCTATCTGGGCCGCTGTAAGCTGTACTGTAGCTGTTTAACATGTGAAATCTAAAGGACGCCTTTGGTGGCCATAGTTGACATAGGTGCTTCTCGTATTCTGAAGTTTTTAAACAGTAGTCTGAGAGGCTAATAAAGATAATAAATTGGTTTATGTTTCCTTTTAAAAGATGATATATGAAAATACAGTGGTTTTTTTGTAAGAGCATTTGTCTTAAAAGATAATATTCTGTTTTTCAGATCATGGAAATTATTTTATTTGGATAAACTGAAAGTGCTTCAGTGTTGGAAAGCTTTTTTGATTTAAAACCTTTTGGGGTTTATAACATACTACTTGTTAAAATTTAGGAGAACTCACTCATTTTCCCTTATCAGATTTAAAGCTTCTAAAAAAGAAATGCTTTCAGTAGCAAGAATGACATTGCTTAATAGGCAGGATAAACATTCAGGGAGTGTTTTATTAACATATTGGTACTTGTTCATCGTGAAAAGCGTACTTGACTAAAAATGTATGTGGCTATGAAACTACGTTTGTAGTTCAGGATATACAAGTTTTGTGTGTGTTTAGCTTTTTGTATCAAACTATTGCACTTAACCTAAAATAAGGATTAAAATTGCATTTAAAGAGAGAAACGAAAAAGAAATCAAATTAGAAATATAGTTCTTAAAAGTGTGCTCATGAACATGTTAATCTAAACCTTGAAATGAGCCCCACCAATGCTGCAGGAATGATCCTTGGAATCTGGTCGCTGTCCAGGTTAGTGGAAGAACACCCCCTCACACCTGGTGTATCTGGAATATGCATTTGTGAGGGGTCCCCAACTGCGGGAAACTGTGTTCAGAGAATGTGTGTCCTCAGTATCCCGCCAGTTCCAGTGAACACCAGTGTCTCTCTGTGGCCAGTGGAGCACTGTGGACCCAGAATCCCTGTGGGGGTAGCACTAATTCTCTGTCACGGGGGGCTGCTTCCTGGCTGAAGGGGCCTGAACTTCCTGCTCTGCAGTGTGTGATGTCAACATAATTCAAGAGAAATATGTGTCCTTTCAGGAAGGGGAAGGACAGGAAGGGAACGCAGGTGCAGAGGAAGGAGTCTCTGGGTCTGTGGGAGGATAGAGCAGGGGTCACCTGCTGTGGACTGGGTCTGAGGCAGCCACTTGGGAAGCCCTGAAGTTTTGGGTATGGTATTGGAGCTGAGAGTCAGGCAAGGCCGTGGGGGTGCGTGGTTATCAGGGTCAGGGCTGCAGCAAGAAGGTCTGGGCGAGGGTAGGGGCAGCAGAGGCAGGAACAAGGTCTACAATATCAAACTCTTGCTCTATAGTTCTGGGAAGGAATCAGTTCCCTAGCCCTTACACTGGTGGAGACCCAGCAGACACATACACTTGATTCTTAAACAAGCACACAGATAAAGAAGAGCATTTGTATACAAGCCAGAATTTTGATTTAAACAAGATCCCACTGCCTTGTGCGGGGGACAATATTTTTTAAAAAATGTTATTTGTTATTATTATTTTAAAATTTGCTATAGGGCATGTATGCTCATGAAAGAGAGAGAGAGAGAGAGAGAGAGAGAGAGAAAGCAAGTTGTCTGGTCTGGGACACAAACTGCAGTCGATCATGTGGGAGTCCAGCGTCTTAACCACCATGCGACCTACTGGCCCCAAGGACAATCTTGAAAGAGAGGTGATTTAGGAAGAAGGGGTCAAGTCCTGTATGAGGTTAGGTGTGTTGTGGAGGTGGAGAAATAGAAAACTGGGCCAGCAGCGCAGAAAAGAGGGGCTCTTCTGCTCACCCACGCCCTTCTGGTGGGGGAACCTCTGAGACCATAGCTGATCTCTGGGACCAGCCCTTCCTGGGCCATGGTTCATTGGATGAGGAGGAGGCTTGATCCAGGAGGAGCCAACAGATCCATGTGGGCAATTTGGGACTGGGAGCAGAGATGTTGGTCAGTTGGACGGGGCACCGGAACTGGGGCAGCCCTGTTTGAATGCTTGAAGGCAGGTGCAGAGGAAGGAGATCTGTAGGTGAGGGAAGGTGGCTAGAGAGAGGCCAAGGTGGGAAACTCTACAGCCTTGGCCTGGGTGGTGGGTGGGGCTAGAGAGGGCCCCTGCCTCCTCCCAGCCAGCATCAGGTCTCCTGTACCTGTGCTTCCTGCCCACAGTACTTTGGTTCCTGGATATATATCCCAATGCCTCTGGTCGAAGTCCACTTTTGTTAGCTGATCTGAATAGACTTCAGTTACTGACATCTTAACAAGTCTGAGAGAGCCAGAGTCTTCATTGTCATATCAGGGAGGAGGAGAGGGCAGGATCTGAGGTTGGAATGGGGGGAGTGGTTCGATTACTTTCTGCTTGACTGACTCATGTTGGATCCCACCAGCAATGTTGGCACTACCCATGGAGAAGGACAGACCAAGTTGGTGTCCACTCAGTGGAGAGTGACCCCAGTGACATGGATGCCTGAGCCCCTGGCATGTGGGGAAGGACCAAAAAAGTCACGCATTCAGCCTGGGGAGAAGCAGAGTCAAAAAAGGACATAAAAGCATTTTTGATGTTTAAAGACTTGTTGGGGAAAGACAGGAGACTGTGTTTTCTGTGCTCTCCAAGGGTATTAGTCAAGAGTCTGCTTTTGGCTCAG
>NW_006159577.1:2893201-2904777 GCF_000334495.1 Tupaia belangeri chinensis
GGCTCAGGGTGGGGAAAACCTTCGTCTGCAGCTGCCTGCCACAGTATAGGTGGCTTTGGGCACAGAGAGCTCCCTATTTCTGTGCTGAAGGCCCACTTGGAAGGGGGTCAGCCGGTCAGAGGGCAGCAAGTAGGGAGTTGATAGTGTAGACTGGACAATTGTAAAGAACATCTTCACCAGCAGGTAGGACCCAGTCCCAGGGAAGGGACAGCCCCATACCATGACAATGAACATGAGTCATTTGTCGAATCTGATGAGCCCCCGGCCCATAGGATAGATAATAAAACCTTGGATCCAGGCAGAGGCAGTGGGGCTGCAAAGGTTGAAGAGGGGGGAAAAGACATGAGGCAGCTGCAGCTGGAGAGAAACTTGGGGGGGTAATCAGAGGTATCAAAAGGGGTTTTAGGGACCAGCAGTCGACATAATGGCTATGTTGCTGGACTCCCATGTAGCCAACTGTGGTTTGAGTCCTGGACCCAGTGGCTTAAAATCACACTGGTCACATGTGCATGCGTGCCCAGGATCCCAAGAGGAGAATGGAGGAGAAGGGACGGCGCTGTGGCCATGCCCCCTGGGGAGTGGTTTCTCATTTTATGTCTATCTGTCTTTCTGGCAAGCTCATGCGCCCTATAGCAAAAACCTCTCCCCCCCCCCCAAAAAAAAGAAGGGGGGGATTTAAAGAATTTAGCACTGGGACCAGCAGTTGGCATAATGGCTATGTCTCTGGACTCCCATGTAGTCAACCATGGTTTGAGTCCCGGACCTGGTGGCTTAGACTCACACCGGGCGCGTGTGCGTGCGTGCCCAAGATCCCAAGAAGAGAATGGAGGAGAAGGAATTGCAGTGTGGCCATCCCCCCTGGGGGGTGATTTCTCACTTTCTGTCTCTCTTTGTCCTTGTGGCGAGTGAGTGCAAGTGCCCTATAGCAAAAACCTCTCCAAAAAAAAGAAAAAAAGAAAAAAATAGAATTTTGCATTGAGATGTCTTTTATCTCCCCATGAAACTTTCAGTAAAATATGCATGACTTGGGAGTGCTTTTGAAGTGGGGCTTCTCCTAGGGGTGGGGTGTGATTGTAGCTAGAGGGTATCATCAAGGGTAGAGGCAGTGGCCTCTTAAGGTGAGAGCAGGAGAGGCCCAAAGAGGCCCCCACACTAGATGTGTGACAAACCTTGTTCTTTTCTTGGGCTCTGGGACCAAATTCTTGATTAGGTAGCAGTGTTCCTAAAGACTGTCTCTCTGCCAGTCTCAGGATGCCCTCCATTCTCCCAGACAGCAGCCAAAGAAGAGCTTAAGACACAGGTGCACCCCTGAACCCCTTCATCAAGGCCTGGTTAAGAACTGTTTCTCTGTAGCCAGTGTCCCACTGCCCCACATCTGCTAACTGGAAATGAAGATGGGAAATAGGCTGCTTGAAAAATTGGGTTAAAATGACTGTGGTGCATCTCTAGGGAGACAGGTTACAACCTGGGGAACTTGCCAGTGATGGTAAAAACAGCCCTCGGTGAGGGAAGAAGCAAGAAGAGAGAGCAGTGGAAATTCTTGCCTGGTGTCTTTCCTGGACCAATAGCTCAAGTGGAATTTCTCTGTGGAATCAGCGCATTTACTTAGCTCGACAAAGTGGATTGGGGCTGTGGCCATTTCTGGGGCAGCTGCAATCCGGCAGCTTTTCGTAATTATCTGTTAGTAATTATCTGCTAAGACTTTGGTAAACAGCAGTCTGTTTAGCCATCCTTGAAGAATTAAATCATTACATTTATTGCTCTATTCACTCGCTATTAACCTCCTAAGAGGCTTTTCCACCTCAGAACTAGGGTTTTCATTTGATAAACTCTAAGGAGAATCTTCGAGCCGGGAGGATGGAGGACAAGGAGCAGCTCATCAACTGATGCTGCGGGAGGTAAATCTTGTTGATGGCCGTCCTCGTCAGCCGGTCTGTGTCAGGCATCCTCCTGTGGCCGGCATCCCTGACAAAGGCAAATGCTTTTCAGGAAAGTAGAAAGCTTTTCATAGGAAGTGGATCTTAAAAGCAAAGAGCCCAGCTTGGAAATGCCTGGAGAGTTCTGGGGAAAGATATGGGTGGGCCGGCAGGGCCTTTCTTGGGATGGGGTAGATCAATGTGGCCGGTGTGGTATAGGGTCAGGGCTACAGGACCAGGAGGAATGATAGCATTCTTCCTATCTCTTGGAGGGTATAGTGAACCCAGCTGCTTGGATAAAGGTCAGATGAAGGTCAAGGATGTGGATTTGGTTAAGGTCTGCCATGCCTTTCCCTCTGTGCTACTGCTGCTTTTTCATTTCTGGATATTTCAGGGATAGCCCCATGCAATGTCCCACGACGATGAGCCTGTTGAAAAATCTGGCACTCCCTTACCTGTGGGACAGATAGGTGAGGCCTCTGATCCAGATATTGATAGCAAGGGTAGATAGCTCCTGCCAGGGACAAATTTGACCACAGCTGCTCAAGACAACTTTGGCTACCTGATGTTTGCTGGCCATTCCCCACTGGGTGGCACCTGCCAGTTGGGGCATTTAGAGGTGATGATGGTGCAGGAGTATTCTGTGTTCTGAGCTGCCTCAGGGGAATGGTGGATGTGTTCTTGGGAGCCAGGGGGTGCTGACACAGACCAGCTCCCAGGGACTCTCAGGGACTCTTCTTTTTGAAGGTTTCATGCATTGTAGGAGTGAGGCACTGCCTTGTTACAGTGGGCGGGCAGTGGGTATCCAGGAAACCCTAGCCAAAGGCCTTAGCTCTGAGTGCCTACTGTGTGCCAAGCACTGTGCTAAGCAGAGAATGCATAATGCTAAACCCAGAAAAAACCCTCACTCTCATGCAGAGCTGACCTAGAGAGAAGGACCACAAAAAATCTCGAAATGTGGCCAAGACCTGTACGGATGTGAGATATGGTCAGGCCTCCAGACTCAAGTCATTGGGTATAATAGGAGATAAACTATTCAGGCCTAATTCTCATGCTTGTTCTTTAGACTCTGAAGCCATTATGCATGAAGAGAAATTAGAGGCAATGAATGAATAGGATCAATGTAAATCCATTTGGGAAGAAGATATTTATAGTGGTTCATTTTGGAAATCCTTTCAAAGGTGACTTTCCCCATCTTCTTTTTAAGAATCAAGTCTTAATCTGATTTGTGCTGATATAACAGAATGCCACAGATTGGGTAATTATAATGGACAGAAATGTATTTGGCTCACAGCTTGGAGACTAGGAAGCCCAATTTCAAGGGGTTACATCTGGAAAGGGCCTTCTTGTTGCATTATAACATGCCAGAGGTGAGAGCTAAGAGAGAGAAAGAGCGCGTGCGCGCGCGAGAGAGAGAGATCAAGCATGTTGCCTCAAGTCCTTTTATAATCAGCATTAATCCATTTATGAGGGTGAAGCCATCATGACCTAACACCTCCCATTTGGCCCTGTCTCCCAACATTTCCCACTGGGAATTAAGTTTCTAACACCTGCTTTTTGGGGGACACATTTAAACCATAGTATCTTTGGTATATAGTTATGAAACATGGCAAAATCTCAAATTGGACTATGAGATTTTTAAACATACAAATACATTTACATGCAAGGACTTACCAGACAGAAAACTAGAATGATTCATATTTTAGTATAAATTACCCTCATTGACAAATTCTATGAAAGAAGAATTGTGTCCGTAGATTGCGGTTCAAAAGTTGCTTTACCTTTAGTGTAGGCTACCTGATGTTTGCTGGCCATTCCCCACTGGGTGGCACCTGCCAGTTGGGGCATTTAGAGGTGATGATGGTGCAGGAGTATTCTGTGTTCTGAGCTGCCTCAGGGGAATGGTGGATGTGTTCTTGGGAGCCAGGGGGTGCTGACACAGACCAGCTCCCAGGGACTCTCAGGGACTCTTCTTTTTGAAGGTTTCATGCATTGTAGGAGTGAGGCACTGCCTTGTTACAGTGGGCGGGCAGTGGGTATCCAGGAAACCCTAGCCAAAGGCCTTAGCTCTGAGTGCCTACTGTGTGCCAAGCACTGTGCTAAGCAGAGAATGCATAATGCTAAACCCAGAAAAAACCCTCACTCTCATGCAGAGCTGACCTAGAGAGAAGGACCACAAAAAATCTCGAAATGTGGCCAAGACCTGTACGGATGTGAGATATGGTCAGGCCTCCAGACTCAAGTCATTGGGTATAATAGGAGATAAACTATTCAGGCCTAATTCTCATGCTTGTTCTTTAGACTCTGAAGCCATTATGCATGAAGAGAAATTAGAGGCAATGAATGAATAGGATCAATGTAAATCCATTTGGGAAGAAGATATTTATAGTGGTTCATTTTGGAAATCCTTTCAAAGGTGACTTTCCCCATCTTCTTTTTAAGAATCAAGTCTTAATCTGATTTGTGCTGATATAACAGAATGCCACAGATTGGGTAATTATAATGGACAGAAATGTATTTGGCTCACAGCTTGGAGACTAGGAAGCCCAATTTCAAGGGGTTACATCTGGAAAGGGCCTTCTTGTTGCATTATAACATGCCAGAGGTGAGAGCTAAGAGAGAGAAAGAGCGCGTGCGCGCGAGAGAGAGAGAGATCAAGCATGTTGCCTCAAGTCCTTTTATAATCAGCATTAATCCATTTATGAGGGTGAAGCCATCATGACCTAACACCTCCCATTTGGCCCTGTCTCCCAACATTTCCCACTGGGAATTAAGTTTCTAACACCTGCTTTTTGGGGGACACATTTAAACCATAGTATCTTTGGTATATAGTTATGAAACATGGCAAAATCTCAAATTGGACTATGAGATTTTTAAACATACAAATACATTTACATGCAAGGACTTACCAGACAGAAAACTAGAATGATTCATATTTTAGTATAAATTACCCTCATTGACAAATTCTATGAAAAAGAGATTGTGTCGGAAAATTGGGGTTCAAAAGTTGCTTTACCTTTAGTGTAGAGACTTATAACCTAGGTTGCATCAGAATGACCAGAGGGAGAAAACAATCATTCCAATCTCCATAGATCTACTGAATCTCGAATCTCTGTGGCTTAGGAGCCCCAAATCACATAACTCATGTCATGTTCTGCAAAAACCTTAATGGTATGTGGAGAGAGACTAAGGCCAAGAAATAGCCACTGATGGGAAACACACCCAGAGTCCAGTACTGCTCACTGATCTGAGCGAGGTGATGGGTGGGTTGTCTATAGAAGCCCCTTTGGTCCAGCTCCCTGCCGTCTTTCCTTTCCACACCTCTCACTCCTTTTCCTTCCTTGCTCTGGTGTCTTGTTCTTGCTCCTAGGGCCACTCTGCTTTGGTGGGGTACCCCCTCACGACTGAGCTCCAGCACTTTCTGTTGTTCAGAGGGGAGCACCCTCCAGACAAGCTAACACCCCCCTTGCTAATGCGGATGAGTCCTTACAGTCTAACTTTGCTGTATTATTGAGCTAAAAGTCTTCCTCCCCATCAGAGTGTAGACAGTAACTTCAGCATAGGTGAAGGAGACCGAGCATCCTGCCCTGTCCCGGTTACAATGCTACTCAGTGACTGATGAGCACCCAGGCTGACTGCCACTCTTCAGAACACCTGTGCTTTTAAGACACTATGTCTTCCCTGAAGCAGCGAGGCAAGTCTTCCCATTTGGCATTGGAAATTCCTTCCATCTAAAATATGCCCACCAATCACATTCAGCCCTATCCTGGGCGCTTCACCTGCCCTGTCCACACTCCTTGAGGACCTTCTGTTGGGTCAGAGCCTGTGCTGAGCTTTGGCGGAGTGTTTGGGGGCACTATTTGCAATGGACTCAGCAGTAGTGGGGAGCCAAGTGGGAATCAGGAGAAACACACTGAGAATCTATGAGTGGAGTGTCCATTTCTCAGAGCTGTGCTGGCTACTTAGTGCTTAGCAAGGGCTGAGGGAGTCTTCTAGGGGCCATGTATGGAGCCTTGACAGGTAGTGGTGGAGGGGTGGTCATTTACAGTCACGGGGTAAGCAGGACACTGGTGGGAAGCTTCTGCGGAGGTGCTAAGCTTTGGAGTAATTTGCTGCGTAACACTGGATAATGGGTATCATTGATTATTGGGATAGGCTGCTTCTAACATGGCCGCCAATGATCATGGCTCCTAGTTATTCCTGCCTGTGTAACCCCCTCCTGTTGAGTGTATGCTGGATGTAGCAACTTGTTTCTAAGGAAAGAATAAAGTGTGAGTGATGGGGTACAGCTCTGAGATTACATCACAAAAGATTTGGGCTGCCATCTTGGTTGCTACTCTTGTTCTCTCACTTTGAGAGAAACCAGCTGCCACATTGTGTGCTGCCCTATATAGAAGCCCACGTGGCCAAGAATTGAGGGAGGCCTCTGGTCAACAGCCAGTGAGGAACTGAGCCCTCAATCTCTCAACTTGCGATGAACTGCATCTGGCCAGCAACCTCAAGGGTGAACTGGGAAATGGATCCTATATACTGCTAAATCTTGCAATGACCATGGCTGCATCAGGCAACTCGGTTCCAGTTTTATGAAAGACCCTGTGCCAGAGTGCACTGCTAAGCTGTGCCCAGATTCCTGACCCACAAGAACTGTTTGGCAATAAATGTTTGTTGTTTTAAAGCTGTTAAGTGTGGAAACCATTCGTTACACTGCAGCAGAGGACATAGAGTTCTGATTAATGGCATCAGCCTCACCAATCCTACTCTCAGGTGAACTTGGCTCTGATCTAGACTTGGGTCTCAGCTTACCACTCAAACACTGATCATCCAGGGGTTCAGAGAAGGTGGGGACATGGAGGGGATGAGAATCTTAGGGGCACACCCTGATCCCTACTGATTTCTAGAAAGCCAAGTCAGCCTCCATAAGATCATAGGAGGCCACAATAACATCATGGTTAGGCATGGGGTGAGACATAGGGTTAAGACCAACTTCTACCTTACCTGTGTGACCTTTCATAGACTTTCAGGACCTCCTTGAGCTCTAGTTTCCAAGTGACCCCCCTGAAGCAGAGGAGGAAAACACAAAATGATCAGCCCCAATCAGAGAATTGACATGAAGACTAAATAAGAGGGTTTTTGTAAGAAGCTTGACCCTGGAATATGGCTGGCGCTTATCAAGATACTTAGCATAGTAAGCTTCATCTCAGCCACTGTTGTCATGAAGACCTTGCAGAGCCATCCTGGTACCTGAACCCAGGGAAGCCCACTCTTCAAGGATGAGGAAGTCTCAGCTATATAATCACTGAGGCTTTGCTTGGGGCAACATGCTCCCGGATCAATTTACCCACTTGGCCTGGTGAGTCTGAGCCTGAGTTTTGAGTCCTACCTGGAATACCAACAGCCCCTTAAATGTTACAGAACTTACCCGCTCCTCTCCACTGTGTGCACTGAGGGTCTCTTCCTTGCTTGAGTGTTTATTTTTTGCAATACGAAGCGATGATTTAATTCTTGCCTAGGATATCATTCAGCCCAAGTTTGTGCTGAAGTGAAACATATTTCAGCACCCACCAATTTCCATATAGATAAAAAAAAAAAAAAAAAAAAACCCGAGAAAACAGCCTCAACCAGCGTCCTCACCAACTATGCATTTGAAACCTGTTTCTTAAAGATGGATTGTTCCGTTAGGCTGCTAAGAGGTTTTTCTTGACTTGTCAACATTTTATCCCCCCCACAAACATTCTTGGCTATAAATTATTCATTGCCCAGTTAGTGGTTAAAAAAAAAAAAAAGATGCCTGGGGCTGAGGCACTTTCTTAATTTCTCTCTGCCTTTCAGAGAGATTTTTTTTTTTTTTTTGGTTGTTTTTTTTTTCCCTTTCCACTTCTGGAAAAGTAGAAGTAACTGGAAGTCTCTGGACTCTGAGGTTCATGGCTGTAGCCTAATGAGAAAGTAGTGCTGAGCCCTGTGTGAGCTTGGTTGGGGTGGGGTACCAGGAGGTGGGGGTGGAGGGGTGGTCATTTACAGTTACAAGGGAAGCAGGACACTGGGGTTCCTAAACATATGTTAAAGTAGGATGTGTCTGGGTCTTTATTCATTTATTTGCTTGTTTATTTATTTATTTCTGGCAGGGATTCCAAGATTTTCACAAAAAGCTGAGATGAGACTTAATTCCATTTTAGTCCTCCCTATCTCAAGAGCTGGCAACTGGAAAGAATATCTACCTTTCTCTGCTCACCTGATTTCACCTTCCCTGGGCTCCTCTCCAGGTTAGGGTCCTACCCAAGCTGTCCCTTTCCTTCCTCCCTCATACTTACTCTCTGTTGTCCTGCATACCTCCTGGGCCTTGCTAGGTTCTTTGCAATGTCTTTTTTTCTTCAAAGTCTATTTATTCCTTTCTTCTACCAGAGAGACACACACAGAAAGATAGATGGACAAAGGGGAGCATGTACTACCCCCACTAGGGTTCTCATGTCATGATCCATGATCCACCCCCAGCCATCCTAGATCACAGGCATGAGCTTAGAGAGACCATAGGGAGACCCTATGTTGCAAGCCAGGGACCTTCCCATGGGGGTCGAGTCACACCACTTCTGTGCCACAATTCAAATCCCACTTTGGAATTTCTGATGGCCATGCTGGCACCTAATTTCCTTCTCCAGCATGGATTCCTTGGTCTACCATCTCTCAGCCCTTATGGGATGAGGAGAAAGGCGAGGTGGGTGAAATTAGGCTGCAGAGCTTGGGCCTGTGGCAGTGACAGCCACAACAAAGCACCACAAACTGGGTGGCTCCAAATAGCAGAAATCCATTCCTTCACAGTTCTGGAGGACTGAAGTCTGAGACCAAGCTATCAGCCAGGCCTGGCTCCATTTCAGATTCTAGTTAGAACACTTCTTTGCTTGTCTCTAGTTCCCTATGTTGGCTCACAGGTCCCAGGCCCACAGCTGGGATCTCTATTTCCATTGTCACTTGGAGTTCTCCCATGTATCTCTGTCTCTGTGTCCATGTCTGTCTTCTTATAAGGAAAGCAGCCATATTGGATTTAAGGCCAGCATACTCCAGTAAAACCTCTTCTTCATCTCACTAATTACATATCTAATGACTCCATTCTCTGATAAGGTACTGGGGGTTAGGACTTCTATTTATCTTTTTTAGGAGTCACAATTCAATGCATCATAGGGTCAGAAGAGGAAGGAATCCCATCCTGCTAAGATCCTGGCTCTCCCTACCCCCTGTCCCTTGCACTTGATTATCCTGAATGAGTATTTGTTGCTCCCACCTTGAAGCAGGACCTTGGCTGTGAAGGTGTTGTATCTGTTTTTTCATACCTGGGTAAGGAATGTGAGAGAAATGGGCTGGCTCATTGAGATTGTGAGATTGGACTGGCTCACCTCAAGTGGGAATGGGACCTTTCCTGGGGAGAGCCGCTGTCTTGGATCTGGTCCTGGTGGCCTGGTCTGAAGGTAGAGCTGTCTACCTACCATTGGGAGCAGAGGTGGCCTCTTGTTGGCTCTTCCATTCTTTTTCTCATTTCTTCCTCCTCTCTCCTTCCATCCTTTCCAGGCATCAGGGGCTTGTGTAGGGCAGCATTTCTGGATGGGCTCTCAGAGGCCTCTGGACTCTACTGGCCAGTCCTAGGAGAAGGGCACAAGCACTGGCCCACTTTGCTAGTGCCCTGTTGGGCGAGGCAGCTTCAGACAGAGAGTAACAAATGGGGCTATTGCTTGTCTTAAATTGGATATGAGATTATTTCCCTTTAACTCTAACCCTCAACTTGGCAAAAAAGATTAATGATTTTATTTCCAAATATTTATATTGGAAATTAATGCCAAGGGAGAAAAGTGGCTGAGTTTGGCTTTCAGAGAAGGTTCTTGGCTGCTGGGTTTATAAACAGCAGCGGACATCTGCATTTTGTCAAGGCCAGTTCTCTTCCTGGTATCTGTCACCATCCACTGCCCAGTTAGAGCTCCAATGTCTTGGCTTCCATTACCCTGAGAGCAGACCAAAAAGTCAGAGTTCCATGGTCCCTGTCCACTCTCATTAGATGTAGTTGTTACTTTCCGGGTCATTCACCGTCAGCTCAACTTAAGTTTATTTTAAGTCAGACTAAGCAGCCTTTAACTGGAGATCTGGAGTTCCTCCAAAACTGTGAGACCTCTAAGTGTGGGATCGAATCAATTCAGAATGAAAGTAGCTGAGGCAAAGAACAGGAGGTGAGCCTCTGCCTTGTGACAATTGAGATAGAATGGAAATAAGTGTCCAGCACTCTCACATATTGTATTTAACTTAATCCTTACAATAGTTACCTGAATGCCTATTGCACAGATGAAGAGACTGATGCTCAGAGGTCAAGGGACCTACCCGAGTTACCTAGCCACTAAATAGCAGAGCTTAACAGATTCCAAGTCCCTAAAAGAGAGGATTTATCTTTAGGTAGGCAGCTTCTACATCTCTCTGATCACATAGTGGTGAGTGGTGGCCAAATCATGTCTGGGAAAATGAGGCTCCTTCCCAGGGCTGGAGATGTGAATAGACACATTTAGAACTGAGTGCTGCCTGTCTGGGGACTTGCGTGTGTAACATCTGGGTGTGAACTATAGTGATGGTGGAACTGCAAAACTCAGACCATTCTCCCTACTCTTAGAACTCACAATAGAGAATTGTTCCCAGGAAGAAGATTCTGCAGGAATCTGTGGAAAGACACTCTCCTGGGAGCTTCAGTGGAAGCTCTCCATTCAAAGGCTAAAGAATCAAATAAAAGAAGTTATTTTGAAATGAGAGTTTTTGCATAGAGTGTTTGGAAGCACTTTGCAGAAATCTGGACTGGTGTGAAGAGAAATAAGAGTAGCAAGACTTTCAAAAATTAGTCAATTAATTATTAATTTATTACAACATGTTTTCTGTTGTCCAGATCATTTGGTTTTGTTTTTATTATAATTATTTCCTTTCTTAAGACTAAATTTTTTAAAATAATATTGAGATGAAGATTGCTGGTCATCTATTATCTGTACCATTTTAATTAACAATTTTGTTGATATATAATCAACATATATAATCCATTTATTTAAAGTGTATGGTTCAATAGTTTTTAGTATATCCGTAGAGCTGTACATCTATCACTACAATCACTTTTGGAATGTTTCCATTATTCCCAAATGGTCAGCCTTGGGTGCATTCAGAATCACCCTGGGATGACTGGCTTTAGTGGGGCCCTTTGTGTCTTTTCCTGATCCCTGGAATAAGTTGTATGTTCCATTTGGTAATACATTCAGCCCATTGGACTTCACTTATCACTTGATGCTTGCTCTACTGTTTTTGAAAATGTCCTGGGGCGTAAATTGCTCCACAATCTGATCCAATTAAATCCAGGCGGGGTAGATTTTTTTTTTTTAATTTTTTTTTTTAAATTTTTATTTTCTACCTTAATTCACTATACACCATCACAACCCACCAATAAATTTTCCATCCAAAATACACTGTGTACTGGTTCAATCAAGCACATCAACATACATGTTCTCAGCAAGTAATTTTCCAATTCTTACATCCTGCATACCTTGCCCTTTGTCTTGCCATCCCTGATTCCCCATCCCCCACCCTCTGCCATGTCCCATCTTCCTCCTCCATTGTCCCTGGCATCCATGGTTGCCCTCCATGCCTTCCGCCCCC
>NW_006159577.1:2906084-2922002 GCF_000334495.1 Tupaia belangeri chinensis
GGGCCACGAGTCCAAAGTTTTTAACAATAGGGAACATAGATTCCATTCAAGGTTGGATCAAGGGTGGGTCTCGTGCAGTTCCGCAATTGTAGGTGAGTCTCCATGGAATACAGTTTCAGGAAAGCGGTTCTGGTAAGCAGAGATGACCATCAGTTGATGCGGCACAGCAGCCATCTTGTGATTAGCAGGAATGGTGTTGTGGGGATCTGCAGCGTGACTTATCCTGGGTATCTGGCTTCCCTAAGAATGATAGGGTAATTCCTATTCTTCCCTGAGGTAATGGAGGGCTGGTAACAATCATCTTCTCACTGTCCATAGGTAGAGAAAATCCTTCTATACAGTATATTTCTCAATTGGTTTAAGACAGCTAAAGATTCTTTCTGTTGCTTATAGTTGTAAATTCTTAATCCTTGTTTTCGGCTTCAGCTTGTTGGCCCAGAGGCCACACGACCTGGGGGGGGGGCACGGTGGCACCTGTCGTCGCCTTGGCCCGGGTCCCGGGGGGAACGTGCTGAGCCCAGGAGGGCCCGCGCAAGTCAGGCGGGGCAGATTTTGAGGCAAGACTTTTGAGTTCTTTTTAGATCCCAAGAAGGCTCTTCTGTTTAAACTTTCTTTCTTTTTTCATGAGAGAAGGACAGGGAACAAAAGAAAGACAAGCTTCCTCAACAGGACCTCCTGATGTGATCTTCCCCTGTGCCTTACCTAGCCAATTAGGATAATGGGCACATGTGCATACTTACAGTGTACAGGCAAACCTGGGAGCCGAATCCTGATTATCGTATGGCTTCCAACGCTGCAGGGTGTTGTGCTTCCACTACTCACCATGGCTGGGTGAGGGGGGCTTTTCTTGGCTATGTCTTTCCCTGATTCTCTCTGGCAACTAGCTGGCTTTTGTTTCAATTTTTAACTCTTACTTAAAAGGAGTTGTAATCTACAAGATCGCCCTTAGGCTTGAACTTCCCCACCTTCTGTTTCAAATGAAGTCAGTTCCTTTGGAGTTTTTTGTTGCCTTTTTAATTTTCCTTCTTTCATCTTTTCTTTTATTTTTTCTGATACCCTCTGTTCTTTTTTTTTAATTTATTTATATTATTATTCATACATTAAATCGCTATACACCATTTAGATTGTGAAGATACTTTACCCAGCATGATGTGCACCTCAGTCTAGGCCAGTTGAGACCACCATACACATCCTAGTCAACAGATAATAAATCTTATCTGTGTCCCACAAGTGTCTTACCTCTTCATTCCTCCCGCCCCCCAATTTCTTGCGCTCTTCCCCTCCCACACTCTATTTCCACTTTGTCCCTAGTGTGGACAGAAGTCTGACTACTTTTCCTATTTTCCAAAATCTTTTCAAAAGGGACTGAGGAAGTCATGCCCACAAACATTAACAGACCATTTATTTTCTATTAACAGGATTCTTCCTACCTCCTGTCCCTGGCATAGTATCTTTGTAATCAACCGATTACAGTATATTCTTTTGCTTATCTCTTCCCAAGACACAGAACTTCCCTTTTCCTTGAGATGTGGATTAAGCCTTTCTTTAACTGTTCTCTTCCCAAGACACAGATCTTCCCTTCCAATCACCAACCTAAGAATTATGGAACCCACCTATAACCTTCAAGCCCCACCCCCCCTCTTCTACATGTTCCGCCTTTTTGGGCCAGACCAATGAAAAATCTCTTCACTAAACGTTGTCTGTCAATCTCAAAAACAAATAAAAGGAACCCCTGTACATGATCTCACCCCGAGAAAGGCATGTATGCCTCTTTTCTGGGCCTAGGTCACTCATATTTGGCTTGCAAATAAACCTCATTAATTATTAATTATTAATTTTACAGTTGGTTATTTTTTTCCGTCGACACTAGTGTCCATTATAAGTTTTAATACTTTTATATTCTCCAGTCTTTTAGTCTCTACCATGGAGTGAAGACAGTTGGTATATGTTAAGTGGAGACATACAATGTCTCTCTTTCATAGCCTGACTTGCTTCACTCAGCAACAAATCTTCCATATTCATCCACTTTCTATCAAATTCCAGGGCCTTGTTTTTTTTATGGCTGAATAGTATTCCACGGAGTATATGTGCCACAATTTTTTTTGGAGAGGTTTTTTTGTTATAGGGCGCTTGCGCTTGCCAGACAGACAAGAAACATAGAGACAGAAAGTGAGAAATCACCCCCCGGGGGGATGGTCACACCACAATCCCTTCTCCTCCATTCTCCTCTTGGAATCTTGGGCACGCACGCACATGCACCTGGCATGAGTTTGAAGCCACCAGGTCCGGGACGCGAACCGCGGTCGACTATGTGGGAGTCCAGCGACATAGCCATTACGCTAACTGCTGGTTCCCTGTGCCACAATTTTTCAATCCATTCATCTGTCTGTGGACATTTGAGTTGATTCCATGTCTTAGCAATTGTGAATAATGCTGCAATGAAAATAGTTGTGCAAATGCTTTTCTGATTGAGTACTCTCCTGTCCTTTGGATAGATACCCAGGAGTAGAATTGCTAGATCATATGGTAATTCTATTTGAAGGTCTTTTAGGAAATTCCATATCATTCTCCACAGTGGCTGGACCAATTTACATTCCCACCAACAGTGAAGGAGTGTTCCCCTTTCACCACATCTCCTCCAGCACTTATCATTATTTGTTTTTTAGATCTTCGCTATTCTGACTGGCGCTAGGTTGTATCTCATTGTAGTTTTGATCTGCATCTCCCTTAAAATGAGAGATGTTGATCACTTTTTTAAATATGCATTTTGGCTGTTTGCATGTCCTCCTTAGAGAGTTGTTTATTCAACTCATTTTCCCATCTTTAAATTGGGTTAATCATTTTCTTCCAGGTAAGTTGCTTGAGTTCCCTGTGTATTCTGGTTATCAGTCCCTTATCTGAGGCAGAGTTAACAAAAATGCTCTCCCATTCCGAGGGTTATCGATTCACACTAATTATAGTGTCCTTTGTTGTCCTTTCATTTTTTTCTCTACTTTTAAAAATGTATATTTAAACACTGTACATCTTTACAATGTACAACATAAATATGGTGCATGTTAGTCAAGTGGAAGACATTACTATATACATTATCAACAGATAACTTTTTATGTTTATGTCTATTAAATGTGTTTTTTTTCTGATCCCCTCTGTTCTATCCTGTTACCCACTCCCTCCTATACTGTCTCTAGTATCTATAGTTAGCCACCCTGCTATTATATCTTTCAGTTTCTGCAACAGAGTGAGGACATCTGGTATATATTAAGTGGGGACATATAAGGCCTAGCTTTCATACTCTGACTTTGCTGGGGTGTGTGTATGTGTGCATGCCCAAAATCCTCAGAGGAGAATGGAGAAGGAGAGACTGCAGCATGACCATCTCCCTGGGGAGTGATTTCTAACTTACCCTCTCACTTTCTCTGTCATATCTATCTATCTATATCTCTCTATATATCTATATCTCTATATCTATCTATATCTATATCTATCTATCTATCTATCTATCTATCTATCTATCTATCTATCTATCTATCATCTATCTATCATCTATACTACCTCTGTGACATGGCCATTTCCCTGGGGAGTGATCTTTCCCTCTTGCTGTCTCTCTCTGGTGAGTGCATGCACCTATGGCAAAAAACTATATATATATTTTTTTAAAAGGTAAAAATATATTTCTTACAAAAAATGGCCTTATATATTTATTTATAGGCACTTTACAATCTGCAAAGGATCTTACAGTTTGCTAAGCACTCCCTCATGTCTCATCTAACCTAGTCTTTGCAACCAAGTGATGTTTAAGGCAGAGCTGTGGGTAAAGAAACTAAGGCTCAGAGATGGGCAGTTCAAGCCAGCACTGGGACTTCTGCCCCCTGAGGCTGTGCGCTCATTCGCTGGGCCTCAGAGTCCAATGCTATTGGCCCAAAGTCAATGTTCAGACTTTCATTTCCTGAGTGGTTCTTTTGGGGTAGAATTGTAATATCCTGCAGGACTTCTCCTTCCTGTGTTGGAAAAGTGCCTTGGACAGCTGGCTAGGTGTTGTGATCACAGTGTGAAGTCTGGGAAATTATTATTTTTAAATACTACTCTACTCTGCACCTGCTACAGCAGGTTGTAATTGACTGGCTGTGATTCAAAGCAGTTCTCTGCATGTCTTCTGGGACAATCTTGATTCATTCACTGCTTTGATTTCCTTCCTGTGCAGAGCAGTTAAGTGTCAACCACCCTCTCCTACCCAGAACTGCTGCTTAGCTGGCCTTGCCATGTGCTCTTCTGAGAGTTTGGGGCCCACTGACATTGGCCATGTAGTCACCAGAGGCTCCTAAATGCCTATCTTCACACAACAGTTGCTATGTGGGATTGCCCTATGACTGTAATAAGTCACTCCAAAATTTAATGGCTTCAAACAAGAATATACATTTATTAACTCACTATTTCTGTGGGTCAGGAATTTGGGAGTGACTTCAGTGGTTCTGGGTCTGGCTTGGGGTCCTACATGAGGCTATAGTCATATGTCAGCCAGGGCTGCTGTTGTTTGAAAACTTCTCTGGGGTGGAAATTTTCCTTCCCATGTGGTTCCGCACATGGCTGCCACATTTGTGCCAGCTCTTGGCAGAAGATCAGTTTCTTGATATGTGGAGCTCCCATAAGGCTACTTGAGTGTCTTTACAATATGGCGGCTGGCTTCCCTTCGAGTGAATGACCCAAGAGAGCAAGAAAAAAAGCTCAGGATATCCTTTAGAACTTGGCCTTGGAAGTCATGCACTGTTATTTCTGCAACATCACAGGCCCTCCCTGTGCATGGAGGAGGGTCAAGGACTATGCAGCCTATGAATACCAGAATTTGAGGATCACTAGGGCCATAGAGGCTGCCTGCTAAGCCCCAGAACCTACACTGTGTGCTTTATACACATTTCTCCTCTCAACAACTGTGTGAAGTAGACTTCATTTGTACCTGCTTATAGAAGGGGAACCAGAGAGATGAAATAATTTGCCTAGTGACCTTCAGTAAGTTGGTCTGAACCCAGCTCCAAATCTTGTGCTCTAGCCCCTTGCACCGTGGTGGCTATGGTGTCTTCTGTTTTGTAACAGTGACTGTGTTCTGCTTAGCTGTGCTGTGAGATATCCAGTAGACAGAGTATGTAGACAACTGGGCTTTGAAATGGAACACGAAACTGAGGCAGGAGTGTAGGATTGCCTTCCTTTGGGCTCAGGCTAGATTAACAAAAATATGAAGCCTGGAATCTATCATAGGAGGTGAGAGTCCTGTTTGGAAAGAACTGTGTGTGACTGTGGGTGTTTGTAATGGTAAGTTCTTGTGTGACAGTTTGACTGGATTAAGGATACTTAGAAATCTGGTAAAGCATGATTCTGGATGTGTCTGTGGGGGTGTTTCTAGAGGAGATTATCATGTGTCTGAGTAGACTAGATAAGGGAAAACCTCTCCTCAATGTGCACTGCACCATCCAACCAAGAAGGGGGTCAGAGAGAACAAACACACACGGAGTTCTAGTGTCTTTTGAGAAAGCAGGGAAGACTGCTGCTGCTGCCTTGGCCATTAGAATTCAAGGCTTGCCTGCCTTCAGATTCTGGGATTCATACTAGTGGTCCCTTGGGTTCTCAGGCTTTGGCCTCAGACCAAGAGTTACATCATTGGCCTTTCTGCCTCCAGGCCTTTGGAACTGGATTGAGCCATACTGCCAGCATCCCAGGGTCTCCAGCTGCAGATGGCCTCTTGTGGGACTTCTGAGCCACCAAAATCATGTGAGTTGATTCTACGAAGTTCCCTCTTGTGTATCCATACATATGTCCTGTTAGTCCTGTCTCTCTGGAGCACCTGGCTAATACCCTACCTTACTGTGAGAAGTCAGTAGATCAGGAAACCTCTTTAAAGAGCAATTCTGGAGCAAGGAGAGAGGTGTGGAACCTAGGCCAAAAATTGGCCATTGGGCTTCCAAGATTTGAAATGACGTGCTGCAAAAAATTTACACACTCATTCTGTGTGGAGGGCTACTGAGCTGGGATAGGCCCAAGGTGTGAACATCGTAGGAGATGGGCTGAGTCCCCAGGAGGGAGCCCCAGTCCAATGATTCCAGAGGCCTTCAAACTTTCCCTGAGAATACTTTTCCTCTTACCAGTTCATTTGAAATGCAGGTCTCAGATGTCACCAATTTCTCAGACATATTGTGGTTTTACATAAAGGTTCTGTGAATATGACTGTCATGGCCCAGCCTCATCCCATACTGCATGTCTTGCTCTCTGGTCTCCACCCACCCAAAAACCTTTTCCTTCTGCAAATAATCCCTGCTCACAGGAACATGCCCCCTCCCACCACATATCCACCTGTAAACATACTTGCATATATCAATAAACATCACCACAGAAACGTGTCCAAATCTCACACGCATAGATACACACACATACCCACACATGGTCAAAAGCATATTTACAGTCACACAGGTGCACTCACACATGGGAACATGTTATCTGCACTTATATACACTCACACATGGAACACATACACTCACACTTTCATACCCACATATTTATGAATTCACATATGCTCATACACTTTCACATGCACACTGAGGTGCATGCCTGGTTGTTCACATGAATACACATGCTTACCAATGCATACTGACTCTTGCTCACATACACACAAATTTACCCATGCTCACCCATACAGCAACTATCCACTTGGATGTACACATACATGCTTCCCTCATGACTATCTCACACGTGCAGGCTCATCCTCACACTCTTGCTTATGTGCACACTAACTTACACACACTCCTGTGCACTCGCTCCTGCTCACAAGCCTTTCCTTCATCCAGGTAACTCAGGTTCATTCTTCAGCTTTGTGCCACTTCCTCAGGTAGGCCTTCCTCATTTCTGCAGTCCTGGATGTTGTGGCTGTTATTCGTATTTACTTGTTTGATGACAGTCACCACCCCACACACCCCCAGTAGGCAGTGTGCTCCACAGGAGGAGGTGCTGGCTAGACTGGCTGACCCTCATATGGTAGGGCAGTAGGCATTAATAAGATGGAAAGGCACCAAGGGAGGCAAGTGCATGCTCTGATCTACAAGTGACAAATATTGGGGTTGGGCATGGATGATTCGGACCCTTCCAAGTCCTGGTATCCTCTAAGTTTACAATGAACTCCTTGTTTCCTGAGTCCAAAAAGTGCTGTTTATGAATTCATTTATGAATTAATCTTAGTCGTTTGTCGAACTCAGAATTACTCTTTTGAAATTCTTGGCACCCAGCCCTGTTTATACAGAAGCTGAACATGCCTTTCTCTCTCACTGTCTGGCATTTTTCTCATCAATAACACACACACACACACACACACACACACACACACACACTCATCATGTGCCAAGCACTCTTCAGGTTTGATGTGGGTCTCAAGAGAACCCTACTCCCTCCCATTTTAAGTTAGTACATCCTCTCTTACCGCCCGCCATCTGCCCATTCTCCCTGTCTTCCAGTACAGCCCCCAGATGAGGGGAGTGGACCCTGCCCTTGGCTCATCAGCTACCAAACAGGCTGATTAAGGGAGATTAGAGCTAGTGATAGTGGTGGGGTGGGGGCAAGCTGTCCCATGCCCTTCACGGCGCCAGCCAGAAATACTTAGAAGAACCAAATCAAACCTGATGTCTGCACTGCCCATGGATTCAGAGGAGAGTCACTTAGAATAACAACTTTCCCCTACCAGGGCCATGTGAGCTCCTGCATATGCTTTCAGATTTAAGTATATGTTGAGTATTCCTTATCCAAAAAGCTTTGGATCAGACCATTTTGGATTTTGAATTTTTTTTTTTGACTTTTGAAATATTTGCATTTACTTAATGAGATATCTTGGGGTTGGAACCTAAGTCTGAACATGAAATTAATTTATATTTTACATGCACCTTATACACACAGCCCAAAGGTGATTTATGCATTTCTGTATTGTAGTGTTTGCCTGTGATCAGTCACAGAGGTCAGATGTGGAATTTTCCACTTGTGACGTCTTATCAGCGCTCCAAAAGTTTTGGATTTTGGAGCATTTCAGATTTTGGAGTTTAGGATTAGGGATGCTTAACCGTATTTTTTTTTTTTTTTTTGAGAGGTTTTTGCTATAGGGCGCGTGCGCTCGCCAGACAGACAGAGAGAGACAGAGAGACAGAAAGCAGGAAATCACCCTCAGGGGGGATGGCCACGCCGCAATCCCTTCTCCTCCATTCTCCTCTTGGCATCTTGGGCACACACGCACACGTGCCTGGCGTGAGTTTAAGCCACCGGGTCCGGACCTCGAACCGCGGTCGACTACGTGGGAGTCCAGCGACATAGCCATTACGCTAACTGCTGGTCCCAGAGATGCTTAACTGTATTAAATCAGAGGGGATGCTTTCCCAGGAGAAAGAGAATTTCCAAGAAAGCTAACAGGCACTTTGTACACAGGGGGCATGGTTCTCAATTATAAACTGGTTTTCTAGGGCTTTAAAGAACTGGAAGTAAGTCCTGCTTCTTTTAACTGTGTCACCCAGTTGCTTAATTTCTGCAAACCTCAGTTTCCTAATCACTAAAATGGGTTGATAAAATGCTGTTTAGGGAGAATTGCATGTGACATTACACTTGAAAATGCTCTGCAAGGATGTGCCAGGCTCAGCTGGGAATGGATGAGCATTTGGATCCCTCCTGGACTGTGTCCTGGGCTTTGCTTTTCCTGCTCCTCCTTTGCCAGGCCTAGGACTTTGTGAAGGCTTAGACCCTCTGGGGCATCATTGAAGCAGTCTTTTCCCAGTAGGCTCCAACAGCACACTTTTTTTCTACAGCCCACCCTGACAGACAAAAAATCTGGAGGGACTCGGGAGAAGGAGGGCCTGAGTGCCAGGATAAATCCCAGGAAAGGGGCTGAATTTACTTTCCCATTCAAATGTTTGATGTTGAATCGTATCATTTTATTCAGACATAAGTTGCCATTCAAAAAGCAGCACAGCAAGTGTGCCTTGAGGGATGGTCCTGCCTGGCTTCATGGGGCCCTGTCCCTGAACTCTCAGGAAGGCTCCTCTTCTCCCCCAAGGCTTGGTGCCCTGGGGTGGAGCAGGCGTGGAGAGCTGGGTGTCTGGGTGGCACTGAGGCATCCCTTGCTGTTGCTGCCCCCTGAATGCCCCTGGTGGTGGCCAGCTCTGCGGCACCTACATGCTGTTTAAGGATGATCTTTCTTGATATAGCTTCTGCCTTGCTAGATGCTAATGGGGCCTCTTGGGAACTAGGAATGGATGATTTGTGTGTCAAGAGAGATGGGAACATACTGGACTCCCCAGAGTGTGTGGGAGGGACAGATGCAGACTCCACTGGGCACTCAGCACTCTGCCATGCCAACTCCAACAGCCAACTGGTTTCTATAGAAGGGAGTTGGGCCGAGGGAGACCTGAGCCGGATCTATGTGTGTGTCCCAAGGCTCAGTCAAGGCCATGAGCTGTTAACAATCTTAAGTACTGAAATTTAGAGCAGGCACTTAGAAATGCTACAGCCATTTGAAAGAGTGGTTGTGTCTATAGAATAGAACAGAAATACAAAATATAATTTTAATGGTAGGCTTGCATTTTGTAATGTCTTTTTTTTTTCCTTTTTAACTTTTTTGAGAGAATATGTGCTTTCCAGAGAGAGAGAGAGCGAGCGAGTGAAAGAGAGATGTAAGAAAACAATCCCCATGGAGAATGGTCATGCTGCAATTCTTTCTCCTCCATTCTCTCTTCTTTTGGGATTTTTGGGCACACATGCGCACATACCTGGTGTGTTTTTCAAGCTGCTGTGTCCGGGACTAGGGCAGGCCCTGTAATATCTTTTTAATGTAAGTTTTGTATCACTTTATTTTATTGTGTTTTATAAAAGTACCAATCCCTAAGGAACTAGAAATCAATGACAAAAACAAAAACCAAGAAGAAAATCATGCCGGTTTCCACCATGGATGCTGTCTTAGTCAGTTCAGGCTGTTACAATCAAATCCCATAAATCGGTGACTTACAAACAACAGAAATTTATTTCTCTCAGTTGTGGAGGCTGGGAATTCTAAATGCCAGCACATTGAGTTTTTGCTGAGGGTTTGCCTTCTGGTTCACCAACAATGCCATCTCACTGTGTCCTCACATGGCAGAAGGGGCAAAGGATCTCCCTGCTCTTCCCCCTACCTAATCACCTTCTCAAAGGTCCCACCTCTTAATACCATCACATTAGGTTTTAACATGAATTTAGGGGATATAAACATTCAGACCAAAGCAGTTGCTTTGAGAAATGTTAGGACCAAGTACTTCCTAGAATTTACCCAGTACTGGGATTTTAAGGATTCTGCAGAGACCTGCAAGAATAATTGCCCTAAGAAGAACATGCAGAGCTAGCTTGCTGGGCCCTGAACCTGCTCTCAGGCCTGACCTGAACATGTTTACCTAGGTTGGGATATGGTACCTTTTGTTGTTCCTGGATGCTCCTGTTTTTATTTAAAATTTTGATATTTTGCTCATCATGATATTTTGCATTGTTTTTGACTTTTTATAATATTGTATCCAACTATTATTTATTTGATGCCCCTTTAGTTTTGTGCTCTAGGCCCATACCATGATTGTAATCCTCCCACCAGTCTTCCAGTTAGCCAGGATCATGGTGTGCTTGTGGGTGCCCCTGGCTTGTTTGATGATCCAAACCCAAGGCCTTTCCATATGATTCCATTATGGTGCAGTGCTGCCCTACGCCCTGTGCCATCATTGGCAGGGCCTCTCCCCCGCACCATCTCTCTGTCAACACTGGCTTTGAGGGAGAGACCCCTGCTGTGTTCACATATGAAGAGGAGGTGCTTCCCCACAGTGCAGGAGGGAATTCTGGAAAGTTCTCTCAGGTGTGGTGAGGGATGTTGATCCATGGACACTTTTCCACCTTGTTCCTCTGTGGGGTTTTTGGCGATGGTAGTGCTTTTCACAAAGGAGAATATTAAACACTCCAATGGTATGTCATCACACAGTCACCTACAGTTCTCCACTTCAGAAGACAAGTCTGTCCTGTGGCTTTTTGTTTGTTTGCCTGTGAATGTGGGGTGCATATGAGTCTGTCTCCATTGTTTCAGGGCAATTCCTTAGCAATTCCTTGCTGTTTCCTTTGATTTGTGTCTTCGATTCTGGGACAAACCAATCATCCCAAACTCTACCATCCTGGAATACCCATCATTGCCTTTATATAGACATGATTCCAACATTTCTCTAAGCATTGAAACTGATTAAAAGAAATGGCTAGATAGAAAAACCAGATGCAGGCCAACTCATATCAGTTTCCATTGCTGTGGCCAGGATTTCCTCTTTTCTTTGCTAGATCCAAGGTACTTATGCCAAATATAGTCCAGGGAAAACACAGACATAACGGGATGAATGAGGTCTTTTCCAGGGGCTTGACTGACAAAAATGTAGGCATGCATACACTTATTTTTCTTCCTCATTCCATCCCTTGTGCCAGGCCTAATTCTCCACATTGTCTAAGACAGTGACCCTCTCCATCTATGTGGGTTTAAGCCAAGGGCTTTGGTACACCTAAACCTGGAAGCTGTGGGGCATGAGAAGGGGTCCCCAGTGGATGAATGGGCCTGAGTGGGTGACAGCATCTGGGTTAGGGAATGGAGGGTGTGGCTTCAGTTACACCACAGTCTCCTATGCCTGTCTTGGAGAAGCACCTTGAGGCTGAGATGAGACAGTGTTTGTGAGCTTGAGAATACCACCTACAGATCATATTTATGGAGAACTTTCGACTACAGCCTAGGTCTGCAGGATGAGTCTGCAGAAAGAGAATTTTCACATCTGGAGAAAGGAAGAAGTCCTTCTTTTTGCTAAGGACTCTGATGCCAGTAGATATTATCCCCCATCTGAGATTGGGAGCTAGGAGTGGTCACAGATAAGGAGGCAGAAAATCTAACATCTAGGTGTCTATAAATTCTAGCTCATTCAAGTATTCTTGGTGGAGATTGTCTGCAGAGTCCCAGGGTGGCCCAGAGCCACCTTGCATGGTGAGAGCAGGAGTGTGCATGTCTGTGTTCATGTCTCTTATAAAGTTACTTTGATGACCTCACATAATCCCAATCACCTCCCAAAGGTTGTACCTCTTAACATCTACCTCTTTTTTTAAAAATAATTATTTATTTAATTTTTTATTTATTCATTCATTTATTTTAATTTGACCAGAGAGAGATACACACAGAGAGAGAGGGAAAGTGAGAAAGCAGGCCACCAGGTCTGGTACTCGAACAGCAGTCAGCCATGTGGGAGTGTCCAGCACCTTAACCACCACGCCACCTGCTGGTCCCTTAACATCTACCTCTTAACATCCTAATTAGATTAAGTTTCTACCCTCTCAACACTGTTATAATACAACCAAATTCTAACACATGAACTTCTGGGGGGAACATATTTAAACCGTAGCAGGAAGGAAGCCAGGCTGTGGTTCACTTATCCACTCACTCACTCACTGCTCACCACAGTACAGAGCTGTCCTGCCTTATGAGAAGGAGGCTGTGCTCAAAAGTGATACATAAAGTAAGAGAACCCCTTCCTCCCTAGGCCTTGCCCTGGGTACTTTCTCTGAGCATGGTGGCTGGGTGAGCTGGCTTGAGTTGGAGGGAGGGATATGCCTGCGGTGGCTCTGGAAAACATTATCATCTCCTCTTGGGAAAATGAGAGGACTGGGTCCAATCCCATAATGGCCAGCATGTGGACTCTGAATGGAATCAGTTGAGCAGCCTCCTGAGCCAGAAGGTCAATGTGCAAGATGGTGGCCTGCTGGGTGGCAGTTGCTGTTTCAGCAACTTATTCTTTGACTAAACCAGGACCAAGAACCAGCTGAGTGACAGTCTTTATACTGGGCCTGGATAATTAAAGCCCTGTCTCTGTCTCCAGCAGTTCCTAGCCTCATTGGGGGAGCAGGCCTGCCTTATAAACTGAGATTAGAGTAGTGTGACGTGATTAATATTTTGGGACTTGGTATGTACTTCTGGCACTTGGTTGGTGTCCCAAGGTGGGACCTTTGGGTGTAAGAAGGTCATTATATCGTAATAGGGTCCCTATAATTGAGTTCTGGAAGTTTATGAAAGGACACCAGAGCGGGTAGAAATGTATGGACAGCCACTCTGCTCAAGATCCTGCCTTCTGCCATGTAGTAGCCTCACCAGAAGTTGGCTCTTGGGCTTCGGACTTCCACATCATGAGCTGAATGTACAAATCACTAGTCTCAGCTATTTCCATTAGCAAAACAATAGCAGACTAAGACATAGCGATAGCTGCATATCAGATTACCCCAAAACTTAAGGGGCTATTTACACATATTTATTAGTTCAGAATTTCTGTGGGTCAGGAATCTGGGTGCAGCTTACTCAGAGGATCAGGCTCGGTATTTCTCACAAGGATACAGTGGAGGCGCTGCCAGACTTCAGCCATCTCAAGATTTGATTGAGGATGTTATTCACAAAGACCTCCCCACAGGGCTGTCTCATGAACAGCAGCTGCTTCCCCGGACCCCGAGTAGGATCCAAGAGGACAAGATGAAAGCTGCAGTCTTTGTATCGCCTAGCCTCAAAATGACATCCCGGCACTTCTGCTGGGTTCTGCTCATGAGAGGGGAGTCACTAAGACCAGATCACTTTCAAGGCCATGGATACCAGGAGGTGGGATTAATGAGGCCACTTCCAAGGCTGCTGACCCCTTGGGGTGCTGGGGTATCTGGTGGAGCTAGTACAGTGAACTCAGTGACCTGGCTCCCATGGCAGGTGTGATGAGGAATGAATGAGAAAGTGCCAGTATGGGAACTAGAGAGTCAGGAAGATAATCATCATAAGGGAATCATCTAGCATTTTTTAGTGCCTATGTGCCATGTACTGTTCTAATTATTTACAAAAATATTTCTCATTTCATCTATTATTTCTCTCTATGGAAGTGCTATTAGGAGTCCAGCTTCAAATGAGGAAACTGAGATACAGGGGTGTTAGGCAGGGGTGAGTAGACTCAGACTCCAGGATCAGATTGCTCAGCCTAAGGCTCTACTTGGTCCTGGATTTGCAAGCAGGTGCTCCTATGGGAGGTATGGTAGCCTTGGGGACACTCCCCCACCCAGTGCCTCTCCCAGCACACAAAAGGCTGAATGTGGGCACCTCCAATGTCATTCTAGGGTTGACAGCAGCTGCATTTATCTGCTACTTTTCTACTGGGGAGAGGTAGTGACAGTCCCAACAAAGCCACCAGGATGAAGGTCATATATCCCTTGTTGGTAAACACAGGAAGCCATCATTCTTGTGTTTCCGAGGACATTCTGTTTGGCCTGGAGATTTCCTCCTGTCTCAGACCCGCAGTAGAGGTGGCTTCCGGGGCAGCCACCTGCAGGCGCACATCCTCTGGCTTGTACCAAGGGAAGGAAGGATGTCTGCCTGGGAAGGCTCCTGGCTGCCATTTGCACAGCCTGGAGCTCAGCCAGTGTTTCCTACAGAAGCCCCTGCACCCCTCCACCCTAGCCCCACCCATCCTACATCTCAGAGCAGCCTATGGAAGAAAAGGAGGCCTCACAACTGCTGGTGGCATTTCTTCTCCTCTGGGGAGGTAGGCAGGCAACTTTACTAGCTATGGGCCCACAGTTGCCTGCCCCAGCTCCCTGATAGATCAGCAAAAGTCCCAGTGAAAAAGAGGGGGCAAATGATCTGGGCTGGGGCAGCTTTCTATTCATTCTGGAGTCATTTCCCTTAAGGCGCAGTGAGCATGGAGCCTGAGTCCAGGGTCTGGTTCTAGCTTGTGGTATTCTGCTGGGTGACCTTGGCAGATTCCCCATTCCAATCCACAGCTTGCTTATTGATTAAATGTCCTGGGCTCCTTCCCACCCTGCAGCAGAGCTCCTCCAACTTCTGCTAGCACAGGCATCACCTGGGACCTTCTGAAACACAGATTCTGACTCAGCAGGTCTGGGGGAAGGGCTGAGACTCTGTTCCTCTACTAAGCTCCCTTGTAGGGCCTCTGGACCCCTACTTTAAGTCCTGAGGGTGTACTGGGTGAGCTCTGGCATGGTGTCATGTGAGGATCTTTAAATCTGTCCTCCACTTTGTCATTTATTCAACATTTCCAAAGCACCTACTAAGTGCCTGTTGCTGTGCAAGGCTCTGGTGGGTATCCAGGCAGGAACAGACAAGCTTTGCCTCTTGGTGTGGGTCATCTGGTCAACTGTGTGGGACAGGTTGTGAGTGCTGCAATTCAGGGTCCCATGGAAGCCCTGTAGAGAACATAACCACTGCTGGGAAGAGGGTGGGACATGGGCAGGGGGCTGGCCTGCAGCAAGATGGGCAGGAATACCAGCTTATTGGCAAGAAAGTTAAGTCTTTGCCTAGGGCTGATTGTAGGTATGTGTGGGGTCTAGAGGGAGTAAGGGCTCCTTGGGAGCCACCCTAGGGACTTAGCTTCTGCCCTCCAAGAGGTCAGAGCTAGGGAAGGGTATTTTTTTGTTATTGTTTTGATAGAGAAATTTTATTCACTTTCCAAGAGAAGAAAGGGGTGGACAAGGAGAATTGTATTGAACCCCAAAGGGTGGGGTCTAGGGACTTTTAAAGGAAAGGGATTTAGGTTGGGGTGATTAAGGTGAGACAGCAGCCAGATAGTCTTTTACAACATTTGGGCGGTTTCGTTGTTACCTCTGGATGAGTCAGCCATCTGCAGTAAGACTAAGCAGTCCTCCTTTTTGTGACATGGCTGGTTTTTCTATGACATCCACTCAAAGGAGAGCATGATGTAAGAGTGAAGAAGATGATCAAAGATTGTTGCTCTCGGGCGCGGGGCGCGCCCGGCGGAAGCCGGCGCGGGACGCGGGAGAGCCCATGCCCCCGGAGCGGCGGCGCTCGCCAGCGGAGGGAGGGGCCCGCCGAAGGAG
>NW_006159577.1:2927208-2941845 GCF_000334495.1 Tupaia belangeri chinensis
CTGAACAAAGAATGAGGCTACCTGGCCATGGTCCCAGGGCAGAGCTGGACCCGAACTCAGATTCTTTTCCAGCACTGCTCAGTCGAGGTCAAACAAGAAAAGACTGTACAATGAGAAAGAACCCAGACTATCCCTGGAAGGAGACCTGGAAGGCCAGGGGAGTGTAAACTATGGTGGAAGACATGGGAGAGGCTGTCCCTTAGCAGGGTCTGGGAGCAAGGCTGGGTTTTGGGTCTGCTGAGTGGTAGAGGGAGGTGCCTAGCCTAGGCTGCTTTCTGGGGTGTGAATGGAGTAGAGCTAATGCTCCCACTCTGACCCCTCAGCAGAGCAGGACTCCCTGCTTTGAGGTCCTGCTGTTTCGGTTTATCCAGTCATAGCAATGGCTTCCCTGTGCTCAGCTGCCCTGGGCATGTGTCTCTGTCCCTCTTTGGTCTGGGGGCTCCTCCAAGGCTGAGTGTGTCTGGCCCCTCACTGACCCACATTTGTACTCACACAGTTAATACCAGTGATGAGGCTAGCACCCTGCACTGGTTTCCAGTGGCTGGGGTAACAAATTATTGCAAACTTGATGCCTTAAAACAACACAAGTTTGTATCTTGGCAGTCCTGGAGGTCAGAAGTCTAAAATTAGTCTTGATAGGCTAACGCCAAGGTGTCAGCAGGGCTGGTGCCTTCCAGAAGCTGCAGGGGAGAATCAAATTCCTGGCTTTTCCAGCCTCGAAAAGACTTCCTGCCTTCCTCAACCCCACATTGCTCTGACCTCTGCTGCCCTCACAGCTCTTTCTGTGACTCCAACCTTAAAGGGACCATGTGATTACATTGGGTCCATTGGATAATCCAGAATGATCTTCCTGTCTCCAGATCACCAGCTTAATGCATCTCCAAAGCCCCTTTTGGCATGTAGGTTATTTACAGGTTCTGGGCATTAGGACGCGGACACTTTTGGGGACCAGTCCTCTGTCTCCCACATGCTGTGAGTGTCCAGTGTAGCCCTACCCAGTTTAATCCCTATAACAATGCTGAGAGACTGGGACTCCTAGGATATTCATTTTACAGATGCAGAGCTGAAGCACAGAGAGGTTAAGCAACTTGACCAAGTACATGTGGAGCTAGACAGTCTGTCATTTGTCTCCAGGGCCTTGATTTCTAAACCACGAGTGTTTCCCTCTCCCGGCATGAAATGTAGGTGTGCAGATCTGTTTCTGGGAGAGATCTAGCCTTGCTGTGTCCCCAGGTGGGATGGTAGGCAGAGTCTGAGTGCTTTTAGCAGCAGGACTTGAGTCCCGACTTGACTCTCTGTGGTCACAGACAGGTCTCCTAACCTCTCTAAACCTTGGTTTTCTCATCTGTGAGATGGGATAACTTTCCCTCCCTTCTCAGACTTATTTTGAAGTTTCACTATGATGGTGCAGCTCAAGTGCTTTAGAACAGAGCTTGGTCAGTAGTGAGTGTTGGTAATTAATGGCTAGAGTTACTATTACTAATGTCTTTCCATTGAAGTGAGGCTTTCCAATCACTTGCACAGGGAGGCCACTATTGAACTTAAGTGAGGAGAGGGTCCAGGGTTCTTGGCTCAGCTATAAAAATATCCCCTCTGGGACTTAGTGTGGCTGAGGAAGCCATCAATGACACCGGCTTGCTGCGTGGTCTTATGTAGGACTCTTCTCTCTGTTTCCCCACCTGCAAAATGGCAGGATTGACCTGCACATGCTCTATATCCTTCTCAGCTCTGCCCTCTATGGAGCTGTGATGTCAGGGAGGTTTCCAGAGACCCCCATAGCATGGCCACTGAATATGCCAAGAGGGAAGGAAACTGGTGGTTGTACGACACTAGGGAACTGGTTGACTGGTTTTAGGGGGACAGTTAGTCAGTACTTGGAAGACACACTGGCCAATGCTTGGGGACAAGTTGGCGGGATACTCGGGAGGCAGTTGTTAGCACCACTTGGAGGATATGGCTGGTACTTGAAGACAGATTGATTAGCAGGCTACCTGGGGATCAGCTTGCTGGTGTTTGGTTGGCTGACATGTGGGGGACAGGTTAGCTGACACACGGAGGGCACACACAGGGCAATTCAGGCTGCCGTAGGCTGCACAGAAAAGCACAGCTCTGGTTGCTTTGTGTTTTGGGGGACTGGTTTAACCTCTACATAGCTGCCTGTGGTTCTAACTGGCCGGATGGAGGCTCAGGCTGGCTCCTTTGCTCCACATCTCCTCCTCAATCTTCTCTCTATGTCAGGGAATTTCAGGACAGATGCTGCCCTCACATAAACTTTCAATTGTTTAAAAAACACAGTTGTCTACCAACAGGAACATTGCCCCTGGCTTCCCTTACTGGGGAACACCAAAGGGATATGCTGACACAGATCCTTTCTCCACCCCATCTTGAAAGGTGGAACAGTAATAAAACGTCCTTCAGAGAAAGTGCCTAAGCAAACAGCCGGTCTGGCCTGCATGTCAAGAATGCCCAGGGCAGGTCCTTGACCCCCATCCAAGTGGCATCTGCTGGGTCAGCCTGCTGATGGCCTCATCATCCCCACCCTTCCATCCTACTGTGGCTGCATTTTTGCTTTCCAAGTTTGGCCTCCATGGTAAACAGGAGACACCAGATTTTCTTCCATCCTCCGCCCCCACCAGTGTCAACTCACCAGACAGATGTTTTCCACTTGTCTTTTCTCCCATCAGGCAAGGCAAGGTTTTAATTCAGAAAAGAAAAATTATAATTGCAATGGGAGTAAAAAATCTTTGCCCTTTAAAGGGAACACATTTTTTGTTTACTCAAGGACCACTTTCTGAGTGTGGCACGGGTTTGATAAGCCTGTTGGGTTCTGCCCTCAAGGTGCTCACAGTCTAGTGGAAAGAGATAAGAAACCATGGGGGAGAAATATATATATGTAGCGACTACTGAGTAGCCTCCTGGGCATGCCAAAGTGGGGGTTGAGGCACTGAGTCAGAGGAGTCAGGAGCTAAGGAGGAAAGCTTCCAGGGAAAGGGCCTGGAGGGTAGCTCTGCATTTCCTAGGGGGAGGATGGGGAGGAGAAAGGTGTCCCATGCAGAGGGGCAGCATGTACCAGGCTGCAGAAGAGCAAGCAAGAGGGGCATGCGTTGGTGTAGGGGCTGGGCAAGGCCAGGTGCAGGCCTTGAGGGCCAGCTATACCACCAGGGTTTCATTACATAGAGGCTGTGGGGTCCTGAAGGCTTTGGAGCAGGGCTTGATGTGTCCAGACTCAAGACTCAGAGAGAAGGCTGCTGGAGGCAGTCGACTGGAGGCAAGGCTAGCAGGTGAAGGTGGCAGCCATGGTCAAGTGAAAGGTGAGTGGGCATAGATAGAGGCCAGATCAGGGAAGAGAATAGGCTTGAGAGATATGAGATTGGGGACATAGAGCTGAATGAGGAGAGGCAGGATATGTCCTGCTGATCAAAATGTGGGAGGGGGAAAGGTGTCAAGGCCCCAGGTTCCGGGGGAGCTCAGAATCTGGCTCCAGGCACCAGTCAGCTGACTGGGAAGGCTACATCTCAGTCTGGAGAGTGGGGTTCCAGGTAGGTACCAGGGAAAGAATCTAGGAATTGGGACCAGCAGTTAGCGTAATGGCTATGTTGCTGGACTCCCATGTAGTCGACTGCGGTTCACGTCCCAGACCCGGTGGCTTAAAACTCATGCCGGGCGTGTGTGCATGCGTGCCCAAGATCCCGGGAGGAAAATGGAGGAGAAGGGATTGTGGCGTGGCCATCCCCCCTGGGGGGTGATTTCTTGCTTTCTGTCTCTCTCTGTCTGTCTGGTGAGCGCATGTGCCCTATGGCAAAAACCTCTCCAAAAAAAAAAAGAATCTAGGAATTGAACATGTGTACATGCACAAACATGGGGCAGGGAAGCTAACTTGACGTTTATTGAGTATCAGCTTGGTGTGAGGCATTTCCTTTTTCTAAGCATTTCACTTGCATTGTCTAATGTAATTCTCTCTTCCCCTTTTTGCGGATGAGAACATTGATTTTTGGAGAGACTGCATAGCTCACCATGGACGTGGCTGGTGATGGCAGAACTGGACCCTGGACCATGCAATTTGACTGCAGGATTGTGTCCCCTCCAGAGGCTCTGGGAGCAGACACTCACCTTGGGTGATGCAGTTGGCCTGACCTGAACTGGGCTGCCATCTGCAAGTCTTCTAGCTTTCCAGCACACCAAGCTGCCCAACTGACATCCACTCTTCTTTCTCCCCAGGCAGCTCGAGTGCCTTTCAGCTCCCCTCGCTTCTGTCGGTTAATGGGCTTCAGGTGTGCAGACCTGGGTCACGCTCAATCCTTGTGTGATGCTCTCTCAGCATCGGTCCATACAGGACACGTTTGCTCCCTCTCTCTCTCCCTGCCTTTGTTTTACTGTAATGAACACCAGCGAGTCCTCGCCCAATAGGAAAGCTGTTAATAGCTCACCATGCTGGGCTTTCCCTTGATACACATTGATCCTGTCTCAGTGTAGTTCCAAAACTATTTTTAATTTTAGTTATTTTTAACTTTTTTTCCTTAAGAGAGACTTTTTAAAAAAAAGAATTATGTTATTTAATTTTATTCATTGTCATTATTTTATTTTTTTGAGGTTGACCAGAGAGAAAGAAAGAGAGAGAGAGAGAGAGAGAAGGAAAGAGAGAAAGAAAGCTGCCAGGTCTGGGACTTGAACCAAGGTCAGCCGCATGGGAGTCCAGCAACTTTAACAACTACACCTCCTGCTGGCCTCCTAAGAAAGAGATTTTTGCTATAGGGCACATGCACTCGCTGGAGAGACAGAGAGAGAAGATGAGAAATCACCCCCCAGAATCCCCCCCCAGGGGGGATGTTCATTCCATAACCCCTTCTCCTCCATTCTCCTCCTGTAATTTTGGGCATTCACATGTACCTGGTGTGAGTTTCAAGCCTCCAGGCCTAGGACTTGAACTACGGTCAACCATATACATGCAGTGCCTTAACAGCTATACCCAACTTAATTTTGGGAAAAAATTTTAGATTTATAGAAAAATTGAGAGGATAGTACAAAAAGTTTGTATAATCTTTTTTGACTTTTTTTTCCCCTCTCAAAATGTATTGCTATTTTGAAAAGTAATTTGGTGTTGTCTCTGCTAGTTAAGCCTCCACAAACCTTGTAATCCAGCAATTTCTCTCCTAGGTATATATAAGAATATTCATAGCAGCCTTATTCCTGGTACCAAAATCTTGGAAACAGACCAAATCCTGTCAACAGAAATAGATAAATAGTGAATAAACAGTGGTATATTTACACATTGAGATGTTGTAGAGCAGAAAAATAATTGCCAGGGACAAAAATATGGATTAATCTTAGCACTTTCATTTGGAATGAAAAGAAAAGAAAGTACGAGATCTCATCTTTATTCGGTATATAGGGGACTTCAGAAAGTTGTTCCAGCATTTGGACAAATCAGCCAAAGGCCATCCCCTTTTCAGAACAAAATGACCAAAGTTATTTGACTACAGGAAGACCACCCGGAGGAATGGTTTAGAGCTGGAGGTATGGCCAAGCTTGACCAATGCGGCAAGGTGACCAGAACTGACTGTACCAGGAGAAGGTCACCATGCATCACAGCTGAAGCCTGGTGAACCCCTGTGGGAGGGCCATTAGCCAGGGTTAGAGCAGAGGTGCTGGCTGTGGCGGGCCGCTGCGGGGAGAGAGAGACCCTAGACTTGGCTGTTCAGGCCTGTGGTCACCACAGAGGAGGCCTGGAGTGGGCCAGAGGAACCTCTCCAAATGCTGCCCCAGCTGAACAAACTGTCCTTCAACCCTATCCAATTTCCATGCTCACCTAGCAACCCTCATATATTTTTTTTTATAAATAATTAAAAAAATAAAAACAGTACCTGCTTAGAAAAGAAAAAATTAAAAATGCATAAAGTAGAAAAAAGGAACAAAAGTCATTCATGCTTTCAACACTTGTGGTTACATTTTGGAGCACTTCATTTCAGCCTCTTTCATATACTGATAACCACATTGTGTCCATTATTTTAATTTATGTCTTTTATCCAGGTACATTTTCCCATTATGAATCCCATTGTAATAATCATATTTTATACATGTATACTATTCATTGAGTACATAAAATCCATCTCTCTGTCCATCCACCCATCCACCCATCATATATTATTATCTAATTGTCTGCCCATCTGTCTGCGTAGCCACCCAGCCATCATATGTCATTATGTATCTAGCCATCCAGCCTCCCCTTTATAGAGTCCATTCTATACAGAATATACATATCCTTCAATGGCTGTTCTCCAATCGTTGGCTATTTTGGCTTTTTCTAGGTTCCACCATTATAAAAAATCCTGCCAGGAATATCTTGATGCATAAAGCTTTTTTTTTTTTTTTCAGTATTCGAATTATTTCCTTAGGAGACATTCCCAGAGTGGAATTATTAGATCAAAGGGTTTGAATATATTTAAGGCTCATGCTACTCACTGCCAGGTTGCTTTCCTGGCAAGAATTTTCTTTTTCACAGGCAGCCTGTGATCAAGCCTGTTTCCCTGCACCGTCATAAGCACTGAGTGTCTAATTTTTAAAGAGCCTCTGTTAATCTCTCTGATGGCCAGTTGAAGATAATCAATGAAGTCCTAGAAAAGAAAGAAACTACCCTACAGTATCAGATAATGGGGAAAATCCCCTTCAGTGTGAATGATTGTGCAGCTCTCTGCTTGATTACTAACCTGTTATCATTCTACCCTGTGTGAGCCAAGCCCTTGGGCAAGGTGATAAAATGGAGTTCTGGAGTCAACTGAGCTGAGGCTTAGACACAGGGATTTAAAGGCTGAAGGATCCAGCCAGGCATCACTTTGATTTCTCTTAATTACAAACCTTTCTGGAGAAAAGAATCTGATAGAACTTGTACAAGGGTGCCAGCCACTAGGGAGGGCCATTGTTGACCACATGACAGCTGTCCCACTCCCATCTTTTTCCCACTAACGAAGCCACAGTTTGTTTAGGCAGTTGTACAGGTTCACTGATCTTGGGGGGTGGGGAAGGATCTACCCTAATCTCAACTCTAAGAGATGAATCATGAATTGACTAAGGTAAGCATAATTATATCATTCCCACTGACCAGTCATTGGTGACTGCGACTTTGGTCAATGAAATGTTGGTAAAAGTTGGCTAGGTCAAACAGACTTGTCTGGCTTTCAACTTTTTGTCCAGTTCTCTTTCTTTTCTTTTCTTTCTTTTTTTTTTTTAAAGAATTCTTTTTTTCTTTGTTTGTTTTTAAAGATTTATTTATTTATTTATTCATTCATTCACATTCCTTCATTTTAATTTGACCAGAGAGAGACAGAGAGAGTGAGAGAGAGAGAGAGAGAGAGAGAAGAAAGTGAGAAAGCAAGCCACCAGGTCCAGGACTTGAACCCTGGTTGGCCACATGGGACTGTCCAGCGCCTTAACCATGAAGCCACTTGCGGGTCCCTGTCCAGTTCTCTTTCTTCTTGCCTGGGATACAGATGGAATGTCAGAGATACAGCAGCCATCTTGTGACTGTGAGTTGACATAATGAGGACAAAAGCGGAACAACCAAGGATGGCTGAATAGAAAGATAAAGCTAATGTCCTCAAGCCGCTGATGCAATCTTGGACTGCCTGTTCTCAGATCTCTTGTTATGCAGGAAAGTAGCCTTATATTTGTTTATGCCACCTATGCCACCGTGGTTAGCTTTCTAGTTAGTACTTGCTTTTGAATGAATTCTTAGGATAGATAATGCTAAGCTCCTATAAGCAAGCAATTTCCAAGTCTCAATGGCTAAACGCAATTAAGTTCCATTTCTTACTCATGTCACAGTCAGATGTGAGCTGTGCAGAGTTCCTTTATGTGATAACTCAGGGATCGAGGCTCTTTCCATCAGTGACATTCCGTTTTTCAACACATAGTCTCTGGTGCTGCTATGGACAGCCATGTGCATGGCTTCACAGAAGGGGTATGCATCGCTTTTGTTGACATCACTTTGGCCAAGATCCAGGCACATGGCCTCAAACTAACAGCAAGGGAAGCTGGCAGATGTAATTTTTCTGGGTGCCCAAGAAGGAGAAATGGGATTAGTGAGCCAGTGGACAGTCTATACTACACATTCATCAAGAGAGAAAAATCTCAAAGAAGAATAATACGTTTGCATCACAAGATGCCAAAGGCCCGTCTGGGAAGGGGTGCCAGCCACTAGGGAGGGCCATTGTTGACCACATGACAGCTGTCCCACTCCCATCTTTTTCCCACTAACGAAGCCACAGTTTGTTTAGGCAGTTGTACAGGTTCACTGATCTTGGGGAGTGGATCTGCAGGGCCAGGTTGGTCCAACGTGTTGCGGTTGAGCTGTGCCTGAAGATCTGTAATCCCGTCTGCATCTGAAGTTAACCTCACCAAACATCTGCTCTCTCTGCTTTCCTAGCCTGTGAATGATAATGACATTTTCCAAAAGACTAGTAAGCCTTTTTTTTAAAGTTTATACATGTTGAAGAGATGATGGCTTGCAGGTTGGCTTGAAATGAACCAGTTAGGATCTAAATTACCCTAGCCAAATCATCTTCTTTTAGACTCTCTTTTCCATAAACTTTCTCGTTCATAGTCATGAGTACTGATTTTGTGCATAACTCTAGGCCACATTTAGGATCCAGACACAGATTAAGTTGAGGTCCTGCCCTCCAAGAATTTGCCATCTGGTCAGAATATATGTCACTGGGACCAGCAGTTAGCGTAATGGCTATGTCACTGGACTCCCATGTAGTCGACCGTGGTTCGAGTCCTGGACCCAGTGGCTTAAACTCACGCCAGACTCATGTGCATGCATGCCAAAGATCCCAAGAGGAGAATGGAGGAGAGGGGATTGCAGCATGGCCATCCCCCCTGGCGGGTAATTTCTCACTTTCTGTCTCTCTGTCTCTGTCTTCCTGGCGAGTGCACACGCCCTATAGCAAAAACTTCTCAAAAAAAAAAGAAAAGAAAAAGAAAAGAAAAAGAATATATGTCCACTCATAAGGGGAAAGGGTTAGAGAGAGACCAGAAAAGATGCCATGGTTGATATCCCAAGGCATGTTGATATCCCAAGCCATACACATTCATGCAGGAAAATCTCACTCACTGTTCAGGGCAGTGCCAACCTGAAACCCTGGTTCCATGGGATGTTTATTTAACCAGTCAATATAAGCAAAAACTGAGAAGGAATGATGTTGACAAATGGCACTTTTCGTGAATTCATTTCATCATTCTGCAAGCAGGGAAGAAGTACCTGTTATGTGCCAGGCCCTGGGCTGGCTCTGAGGACAGGCAGAGAGCCCTCTGTAAAAAAAGGCATTCCTATTCCAGAGCTCACATGCAGCTGAGGAGCTGACCAGATAGACAATTACAGTGCAGTGTGGGAGGGTGTGCTGTTGATTTAAAAATACACAAGAGGACAACCAACTTCTCCTTGGGGTGAAGGAAGGCTTCCTGAAGGAGGTGCTGTCTAAGGAGAGCCTTGAAGGATGAACAGGAGTTGGCCAAAGATGGTTTCAGCACAAAATGAAAATATGGGACTCTTGTTCAAAATGCAGGAAAAAAGTTGCCTGTGACTAAAATATAAAGGTTTTCCTTTCTTCTACCATCTGTTTCTAGACTTGTTGAGGTATTTTTTATTTGCCATTGAGTGATGTTCTAAATAAAAAAAAAATAAAAAATTTAAGTATTCACATGAATTTTGCCACTCATTTTTACATCAGGTAGTGCCAGTTCTAAATGGAAACATAAGAGTATTTAATTCCACACATAATCCCTGAAATGATGTGATTCGAATTTCCTATCACTCGTAGTCGTAGGTGTTTCATCCTTGCCAGGTGGAGACCCTCAGCTGTCTTTACTTGCTTCCGGCTGCAATGACGTTCTACCCATCCTCCCTGCATTTACCTTCCTAAGGAGTGAGACAGGGTGGAAAGGAAAAGGCCCCTGCCTTCCAGGTCCTCACTTTCAGCACAAGGAACTGCCTAACACAGGGCAGTCACCTGAGTAGACAAAGATAGGACGTTTTTTGTGGGAAGCCGCCCACATCAAAATGGCTGCCATGACCTTCACATAACAAAAATGGCCAGTGCGACCTTGACACGTACACCAGGAACACAGAACTTCCTGGTTCAGACAAACTGACAGGTCCTCAATTAGGTCCACTGTAAACCCCGCCTACTTTCTCCTGCCTTGTGTATATAAGAAAGTGCTCTGGCCCTCAATAAACGAGCGAAACCTTCATACCATCAAGAGCTGTGACACTGTGTGAGCTGTGATACTTCTTTCTCTCCCGTGCTGAGACGCTGCGCCGGTTCCAGACCTCCGCCCCCTCACTCGGGTTCTCTGCCTGATAAGTCCTGCAGGCCAGGACAGTTTTTTGGTCCTTCATGTTTCTGGGAAGACCACTGTTTTTCTTTTTGTTTGGAGCAAGTTCTGATTTGAATGGAGAGCATGGCCCTTGTTGCTATCAGTGTCCTGGCTCACTCAGCCCTAGCCATTACACGCGTCCTTGAACTCAGGTTGAGTCTCACAGCACTCACCTCATGGGGTCCCCAGAATTCTGTGCTTATGGAACCATAGGAATAGCAGGCACAAGCTCAAAGATAAAATGAAAAGTTTCAAGATGATGACAGCGGGATTTTTTTATTTCAATATTTTTAGGTTTTTGCCATAGGGTGCACATACTCATCTGAGAGCGACAGAGAAAGGGAAAGTGAGAAATCACCCCAGGGGCGATGGCCAGGTTGCAATCCCTTCTCCTTTGTTCTCCTCTTGGAAGAAACTCACATACCCACAGCAGAGCGAGTTTCAACTGGGACTCCAACTGTGGTCGGCCACTTAGGAGTCCAGCACCTTAACCACCGTGCCACCTGCTGGTCCCAGGGACAGCAGGAAATTAAACCAAGTCTGAAGTCTCTGAGCAAGAGGTCCCAAGTCCACAGTATACATGTTAGGGATGCCGCACAGTGAACATAATGTGACCATAACATGTGTGTAACATGTGTGCTACCAGAGTGCCAGGTGGCATGGACTGCAGCAGCCATGTGTATCTATGCTGCCTCTGTCCACATGCATGTCCCATTGTCCCACCTGAACTTCACCTACAAAACACAAGCTCAATGATAAAAGTAGAAAGAATTTTGAGATGGCAACAGGAGAGTGTTAAACCTTTTGGTGACCTTTCTGGGTGGGGCCCCACGTAACTGCAATGGTGGCACACACTTGTGAAGCTGCCTTGGGGCCCAGTGGTGGGGGGTTGCCTAGAAGACAGCTTCCGGAGGGACGGGTCAGACACTGTGAAGGCCTTATTGCCTGCCCAGGCTCTGCTTTCCTTCTGCATTTATAGGGGGTGGGGCTCTCTCTACTCCAATTATTTTCACTACCCCTCCTCTTACCCTACCCTCTCCATCACTGCTTTCCATAACTCTGGGCCCCCCCCCAGAGCTAAATGCTTGACCCTGAGTGTGCTGAGCACCCCTGGAAATGGGCCTAGCACCTGGCCTGCATTAGCTCTGCAGCAGGTAGGGCCACCTGCTCAAAGTCTGCAGGAAGGCCTGGCGGACAGAGGGCTGTGGGAAGCCCAGCTGGAGGAGGAGGGCACTGGCCTTGACCGACACTGCCTGGAGAGGGTAGCCCAGCACAGCCCCGCCACATGCCATGCAGCTCCTAAACCAGCCTCTGGCTCTCCACCCCCAATATCTACCTCCATGTGGCATTGAGGGTGGAGCCTTTAGAACAAAGGGCAGCCAGGGTCCAGCAGGTGGTGTAGTGGTTAAGACGTTGGACTCCCACATGGCTGATCACAATTCGAGTCCTGGATCTGGTGGCTTGAAAATCACACCGAGCACCTGTGCATGCCCAAAATCTCAGGAGGAGAATGGAGAAAGAACTGTGGCATGGCCATCCTCTCTAGGAGGCGATTTCTCACTTGCTCTCTCACTGTCTCTCCTCTATAGCAAGTGTACACACACAATGACAACAAAGAACAAAGGGCAGCCATTGGAAGCACACATTTGTCTACATCCAAACCTTGACCTGCTGGTTCGGTCCACCATTAATGGCTGGTGTGGAGCTAAATGCTTGACCCTGAGTGTGCTGAGCACCCCTGGAAATGGGCCTAGCACCTGGCCTGCATTAGCTCTGCAGCAGGTAGGGCCACCTGCTCAAAGTCTGCAGGAAGGCCTGGCGGACAGAGGGCTGTGGGAAGCCCAGCTGGAGGAGGAGGGCACTGGCCTTGACCGACACTGCCTGGAGAGGGTAGCCCAGCACAGCCCCGCCACATGCCATGCAGCTCCTAAACCAGCCTCTGGCTCTCCACCCCCAATATCTACCTCCATGTGGCATTGAGGGTGGAGCCTTTAGAACAAAGGGCAGCCAGGGTCCAGCAGGTGGTGTAGTGGTTAAGACGTTGGACTCCCACATGGCTGATCACAATTCGAGTCCTGGATCTGGTGGCTTGAAAATCACACCGAGCACCTGTGCATGCCCAAAATCTCAGGAGGAGAATGGAGAAAGAACTGTGGCATGGCCATCCTCTCTAGGAGGCGATTTCTCACTTGCTCTCTCACTGTCTCTCCTCTATAGCAAGTGTACACACACAATGACAACAAAGAACAAAGGGCAGCCATTGGAAGCACACATTTGTCTACATCCAAACCTTGACCTGCTGGTTCGGTCCACCATTAATGGCTGGTGTGGCAGAGCCCCAACTATGTCTCCAGTCTCATGGCTGGAGCCTGTTTCTGACTTTACAGACCTGGGCAAGTCTTTAGAGAAGGAGTGCCATGGTGTCTGCTGCCCAGGGTAGGCAAGTCCTGTAGGTGCGAGAGTGGGAATGGGCTTCAGGGGACACAGAGCTACTCAGATTCGTGGCTGCCTACCCTGCCTTCCAGTTCTGCTAAAGCTGCTGGAGGCTGGAAAGGTAGCAGAACTGGTGAGGAGATGCGAAGCAATAGAGGTCTAGAGGGAAAAACGGCTGGGAGAGAGGTGGAGGCCAAGCACCTGACTAGGCTCATCCTCTGCCATTGTCTGAGCTGCCCATAATTAGTGGTCTTTAGTTCTCTGTCTGGTGAGCCAGGCTGTCCAGGGTTTTGGAAGGCCTGGAGCATTTCTTGCTACTTCTGGTCCAAGCAAATCTATTTCTGGCAGTTTAATTTTGGATGCTCTGCTCCTGGCGTGGGAAGGAAGGCAGGAAGGGCATTTAGGTAGCTGAACAGGAGGAAAGCCAAGGCTGTATGACTTTTCCAACTATACCCCTTTAGGAACAGGCTTCTCTTGGCAATGAAATTGCACTGCTGCCCCACCCACTTTCAGGCCCATAGGCCAGGAGGGGAGAGGGCTGGCTTAGCTGGGAGGGGAAGGCCCTTAGCCTAAGGACTGAATGCATTTGTAGAGCCGTCAGGTGATGAGTAACTTCAACCCCCTCGTAAGGATGGGGGTGGGTTTGGACTCCCACGAGCTCAGGTTGGCAGTGCCTCTGTCCTTCCCAGCACTTGTGGAAGTAGCAACATGTCCAGAGCTAGCTCAGTGCCTGGCACATGACAGGTGATCCACTGATGTTTGCATCCTCTGTTTCTTCCTTTCCTAATAAGGCATTTTGGGGGTGAAAAAGGAACTGGCCTGGGGCAACATCAGAATGGGACTGGAGAGCTCTTCTTCAGGGGCTCTGGCCAGTGTAGAAACCCACAGACCTGATGGTGGAGGCAGCAGGAAAGAATGTGGAGGGGATAGTCTTTCAAAACGCATCAGAACAGGAGTGGTGACTAATGAATCTCTTGATATTTAAGGTAGGAAAAAGGGTGGTTTTCAAAATCTGAGGTGATGGGTTGTATCTTTGATTGAACGCAAACTCTGGCACTAATGACACCGTTTGTGAAGGAAGCTGATGTCATGCAGTTCGGAGTGTTTGTTATTACCTTCTTTATTTACTTGTTTATTGACAGGGCCAAGCACAGGGCGGGTGTTCAATCCGTGCCCTTGAAAGTGAACTGGCTGCAGTCCAAAGGATGCCATTTTCCTTTGATAGGGATTATTATGAGTGTCCCAGGAATGTGCCCTGCACATAGGCCATTTGAGAACTTGGCAGGGTGTTTGAGAGGTCCTCTTGAAATCTTCGTGAACCACAGAGTGAAATACTGCACAGAGGACCAGAGAGAGACTGCGAATGTCGACCAGTTAAGGTAGCATTGGATTTGGTTGTTGGACAAGCCATGAATCTGATAAGCCTGTGTGACTGCCACTGTTTGATGGTTCTGGTCAACAAAAATGGCATTTTGTCTGGCTCACCTATTCTGTATTGGACAAGGGAACTGCCTAGTTCCTTCCAATACAAAGGCTCTATACTGCTGTGAAAATCTGCTTGCCCAGATGAATATGAACTTCAGCTACTGAAGGGCATAGTGAAAAGAATACTGATTTTGGGGTCAGAAGGTTCTGGGTTCAAATCCTGATCCCATCACTCCCTAGAGTCACAAAGAAGCATGTACAATGTTCTCAGATCAGCGCCTGCCCATTGTAACCTGGTCTGAGTGGGACCTGAGCTTAGGGGCTGAGTGGAGATACAGTCAGGATGGGCCCCATCTGGAGGAGTAGGGAGTGGATCAGGGAGGCACTCAGGGAGGGAAAGGGTGGGGC
>NW_006159577.1:2942362-2947646 GCF_000334495.1 Tupaia belangeri chinensis
GGCTGAGACAGTGGGAAAAACCAAGCAGTATGGAAGTGCTAGGGCTGCTGTGAGCTAAGTAGTGTTGGAAGCAAAGTGTAGACAGCAGCCGGGACTGAGGACATAACTCAGACCACAACTGCTCAGTTGCTACAAAGTGCTACAAAACCAAGTCCACTCTCTGCCCACTCAGAAGCCTCCAACAGCAAGTCTTCATTCTCAAAGACTGAGAGTCTACAGGCTAACTGCGGTTGGGCAGCTCTTTTAGGCAGTGGGTTGGAGTTGTTCTGCAGTCCCGGATGGAGAGACAGTGGCTCTCTGGAGCATGTTTTCCCAAGGTAGAGAGCAGAGCTTCCCAAGGGGTGAGTGGAAACAGGTCTTGCTCTATAAGGTCCAGGCTTAGAATTGGAGCTCATTACTTCTGCCCAAATCCCATTGGCCAAAGCAAGCCAAGTCCAGTAATGAATGGGGCAGGAAAGTGTAAGGTGCTATGGGGGGGTGGGAGAGAGGGAGTGAATGACCGCTGAATAATCCACTTCATTGCTATGTTCAAGAAAGAGTCAGCAAGCTAGAGTTAGCACCCAAGACTGTAGAGAGCTTTTCTTGAAATGCCATATAGCTTCATAAAGGTGCTCCATGGCTCTGAGGTTTTATAGTAATAAAAGCTGCAATTCTTGTTGCACTCCTATCATGTGCTATTGCCAGTCCTCAAATTAACTCAGCCAAACGGGCATTGCCACTTCATTTTTGAGTAGAGGAAACTGAGTCATTGGGAGGCCTGATGGCTTGTCCTGGTCCATGAAGTATTGCAAAGCGCGGCTAAGATTCTAAAGCAGCTATTAGTGCCCTGGGCCATGGCCACTCTATGTTGTGCTTGTCTTGAAGGCTTGTGACCACAGATTCAGGAGAGTCCAGCTTCCAACAGGCTGTGAGGAGACATTTGGGGACAGAGAGTGTAAAATAGAGTCCTACATCTAACTGATTGCTTTGAGTTCTCAGCTGTAAGTGATTATCATATTTCATGAGACTATCGAAACCTAGCCTTACTCATCTTTGAGTCTGGTCTGGTCTGCTCAGGTGGCTGGCTCCAGAGGAACATGCAGCTAAATTGGTGAAATGCATCATTCTGGAGACATTACACTGACCCACCGAGGGGCAGGAGATGATAAAGCTATCACAACTCATCTGGGCTTCCCTCTGTCATGAACACAGCTCTGTCACTGGCTGCATTGGCCATGGAGATGCTCAATAAGGTGATGAACTCTTCATTCCACAGTCTGGTTCCACGGATGCTGCAAGGACCCTGTGCTAACAAGAGCCCCCCCCACCCCTCTGCCAGGACCACTTGCCATTCACAGCCATGGATCTCGCCAGGATCAATGGTCCCATGCACAGAGCTCCTGTATACATGTCTCATAGACCCTGAATCTGAGCACTGGGGGGTCTACAATGCCCTGTCACCCTTGAAACAACCTTGGAGAATGATGTCTCAGGGCCTCTGAGCAGGATATTTGTATTCATGAGGAAACCGACGATCCCATTGCTTCAGGGCTATAAAAAACCCTTCGTGCAAGGCTAATAAAACTCCGAAATCAATATTCTGTGAGGACCTAAGTGTTAGGGAATGAGGCACTGTTTGTTTCAGGTTTGCCTCCAAAATTAGATAAATTAACGTAATGAATTCTCGTGACTCATTTACATACATTGCTAATTTGATTTTAGGGGGAAATGCTGGAAAAGACAGTGTTGTATAGATATACAAGTCAGGGTTTGACCTATTTTCTGAGCTGTTTGTGTCTGCAAAGTTTGCAGTCTTTCTAAATGAAGTGGTTGGTGCCGTGATTTTCAGAACAAACTAAATGGCTCCAGCCTGCACATAAATGAGACCATGACCTAAGAAGGGAGTTTTTGGGACACTCTGTGCTTCTGGTAGCATCTAGTTCAGCAAGTGGTTTCAGGATGGCAGCTTGACCTCTAGAAATTCCATCCTGCGTCTCTTCCAAATCAACATCACACATGTGAGGCTGGAGGGCAGAGGGCCTGCCACAGGCTGCAGGGGTGGTGGGAGAAGGCTCATGCCAAGGTAGGTAGGCCAGTGCCCACGCTGGGCATCACTCTGGGACTGTGTCTCCCAGCCTTCTCTCAGCACCCAAACAGCTCTCACTTCCTTGGAGCAGGCTCTACAGTTCGGGGGATACGTGGGCTGAGAGAGGCAACTGCATTCTCCACCCATCTTCATGCTGCATTAGCTCCATAGCCTGGTCCTGGCCACATGATGCTGGTGCATTAAGCACGTCACTGATCTGACAGCATCCCAGACACAGGCAGGGACCGAGGTGTCCTCTGTAACATGGGAAGGGTCAGAGCTGTGACTAGTTATCTGGGCACACTTCGCCCCAGCCCCAGCTGGTATTCTTCATCACTACTTTCATCAACAAGCTCTGGCAGTCTGAGTCCATACTGAGCACAATGGCAGAATCTTGCTCTTGGACAGGCACCGGGGCATTCTCTACATACCCTCCCAAATCCACAGACTGGCCAGGATGCCTAGAACTCCACTCTCACTTGTGCATTCAGTGTGTGATGTGTACAGTGTGAATAAAGCCCCCTCGGAGATGGCGCTCATGTGCAGTGGATAGCCTGAACACCTGGACAAGGCCATCCTAGGATACGAGTGCAGGTCAGGTAACAGTTCCCCTAGGCTTGAGTCTTGGCTCTGCCACTTACTCAGTGCTTCGCATTAATTGAGCACTCGATATTAGTGGTTACTATTTTGAAGTTCTGAAAATGGCAAATTCTTTGAAGAGGAGCTCAGAGCACAGTCACTGTTATAGCCCTTACCTAACACCATGAGACCAAGGCTCCCTGATGAGCTCCCCGGCAGTGGTGGAAGGGCAACTTCGAACCTCTTCAAATGGAATCCTGGCAAACATGATGTAGATACACCCCCTCCACCCCACCCCACCCCGACAATATAAACTGCCCAGAACTCTCCAAATGCCTTGAGTTCTCTCATGTTTTCTGTCGTTGCTCCTGTTGTCCTCTGGACTATTCGAACTGAGCCTCATCCATTCTTGCTTCAGGTAAATGCCCTGACCTCTATAAGCTTCTTCTTGAGTCCTGCACACAGAATGAATCCATGAGTCCTCCCTTCTCTGTGCTACCTAACCCTGAGTTCCAGTTGCCCGCTGGACTGTGAGCAGTCTGAGGACCGCTGAGACTGGGCCAGCTCATCCTCAGACCTTCAGCATGACACACACACAGACACCTGCGACTCGGGGTTGGAAGGATGCCATTTCATGGCAGGACCCATGCACCATGAATATTGAGCTCTGATTTCCCCTCCTAGTCTGTGAGCTCCTCAAGGATAGAGGCTGGTTTCTGTATCTTCGAGTCTCCAAATTGTCTGATAGAAGGCAAGAGTTAAGAGCGGCTGGTGAAAATGGACTCAAAGGCAGTCATGCATTTATTACCAGTGGGACACATTCTGACAAAGGTGCTAGGTGACTTCGTTATTGTGCAAACAACATAGATTGTACTTACACAAACATAGACGGTGCAGCCTGCTGCACACCTCAGCTACATGGAGTAGCTTGCTTCCAGACTGCAGACTTACACAGCGTGTAACTGTACTACAGGATATTATAGGCAACTGCAACTCATGGCAAGTATTTGTCTCTCCAAACATAGAAAAGGAACAGTGAAAAGACAGCATAAAAGATAAAAAGCGGTATACTTGTATAGGACACTTAGCATGAATGCAGCCTACAGGACTGGAAGTTGCTGTGGGGGAATGAGTGAGCATGAAGGCCCGAGACATTACTGTGACTGTAGACTTTATAAACACCATACTTCGGCTCCAGTGCATTTATTTGGAAAAGTTTTTAAAAATAATAAGTGAACTTTATTGTAACTTAGTTACTTCCTAAATTTTAAACATTTTAAATAACATTTAGAGTAAAACACGAGTACATTGTATGGCTAATTCAAAACAACGTCTGTTATGTCCTTATTCTATAAGCTTTCTTCTATTTCTATTTTTAAAAACTTTTTAAACTGTTAAAAAACTAAGACATGCATGCACACACACACACACACACACACACACATACATTTATTTAGGCCTCCACAAGGTCGGGATCATCAATATCACTCTCTGCCTCCTTCCGGAAGAGCCATGATGAACACAAAAACAACAGATGAAATCAAGTGCAGGAGAAAATAGTGCAATCAAGAGATGCAGTAAACACGAGAGTAGGAGGCTGCTGTAACACACCATGCTATTTTACTGTAAGCATTTTAAAATACGTAAGTAGAATGGGTGAAGGAGCTGGATACCACATGTCTGACTGCCTGGTTTGAGTCCCGTACCTGGGAACTTGAAAATCATGCCAGGTGCATGTATGTGGGTGCCCAAAATCCTGAGAGGAGATGGAAGGAGAAGGGACTGCAGTGTGACCATCTCCCCTGGGGGGTGATTTCTCACTTTCTCTCTCCCTCTCTCTGGTGAGTGTACATGCTCTGTAGCAAAACTAAAAATATATGTGCATATAATATATGTTGAAGGAGTACTTTGGCCATAGAAAGCACAGAAAACTAGTAGCATAGTAATTTATTATCACCGGCTGTTCCGTGCTGGCCATCGCCGTATGGACCACGCCACTCGCAATGCAGTAGGTGTGTTTAGCCCAGCGTTCCCACCCGCACGCTTAATATGCTGCCCAGCTCTGTGACAACACTAGGCGGTAGGAATTTTTCAGCTCCGTTATGATCTTAGGGGACCACCAGTATACGTGCCATCAGTATGCAGAGAGGGACTGTAGGTGATTTGGGGCCTGCACACCAGGGGCGTGCCTCCTGGCCAGAGGGGAGGACGGAAACGACTGCTCCGGCTGTCCAAGAGGATGTGTGTTCTTCCTACAGAAACCACATTCCCAAGGGGGCTTTGGGGCTGAAATTCCTGGAGGAAACCAGAGATTGTTTTACAAAAATACCCTTTCAAAAATAGTAGCTGTTTTTCTTTTGCTTCTGAAAGACAGTGGAGTGCCGTTTCCTGATTCAGGAAGACAAATGTGTGTGCGGGGTCCGGCCAGGTGGCAGATGGGTCTGGCCAGGGGAGCCCATTGCATCTTAGATGGGAGTCCTGGAGGGCCCTGTGTGGGCACTGGGGATCCAGCCTCAACTTGTAGCCTTACCAGTGGGTGGTGACCAGTGGCACTCTGTATCTGCCTTTATTTTTTAAAAATAATTATTTATTTAATTTTATTTATTTATTATTATTTTTTAATTTGACCAGAGATAGACA
>NW_006159577.1:2951885-2957675 GCF_000334495.1 Tupaia belangeri chinensis
CTGGGGGGCCCTGTGTGGGCACTGGGGATCCAGCCTCAACTTGTAGCCTTACCAGTGGGTGGTGACCAGTGGCACTCTGTATCTGCCTTTATTTTTTAAAAATAATTATTTATTTAATTTTATTTATTTATTATTATTTTTTAATTTGACCAGAGATAGACAGAAAGGGAGAGAAAGGGAAAGTGAGAAAGCAAGCCACCACGTCCAGGACTCAAACCATGGTGTGCAATGTGGGAGTCCAGTGCCTTAACCACCACACCACCTGCTGGCCCTAGCATCAGTTTTTTAAATCATTCTTTTCTACCACATTCTTGACTCACACCTGGAAATGGTAAGAAAAGCAGACTTCTTTAACTGTGCAATTTCCCTGGTTGAAATGACTCATTTCATTCTTCCCTGGGATCTGGAAGTTAGAATTTATGGGAGGATGAACACCATGCTGCTGACCTTGGGTGCTTTAGGAGAGGGAGTGCCACTGTCCCCAGGGAGTGACTTGATGAGTGACAGGGTCATGCTACCACTAAGGATAGCTTCCTCTCTTCTTAGTGCCTCTGCTCTCACCTCCTCTCTTGTCCCTTTCGCCTTCTCTGTGTATAACCTTGTGGTTAGCACAGCGCCAGAGTCTCATGAACTAGGGAAGAGACCCAGTTCTGTTATTTCCAGCTGTCACATCTTGGTCAAGTGACATCCCCTGTGGCCTCACTTCCTTCTTCTGTGAAATGGGAACAACAAGCCTTACTTGATAAGGTGCTTGTCAGATGACACATGCCCAGGCCTAGACATTACTTATTTCACTTCAGTACCTAGTGGGGTCATTAATCTTGTTTTTCCCATGAAGAAAATGGCTAGGGGGTTATGATGAAGAAGGACCATGGGTGGCTCTATCTGCCTCTGAAATCCAGCGTGTGGTCTCTATGTCACAGATGGGACGATAGCCCAGAGTAGCCTGGGGCACACCCAGGGCCACACAGAGGATCGAGGAATAGCAGAGGAGTCCTCCCTTTGGTGGGAAGCCCCTGCAGTGACCCTCTGGCTTTTTAACAGGCAAGATTCTTCCTGTAGGGTGATTTGGCTTGTTTATCTTTGAAGCACGTGATACCATACCCAAAATGGTCAGCCATGGCCATCTGTTAGCAGTGGGGCTGGAGACATGTTTTTCCCCTTTTCTTTTTTTCTGTGTCTTCCAGAAGTTCCACCTTGTGCTATACTGTGTTTGTGGTTAGAAAACAAAACAAAACAAAACAAAACAATAAATTCCACTGAGAAAAAATGAGCACTTGCTAAGCCTTTGCTTTCTGATCTTGTTTGAACCTCACAGAGGCCCTGGAAGAGAGGCTGGTGGAACTTTGGTGGCGGGCTTCTTCGGGCTACCACATGGAGGGTAGGAGTCACAGGACAGTGTGGGGCTCGGATGTGGGGCTGGCATAGGGCAAAGAGGCCCTTCTCTAGGGGGTAGTCTCTGTGGGGACCTGAGACTGCCTTCTGAGCTTAGCCATCTTTGGTGGATTTGGCGAGTGGCTATCAGACAACATTTGCATCTCCAGGAGGGATGGGTAGGGAAGCTTTGTCTTTGGTGTGTTTGCCCTGTATTTCCAGCTCCCTCCCTCACCATGTTCTCCTGGAACTACAACTGCTATCTGTCACTTCATTTTGGGGCCCTGTTCTATCCCATCCTCTACTTCGGTTAGGGCTGTCAATCATAAAACCCCAACTACTTGGTCAGCGGCTGTGATATTTTGATCCATCTCTTTTTCTTTTGTGAATAGTTTGATCTCAAAGACAATTTTCATGTGTTTTCATCTGAATTACCCATCAGCGATGAACTTTCACGTAGAAAGTATCAGAATTCCAATGGGAACTCCATTAAGCCAATGTAATCCGTTTATCAGTTTTCTATACTGCATGGTTAAACCATTTCCTATGTTTCCATTTCCATGTTATTGAAATGATTTTCATAGGGATCAATTTTTTTTTTTTTTTGCATTTAGAATCTTACAGTGGAGATTGGCTTCATAAATCAGTTATGTTGTCCTTCTCAAAGTTTACTAATTGCAGCTTCGGCCATCACAAGTGGCCCCGGTTTCCATTAAGGATCATTTTCCTAGGTTACATTATAGTTTGTGCTATTTCTGAGTTAATCCATGAAGAAATAGTGGCCATTTTTGTGAGGCAAGGATACAGTGGGGGAGGAAGAAGGAGGAGGAGGAGAAAAGGCAAGCACAGCAGAGAGGCAGGGAGAGGGAGGCAGGAGACAGACAGGCTGCAGCTGGTCTGGCAGATATGGTGGGGGCAAAGGTCAAAGCAACCACCTGGCCACAGGATCATGTAGCACAGCCCTCCTCCCCCGGTGCCATCAGAGACGTCTCCTGGAGTGCTCTCACTGGTACAGCGGAGTTGTTGTGTTGCTGCCTGAGCACATGGGATGGAGGGTGGAACTGTGGGTCTACCAGCCACCATGTTCCTGCCACGGGAATGGAGCCTGTCTCAGTAGGAAGGTCAAGGAGCAGAGAACAGAGACCAAGAGGTAGAAAGGAGGCCCGGAGGCCCAGGGCAGCAATCATTTCAGACCCTGGGTCCAGCTGTACCTGAAACCAGTTCCCCAGGTGCCCTGTTATGTCAGCCGGTTATTCAATCAGTCTTCTCCTTTTGTCGTCCTGGATAATTTATTTGAGAGTCTATCATTTGTAAACAAACACATCCTCCCAAATACTCTTTGCCCACACGACTAGGGCATTTGCCCGTCTCATGTGTTCTTTTGATGTCCCTGCACATCTTTTGGAAACCTCCTACTCTTCTTGTCACCCTGCTGGAGTATGTGGGTCTGTGAGCTGTTGAACCATGATCTGGGGCATCCACTCATCACCGGCAAGTTAGCCTCTGTGTGTACTGCACCCGAAAGAGCATGTTAGAGTCAGAGTGGGGGAGGAGAGCTGTGACAGGGGTTCTCTGAGCCTGCATATTCAACACTTTAACAGTATGCTAGAAAACTAGGAAGAACATCATATTGTTTGTTTTCCACTGGTGACTGAATTTGTTGAGACAAGGAATATAAATGGGTGGGAATCATCTTTTTTTTTTAAATTTACATTCAATTACTGTGTATCGTTACAGCATACTGAATGAATTTTCCCATTATGAATACAATATATATTGGTTCAATCAAAGATATTACCATACACATTTTCATTAACAGCTAATTTTCCGTTTCTGTGCCCCTTACGTGTTTTGCTTCGCTCTTTTTTCCCTCAATTCTCCCATCTCATCCTTCCTGAGTGCCCAGCCCACGCTGTCTCTACTGTCACCATTGCTCTCCATGCTTTTATATCTCCCCGTCTTTCAGTTTCTGCCAAATAGACAAGTGGGATTACATCAAATTAAAAAGCTTCTGCACAGCAAAAGAAACAATACTTAGAGTGAATTGACGGCCCTCGAGATAAGAGAATATATTTGCAAACTATGCTCAGATAAGGGACGAATAACCAGAATATACAGGGAACTCAAGAGGGTTACCCCCAAAAATGGTCAGCCCAATTAAAAGATGGGCAAATGAGCTGAACGGAAAATTCCCTAAGGAAGACATACGAATGGCTGAAAGGCATATGAAAAAATGCTCAACATCACTTATCATAAGAGAGATGCCAATCAAAACCAAAATGAGGTATCACCCAACCACAGTCAAAATGGCTAAGATAAAAATGAAAGACTGGTAAGTGCTGACAAGGCTGTAGAGAAAAGGGAACTCTCCTACACTATTGATGGGAATGTAAGTTAGTTCAGCCACTGTGGGGAACAATTTGGAGGTTCCTCAAAGACCTACAAATAGAACTACAATATGATCCAGCAGTTCCCCTCTTGGGTATCTCTCTACCCAAAGGATAGGAAAATGCTCAGTCACAAAAACACTTGCACGTCCATGTTTATTGCGGCATTATTCATGATTGCTAAGACATGAAGCCAACCAAAATGTCCAAAAACAGATGCATGGATTGAAAAAGTGTGGCACATATACACTACAGAATACTACTCAGTCACAAAAAGCAATGTGATTCTGGCATTTGAGAGAAAGTGGGCTAATAAGAAGAATTACTGCTAAGGGAATCATATTACTCTTAATAAAACAAAGAAAGTGAGAGCTAGAAAATTTGTCCTGGCTGCAGAGAGGCATAGGTGACAGTATTTTTTCACAAGTGGAGAAGGATGACAGATACACATCCAGGGCAGGGACATATCCCTGTTGAAGGCTGTTACTCCTTACTTGGCTCAGCCCCAACCTGATGCAGATCAACAGTTCTGTCCTATATTCTCAGACAGCAGAGTTGCAACATTATGTCAGAAATGTCTCTCCTTACCACCAAGGACATGTGCTGTGTTACAGAGGACCAGCCCTGTGGATAGTAAGGGTTGCATAACCCACTTGTATTTCCCAAGTTTCCAGGAAGAAGGCAGGGTTGGAGCTTCTGCAGTGAAGCAGGGCAGGGGCCAGTGCAGGGCGGAAGAGTCTACTGTGAGTTTCCTGGGAAATCCTGGGCTGAGCCCTTAGAATCTGGGGTAGAGAGACTCAGAAAAATCCAGAAGCCCCTGAACTCTGCCCTCAATTCTATCACTGTGGCTGTGAAGGACAGGAGACTAAATTGAATGAGCTGATCTGAATTGCATTTATGCTATTTATTAGCTCTGTGACTTTGGGCAATTCACATAACTCTCCTGCCTCAGTTTCCATCTTTAGAAAGTGAAGGTGGTGGGGACCAGCAGGTGGTATAATGGTTATGTCACTGGACTCCCACATAGTGGACTGTGGTTTGAGTTCCAGATCCGGTGGCTTAAAACTCATGCTGGGTGTGAGTGTGTGCATGCCCAAAATCCCAAGAGGACAATGGAAGAGAAGGGATTGCCATGGGGCCATCCCCACTGAGGGGTGATTTCTCGCTTTCTGTCTCTCTAGCAAGCACATGTGCCCGATAGCAAAAATCTCTGAAAACATAAAATAAGAAAGTGAAGGTGGTGATTTCTCCCTCCTTCCTTGCTTGCATCAAGACTCTTCCTGTTTTTTTTTTCTCTTGTAAGAGAGAACACATCTATATATTTTAAATATATCGCGATGTCTATATTTCAAAGAGCCTTGATGAGAAACAGCAGAAATAATAACCAACGTTTGTTGAGAACATGTCTGTGCCTGGCATCATTCAACGCATTTAGTTATATTCTCTGCATGAATCCCCCCCACAACCCTGTGGGACACACACTGTAATGATGGCCATTTACAGATGGAGCAACTGAGGCAGAGAGAGGCTTCATAATGGCTGAGGCTACAAGAGGAAATGCTAGTGTGGCCACACTGCCCCCTTTCCCAGTAAAAGCCCCAGTTGGTAGGTGGGGGGCTGCTGACGCTCCTTGTCCTTCAGCCTCTATCAGGGCTGCAAATACCCACCCTGGAAGGGAAAGGAGCTTCCGTCACCCAGGAGCTTTCTGTGGGCACAGGAAGTCAGTCTTTCTTTCTCTAACTGCTTCTCCTCTTTGGCTTTCTTCAAACTCTGCCACATCGACTTTTTGATCTATTTGGGTTTTCTCCCATGGAGAGACGTTTCCTTTGTGGGTACTGCAGCAGAGGGCTGACTTCTCTGAGGTCCTACAGCACATGGCCGACAAGAGAGCTGAACTCGGATGGCGGCCAGTCCTCCTTAGCTCTAAGTTGCACAGACCTCTGTGCAGCAAAGTCATTTTGGGTGATAGGATAATAAAAATGTAATGGGGGTTCCAGGGGAAAGGGAAAGAGGCAGAGAAAGACAGGGT
>NW_006159577.1:2958478-2980214 GCF_000334495.1 Tupaia belangeri chinensis
GAAAGAGGCAGAGAAAGACAGGGTGAAATAACCTGGTAGACTTTGCAGCCAAGGGTTGTTGAATATTCTCCTTACAATCCTGACTTTGGAGAAATCAGCCTGGCAAGCTGGCTGGCTTTTCAGGGAAATAACCAGTGAAGGGCACACAAAGGGAGAAGCCAGTCTGTGGGCCTCAGGAAAAGAGCTCAGCAGAGGACCAGAGGGGGCACATGAAACTTTCTGCTCCTCTCCCTCTGCCCCTGCCTGAAACGGGGTAGATGGAACCCCAGCCATCCTGGGGAGGGGACAGGATGAGTGGTGGTTTCATCTGGGGCATTGGTGGGGACATGCCCTGAGCTGCCCACACCTGCACTGGTTTGCACGTGGGCTTTGGGGCCACGTTGCCTGGGTTTGAAATGGGGCTTAGACTTCACAGGCTGTGAGATCTTAGCCAAGTTCCATACCCCCTCTATGCCTCAGTTTCCTCAGGTGAAAAGCAATGAGCTCAGAGAGCTATTGTCCATTTAAATGAGATAGGCTAGCTATATATAATTGAGATGAATATTATTGTTGGCCTTAATTACAGCTTTCGGTGATGTACCTGGATTGTTTGAGTCTTGTTCATGGGTTCATGCATTTGAGAAATGTAACAGGCAGGCCTGCTGGTAGAGTGGAGGCTGGCCCATGTGGCCAACTGTGATTCAAGTCCCAGACTCAGTAACTTGAGACATATACTATGTAAGTGTGCGTACAGGCCAAAAGCCTAGACAGCAGGGAGAAATGGAGAAGTGACTGCAGCATGACCATGCCTCATGAAGGGTGCGCTGGTAAAATAAAAATAAATAAATAAATAAATAAGTAAAAAAAAGGGGGGCTGGCCGGTGGTGTGGCAATTAAGGGTGCTGGAGTCTCACATGGTCAACTGCAGTTCGATTCCCAGACCTGGTGGCTTTCTTTCTCACTGGTCAAATTAAAAAATAGTAATAACAACAAATGGAATTAAATAAATAAATAAATAAATAAATAAAATAATAAATAATTCTTAAAAAAAAAGAAAAAAAAAACAAGGGAAGGTGACAATCAAAAGCATGTGCAAATTTGATGCATGCAATTCCTTGCTAAGGTTATGGCAGGACTACTGAGTAACAAGAAGCGTAATCCTGGCTCTACTCCTATGCAGCCTTCAGAAGGTCACCACACTTTTCTGAGCCTTGGTAGAAAAACTCAGTTGACATGGATAGGGATTTATTTTTCTTTAACTCAGCCAGCTGGCAGGCCAGAGTAGATGGATGGTTTGGGGTTATTACAATGGCTCAACAGGTTTTTCCAACAGGGCCCAGATTCATTTTCTCTTTTCCTTTTCTGTTCTTATGTTGGCTCTGTCCTCATACCTGTCGCCTCATGGTCTCAAAGTGGCTGCTCTATCTCTAGCCTCTGATCTGTGTCATAAAGAAGAATAAGAAACTCTGTTCAGAAAAAGTGACCTGCCCCATGGCCTTTGGTCTGCATCTTCTTGGCCAGAATCATGGTGGATGATCATCCCTAATTTCAAGAGGGTCTGGACTCTCAACTATTTTAGCTCCCTAGACTCTTTAGTAGAAAAACGCAAGGGAAAGGTACCTTCTAGGTAGTGAATACTCAGTGTCTGCCGGGGGCTTGGGGCGATGAATGTAAAATGTTCACCCTAGTGCCTGACACAGCAAGTACCCTGACACTGAACGTATTTGCTAAATCGGGTAAAGACTGACTTCAAGGTCCACCCCATATTCTCATGGTTAAGGGAACTAGATCCCACATGGCTGACTGCACGATTCGAATCCTGGACCTTGCAGCTTGAAAAACACACTAGTCATGTGTACCTGGGTGCCCCAAATCCTGAATGGTGGAGAAATGGAGGGAAAAGATTGTGTCATGGGGACCATACTCCATTGGGGGTGGGGTGCTTGCTTTCTCTCCCTCACTTGGTATCTCTCTGGTGAGCACAGATTTGTCCCTCTGGCACATTTAAAAAATAAAAAGAATGAATTAAAAAAGGGGAAGGACTAATATCTTACAGGGCAAACTGGGCTTTAATAAATGAATTTCCTTCTTGTTCTGCTCTTGGCCTGGTTGGGGTTGTCCTGGTGTCCCCAATTTCAGACAAAGCTTCCACTGAAGTTGTCAGTGGGGGGAGTTACTCTGAGAACCCCCACCCACCCAAGGACTCTCTTCAGACTGGAGGCTTTGTGCCACTCAGGGAAACTTGGCTGTGCCCACCAGTAACAAAAGTGTTTGGTCAGAGGGAGGCTGTGCTGCCCTCAGTCCTATCAGCCAGAAGCCTTGGTTCACCCTATTTGTGCCCTCCCAGATTCATTCAGTGATCATTGCTGAGGCCCTGGGAGGTCCAGCTTACCCTCCTGACTCCTCTGGAAAGATACAGTCCTGTTCTGTATGACTTTATTTTTAAGTGTATTTTTAAAAAATGTGTTTCTCCAGATAAAAAGCAGAAATTTATGATACTTTATTAACTAGAACACCCCGGGTGTTTACTGCAATAACGTTTCCTTTGGGCTCCTGATTATTTACTGGTCGAGGTAGATTATGCAGGCTCAAGAAGTTAAGGAAGTAAAATTCATTAATTTCACAGCCAACTGTGGGTCTCATCTCCTAGCTGGCAGCTCACCTCCAACTGGTCTCAGTAGCTAGTAAACACGAACCTCAAACTGGGGTCAGTCCTCCCAGACTTTAATGGAGACAGATCTCGAGGCATTCGGGAACTAGGAGCGGACCGATTGTTAGCAGGAAACAACCTTGAGGACTAATGAAACTTGCTTGCTGGTTCCTGGGTGTGAATTACCGTGGGACTGCACAGAGGCTGGGTACAGGCTGGCAGCTGCTGATCTATGGGGTTTCCTCTGAACGGAAGCAGATTATGGCAGTTGGTGATTTACTCTTGGATTGAAGGGGGGAGGTTGAGTTGAATAACAACACCTTGGAAAGTGAGAATTAAACAGATCTTTCTACCCAGCCTCCCCTGCTTTATGGACCCTCCAGGACCCTTGCCAACAAATCACACGGTCTTCCGGCAGGCTATTGACACTAGATAAAATAGATGGGATAGACTGAGTCTTGATGGCTGCCTTGCTTGATGCTTTGACCAATGGGATCATCAATCTTGACATTTTTGGAAAGTTGTATGGATTTTGTGGAGGGAGGAGACTAGTTATATCTGTGAGTTAGGAAGCCTTATAAATTAAAAGCATGGTTCTTGGTAGTATTTTTGAAGTTCTCTCTAGCATTTTACATCAATCCCTAAATAATGTCTAACATTTATTTGAACACTTCCTATGCATCAAGTACCCTGCTGAGGTCTTTTCATAGATAAGCTTTGGGCATGAACCCTTTCTATGGCTCCAGGAAAGAGGAACTATTATTATTCTCACATTGAAGATGAGGAAACTCAGGCTCCAAGAAGTTGAGTCACTCACCTGGGACCACATTATGAGAGCTGAACCAGAGACCAGAGCTCTTGTCATTCTGCATTGATTTTGTATGAAATGACTGGGCAGGTGAGACCAAGAGGTGCTGGCTAGGAGGCCAGGACACTAGGGCTAGGTGTCCTAATCTCCAGACATCCGCTTCTCTCCTGTAAAGTGGGGGCTGGTCTCCATATCCTTGAGAGTTTTCCAGGTTAGCTGAGCCTTCATGACTGCTATGTTTAGTTTTTTAAAAAATATTTATTTCTTTAATTTTATTTGTTATTATTATTTTTAAAAATTTGATGAGAGAAGGAGAGAGTGAGAGAATGTGAGAAAGCAAGCTGCCAAGTCTGAGACTCGAACTGTGATAGGCCAAGTGGGAGTCCAGCACCTTAACCACTATGTCACCTGCTGGCCCCTGTAATGGTTAATTTTGTGTCAATTGGACTGGGTCCTAGGAGACCCAGATGTTTGGCCAAGTGATGTTTCCAGGTGTGTCTGGGAGAGTGCTTCTGGATGAGATTAGCACTGGAGTAAGTGGACTCAGTAAAGAATGCCCTCCCTAGTGTGGATGAGCACCAGCCCATCAACTGAAGAACAGAGCAAGGAAGTGCTGCAGTGCCAGAATCTGAGGAAATCAAGGAATGTCTTCTTCCCTAGAACTTCTGGAGGGGACACAGCCCTTTCAATACCTTAATTTCAGACCCGCAATACTAATTTTAATCTTTGGGTCTCCACAACTATGAGAAAGTAAATTTGTGTTGTTTGAAGCTACCAAGCACGTGGTAATTTGTTACATCTGTCTCAGGAAACTCATGCAATGTTTCTGGACTTTATCCCATGACTCCCAGCTCTCCTTCTCTCCCAGGATAGCTCTTTCAACATTTGTAGAGATGCCGAGTGGACCCCGAATCTTTTTTTTTTTTTTTTCAGGCAAAGCTGAGTACCCCAGTGTTTTCACCTTTTCTTCATGATAGATTTGTCTTCATTCACTGTTCTGGGCCAACTGCACAAAGATCCTGATCCCAGTGTTTCTATCAGAGCCGTATCTTCTCAGAAGGATTCTAGCAGAGCCCACGGAGTGCGAGCATCACCTCTGTGCTCAGCCCACCAACCTTTGTTCATGCTGCTTAAGGGCCCACAGACTTTTGAAGAAGCTTCATCATCATCTTGAACTGCCTATGTTTGCTACATGCACATTGGGTTCTACAAGGTAAGGGCGGGACTATTTGGTTCCCTAAGGGTACCTCATGCTTAGAACCAGGCTTGACACCATCTCCCAGGGCTTCTGTCACCCCTAACATGTTTCAGTCTTACCCCATAGACGTGGAGACACAAAGGCAGGATTGACCTCTCTACCCATCCATGTCTACTGTTTCCTACAAGGTGAGAAGCTGCTGATCCGATTGGGAGAAACTGACTTCTTCTGGCCACACTTTGCTGGTGGATGTGGTCATTCTTTTGAAAGGAAGTACATGTTTACAATCATACTGGACTCCTCCTGCAGCCAGGTAACTTGGCAAGCCAGCCAACTTTGTCATTGGGCCCGGGTGAGTGAGTGGTACACTGTCTCGGCCACTCTAAATTTGAGAAAACACGCTTGGAGGAATGGTATTACAGGCCTCAACCCTCCCCATTAGTTCATCTTTCCCAAGAAGCTCTGCACTGGGGACTGTTGGGTGTTTGTCTAACTGTAGAGAAGACAAATACTAATATTTGTCTTCAATGAGAATCCTTGCCAATGAATCCTTGCATGTGTTGTCTTTGGCAAGAATCTGAGGGGGGTGGGAACCAGCAGTTAGCGTAATGGCTATGTCACTGGACTCCCACGTAGTCGACCGCGGTTTGCGTCTTGGACCCGGTGGCTTAGAACTCACGCCGGGCACGTGTGCGTGCGTGCCCAAGATCCTGAGAGGAGAATGGAGGAGAAGGGATTGCGGCGTGACCATCCCCCCTGGGGGGTGATTTCTCGCTTTCTGTCTCTATGTCTCTTTCTGTCTGTCTGGTGAGCGCACGTGCCCTATAGCGAAAACCTCTCCAAAAAAAAAAAAAAAAAGAATCTGAGGGGGGTGAGTGGTAGAATTTAGACCCAATACTCCACTCTCAATTTTTTTTTGAGAGGGAGACATTTTTGCTATTGAGCACATGCACTCTCCAGAGAGGCAGACAGATAGAAAGTGAGAAATCACCCTCCCCCTCTGGGGGGATGCCATACCACAATCCCTTCTCCTCCATTCTCCTCCTGGGATTTTGAGCATGCACGCACACATGACTGGTACAAGTTTCAAGCCTCTAGGTTCAGGACTCAAACCACAGTTGGCCATATGGGAGTCCAACTACTTAACTACTATGCCACCTGCTAGCCCCCACTCTCAAATTTTAAGAGGCTACTAGGAGAGTTAGGGGACACTGGTCAGAGCAAATGCTCAGTGCACAGTGGCGACTACAGCAACCTCTATTGTTGCTATGACCTTCCCTGTGTAATACAGCTTTGTGAAATTGAATGAATGAGTGACAATCGCAGCCTTAAGCTTGTTTCCTATTTGGGAGTTTGTTGGGCATCTGAGGGGCATGTTCTTTTTTTTTTTTTTTCTGCTCGAACCTTTATTATTTCTTTTCGCCTGGCATTTTGGGCGTTTATTTGTTGTTGTTTTTCCAATTCTCTGAGGCATGATGATAAGTTATCTACTTGCCATCTTTCCATCCTTGAGGGGCATGTTCTTTAGCCACTTTTCAGGCACTATGGGAGGAAGAACGGGTATTAGTTTTTACTGAATATAAATGAAGGAGGGGAGAATTACATTTGGAGAGGAGTTTGTATTTCCATTATTTGGGCTTCCTGTTGGTTGTAACTGATGCCAGTTTGGCTTTATGAGTTTCATACTTTGGAAGACAAGGTCATCCTGATTGCTTTGGTGCTCTGTGGGTCTTCACATGGCCATTGCTTAGGGATGTGAAGAAACGACGGGTGAAGAATGAAGGCGTTGCAACAATAGCCCAATCTGTCGTGGGCCCTTTTTCTAGAGTCAGGAAGTTCAATATGAGACTCAGAGCCAACCTAAACCAAACCTGAACCTCTTACATGGTACGTTGTCCTTCCCTGGCCAGCTCTGAGGGTGGGTCAGCTCCCAGCATTATCTCTTTGCTACCACTCAGTCATCTCTTGAGGTCCTAGAATGCCTAGTGGATGAGTCCAAAAGTATTATGATCAATGCTTGTCACTAATATCTGAAGAGTGATCAACTAGGACATCATAGAGCACTAGTTCTCCAAAAGTCTCAGAGTCCTGATGGAGCCATGCAAAAGTTCCCACCTCAGTCAACCAAGATTCCAATGGTTTTAATCATTCCAATAATGAAAACCATCAAGGGATCTTGTTAAAATGCAGATGTGGTCAATCTGGGAGGGAGCATGAGATTTTGAAGTTCTAATGAGCTCACAGGTGATGCTCATGCTGCTGAGCGTCAGATCACACCTACAAGCAGGAAGAATCTGGAGACTCATTGCTGGCTGAGTATTTACTGTGTTTCAAATTCAGGCCATTTTCTGCAAAGCTTCAGCAAACCTCAGACAAGTTTCTACGTTTCCATTATGTAGCATGCTATTTTTATGATTTTGTTGCTGCTAAGATTTTTGCATGTGTAACTTCATTAGGAAATATTTTATGTCCATTTTGCCAAGTACAGGGCACCACACCTACTCTTGCCCTCACTCCCACTGAGCTACCAATTTTGAGTGGATTAGACAATGTTCTCCTCCTGCAGACTCTCTAGGATTTCTCTTCTAGAACCAATATCAAAGCAATCCTGATTCCACATTTCCATGGATGGCATCAGACTAGGTAAGAAAAGAACATATCCTTGTGTTTGGGTATGTGTCAATGTGAAGGGTTCCGAATAGAGCTCAATGCCTTTGCATTAACCCCATACCCTCTGTACTTGCATTAATGGGGATACACCATGCACCTCTTATTGTTGGAACTTACCTTTTCCCCAGGCCTCTGAATCTTTTGGGATAGAAAATGTGTTAACCATCTTTGTGATTCCAGTGCCTGGTGAGCCAGGTACCTAATAAATGTGTGGGTTAAATGTAAACCTCTCTAAGAGCTTTTTCTCTCTGCCTGAAAGGATAAAAGACTTGTCCAAAGTCCAACAGCTAGTGACAATGAAGGCAAATTCCTCATGGCTTTGCAGAACCAAGTGTTTAACTCATGGAGGGGGGAGCCGAGAAGCTATCTAGTCCCATTCTTCAATGAGTTAATGAGGTGAACCTCAGTAAAGCCAGTGATTTACCAGGACTCTACAGCAAGCTTGGTTATAGCTGGACCTGAAACATGGCTTCCCTGATATAGGGCTCTGCCTACTCTTTCTTTGAGATCCTGTTTTTTACCCCACTTAAAAAAAAAATCAAAGGAAAGATAATGAAGAAAATTCTTTAACCGACATAAAGAGAGAAAGGAGGCTGAATTTGTGGACTTTAGTGTCTTTGTGGCTTGGGATTCCCAGCTTCTGAATCACCTGAGGCCTTCTATGGGTTTACTCTCTGATATTTAGAGTGCTTGTACCACTTCATCTCAGTGTCAGTCATGAGACCCTGTAACTTTTTATTTTTAATTTTGGTTCGACGATACAATATGGCGCACTGGAAAAGACATGGTCCAAACTTGAGAATATGTGTCTGTTGTGACCTAGCAATTCTATTTCTAGAAATATCTTTTACAGAAATGTTTTTGTGCATGCACTAAGATTTATGGTTAAGAGTATTTGTTGCAGTTGTGTTGGAAACAAATGTCTGCCAGTAGGGAGGATGTTTAAATTAATTATAGCAAATTGATCCTCCCTGAATGTTTTGTCCTCATTGAAAAGAATAGAGGAGAGCTATTTTTATTTACCAATATAAAGAGTTGTCCAGAATCTATTAAGTGAAAAAAGCAAATCACAGAAAAAATATGTATAAGAGGACCCTGTTCATGTTTTTATGAAATGATGTAGAGTTTACATAATTTATGTTCTCTGGAAAGTCATGATGTAATTTTTTTTGCATAGAAAAACCAGAAAAATATGCCGTGACTTTCTCGATGACCTAATATATAGAAAAGATCAGGCAGGATACACGAAACTGTCAACAAGTGGTTCCTTTTGGGAAGGAAGTAGATGGTTTAGAGGGGAGGTAAAAGAGAGCTTCTGATTTAATGGTGTGTATTTTGTTTAAACAAAACAAAAAAAAATAATGAATACAGAAGACTATATTTTACATATAGAGTGACCTGTGTTTGATTCTCTCTCTCTTTTTTGAAAAAGGTTTTGGCCATAGCATGTGCTTGCTGAAGAGAGACAGTAAAAGGCAAAGTGAGATATCATGTGATCCCCCACCCTGGGGCTAATGGCCATGTCACAGTGCCTTCTCCTTCATTCTCTTCCTGGGATTTTGGGCATGCACATACACATGCCTGGTGCGATTGTCAAGTAGCCAGGTCCGAGACTCGAACTGTGATCCATCATGTGGGAGTCCAGCATCTTAACCATTGCTGCCTTTGATCTTTATATTAGCTATCCTTTTATGTGAAGCAAATTGTCCCAAAGTCTATGTGCAAAAGTCACACACATTTATTATCTCGTAATTTCTGTGAGTCAAAAACCTGGGTCTTCTGAATCAGGGTCTCTCACAAGGTTGGAATCAAGATGTTGGCTGAGGCTGTGGTCTCATCTAAAGTCTCCTCTCGGGGAGGATCCTATTCCAAGGTCACTTATGTGGTTGTTGGTGGTATTTGGTTTCTTATTAGCTGTGGACCAGAAAACAACCTCAGTCCTTTGCCACGTGGTTCTCTTCATAGGTGAGCTCACAACTTGGTACTGGCTTCCCTCAGAGAGTGAACAAGTGGAGAGTGAGGGAAAGTAATGAAGCCAGTCTTTTATCACCGAGTCTCTGAAATGACATGCCATCACTTTTCTCAGAAAAGTGATATTCTATTTATCAGAAAAGTGTTACTAGTTCCTAGGAGGAACACTCACTAGGAGAGACTCACAACAGGAGGTGGGGATTACTGAGAGCCAATGCCCAGGTTTCCAGCCATGGCTCCAGTCTCTTTTGGTCACTGTCCATAGGCTGTGTGACACTGAGCAGGTCACTTAAAGTCTCTAGTCCCAGGCTAGTCCCATCTGTAAAATGGGCTGGAAAGAGCTGTCTCACAGGGCAGCAGTGAGGACCACCTTGTGAAATCACCAAGCACAGTGCTAGCACATGGCAGGCTGTCTTGCCCTTCTCTCCTCTCAGCCACAGAAGATCTGAGAGTCAAACATTTTTTTGTGATCATCTCTACAAGTTAGAAATCTGTCCATGCCGACTCTGCTTCTCCAGAAACTCTCCAGATAAAATGATGATGCCAAGGAAGCTGGAATAAAGAGCTCTCGATGTAAAGGCTGCCAACACACAGCAAGGAGGCAGGGTGGGTGTGATGTTAATAATTGCGATGTGGGCATGAAGGTGCCATAGATTATGGAATGCTTAGAGAGAATGGGGCCTTTTACAGTGGGTCTCAGTCATTAGCAAGATTCCGCATTCAAAATTAGTCAGAAAAGGTAATTAGTGTCAAGGAGTGATTGCAGCCACATCATTAATGTGACGGATGTTGGTGCGGGCTCACACTAATGACTTATGGAATTCTCATTCAGGAGACAATCGGAGCAATTTGGTGGTCAGCAGAGTCTGAGAATCAATCACCACAATAGTCAATAATTTATCATTTCTATTTAAAGTCTGGAATCTGCATCAGCTTAAACAGAAGTGAGCTCTGATGGAGGAGGGTCAGCAGCCAGTAAACTCCAAAGCCTTGGCTTATTCTATTTAAGTGGTATCCATTTTCTTCCTGGTGCAGAGCAAACAGGAAAGTTGTTTGGAGGATTTGCTTCTGGTTCTGCCATCAGACAAAATCAGCCACGTGCTGGTGGCTGTAGAGAAACCAGGATTTAGATGTTGATCTAGATTTAGTTCTACAAGTTCATCTCTGGGGATTAGAGTAAAGGGCTCTACCACTCTGTGATCTCTATATTTCATCACTGGTAACTTTGAGGTGGGAGGGATTAGTTCCCATTTACTGGGGAGACATTGACTCAGAGGGCCCAAGTATTTCTGAAGTACACTTCCAGACAGTAAGTAGCAGTTGGTTTTAGGGAGTGTCCTTTCAGCACGGATATTGTTGATGGCAATAGTAATAACAATGGCCATCCTTCTTGAGAACATACTGTGTGCCTGATGCTTGCTGAGCATTTTGCATATGCTACTTTAATATGATCTTTCTAGATGGAGAGGTAGAGTGAGTTGCTCAAGGCCACACAGCAAGGCATTAGAGCTGATCTTCAATCCCAGACTGAAGACCGGTGTCCTAAGTACTGTGTTATTGAGCTGCTAGATTCAGGAAATTGATGTGTAATTCTTCTTACCTCAGCTAACTCATCTATAAAATATGAATAATAATGTGCTCCCTGTATAATTTCAGGAAAAATTTGCTTGGTAAGCTATTATGCAAGGTGCCTAAAGCTTTGGGGTAACTGTGACCCTAGTAATTACAGTGTACATGGGGGCTTCAAACAGTTCCTGGAAAATGCATAATATGAAAAGACTCTGTCATGAGTTCAGTTCTCCAGTCAACCCGTACATGCTGCATGCATGCAGCATGACCCTGGGTGGCTGGAAAGACTGGGTGGGGATTACATTGTGATATCCTATTGGGGATGCTTGTCTTTCTCACTTTCATGAAAAACAAACAAACAAACAAAAAACAAACAAACAAACAAAAAACAAACAAACAAAAACAAACAACTTACAAAAGGAAAAAAGACTATGCATGGGTTTTGAAATTGTTTTGCAATCTTAATTCTATTTTTACATGAATTTATTGAAGTCCCCTTGTATAGCCAGTCACATGGTTGGCATCTGAAGTTTCCCACCTCTATCCACTCCCTTTCCAAATCTGCTGAAGCACTGGGCCCTACCTAGTTGTTCTTGACAGAATCTCACATGACTAAACTCTACCTCAAACTTTTATCTCAGGTGACCTGTAGATGCTGCCAAATGAACTTCCTGCTACTTTAAGCCCACAAGTCTCTTCCAAAATGTCCCATGGTGTCCCATTTCTTTAGGATCAAATTCTTTTCAGAATAGAATTCGAATCTCCCACCCTCCATTGCTTTGCATAATCTGGCTGCAAAATGTCTCCAGAAAACTCTTTTCTGCATGTGCTGCTGCCCGCTCAGATCCTTCCTCCTCTAGCTCCTTCTCCTTTCTTTCATTGTCACCATAGTTATCGTCCTCTTCATGACAGTGACTATAAGCCTTCAGCTCCCCAAGAGCATCCATACCTCTCAGGTTCCCAGGAAAGCTCTCCTTTTCTGGTCTATAGCTGAGCAAGGATCCTTGTGACTTCTCACTGTCAAGATTGGGGCTGCTCAAACATACACGGGCTCCACGCCCATGCCCAGGGAGTCGGAGAGATACAGATAGGGTCTGGACTGGAGAGAGGGTTCACCGTAGGTCCACCATACATGGGTCCGTCCTTGCAGCACATCCAGTGACCATGTGGTCCAGTCATTCCCTTCAGCATTTTCTCTGTTTCCCATGTCACATGGCAAGTTACATGCTCACATTTTTTATTGGAAAGTGATACTCACCAAATCTTCATTCTGGGGCTGTCAGGTTTTCAGAGAAAAGGGAAACCCCTGAAATACACTCAAATTTTAGTGAGAAGGCACCTAGCTTTCTTAAGGTATTCATGAGAGGCTGCGAGTGATAAAGGCAGCTCCTAGCAGACTTGAGAAGCTGTAAGGTGAGGCCTATGTGATTCCTTGTGGCTGCTCCTCCCCAGATCTCTGGATTGGAAACCAGTGGCTGGGGGAAAAGAGTCCTGCAGCCCTATGGCTGCCTGCGTTTTGGTTTTTCATGATGCTATGGGCCTTAGAAGTAAGAAGTCATGTTGCTTGACTGTTCCAGGCAGTGTTCTAAGCAGGTTACAAAAACCCTTTACCTATTCTTCCTTACAACTCAAGACCTAGGTACTGGTATTATTCCTACATCATAGGTAAGAAAACTGAGGTTCAGAGAATTTAGACAATCCCCAAGGTCATGTGGCTAGTAAGTGGTGGATCCAGATTCCCATGCAGGTAACTGGACTCAGGATCTACGTGTTATGTCACTTCCATAGGTTCTAGTCTAGACAGTGAATGCAATTGCCAATTGACTCAGAGGGAGCCCAGGCTTTTCCTGATGCCAGCCTGTCAGGAGCCCCCGGGAACTTCCTCCAGCTGTGACTTGCCTTTGTATTTTATTTAGAGTGGCTTGCCATGCAAAAGGGTTTTATTTTATTTATTACTGGAGGGTGCGTGTGCTTGCGAGAGAGAGAGAGAAAGAGAGAGAGAGAGAGAGAGAGAGAGAGAGAGAGAGAGAGAAATAGAGGGGGAGAAAGTTCCTCCCAGTGAAGAGTAGTCACCCCACAATCCTCTTTCCTCCATTTTTCTATCCTGTTGGGATTTGGGGCACACATGCACATGCACCTGGCATGTTTCCCAAGTCACCAGAACCAGGATTTGAACTGCGGTCACTGTATGGGATTCAGTTTGCTTAATCACTAGGCTACTGGGTGGGCCCCAAAGGTCTCAGTACATTTTAATGTACTCAAATATAATAGTCTTTTCTCTTACTGCTGCTGGTTGAGAAGCTTTTTTCCACACTCAGGTTATTTAAACCTTCACCTGCGGCTTCCTCTAACACCTATAGGGTTTCAGTTTTTAGATTGAAATGTCTGATCCAGTTTGGATTTTATCCCAGTATGTTGTGTGAACTCCAAGGTCAACTTTTTCCACATGGCTATCCAATGATCTCAACACCACTTATTTTTTTAAAAAAAATCTTTTCACACAGATTTGTGAAGCCGCCATTCTCACATAATCACTTTCCAGATGCATTTGGGTCTATTTCTGGATTTTCACTTGGTCCCATCGGTCTATCTGTTTATTCGTGTGCCAATACCATACTCCTAATTACAGGCTCTACAGTATGTGTTAATGTCTGGTAGTCCCAGTCCCCATATGGCTCTACTTTTTTCTGGGTTCTCCTGGCTGGCTTTGCTTTTTTGTTCTTTCAAATAAATTTCATAATCAACTTGCCTAGCTCCAGAAAAAAATCCTGGTGATATTTTAAAAATTGGAATTGTATTCAATCTGTAAGTTAAGCTAGGTAGAACTGACATGTTTAAAATGTTGAGTCTTGTTAGTCAAGAACGTGGTCTGTCACTTCGTCTGAAAGTTTGAGGGGAAAAAAAAGTTTCAAAAGGATACATACAGAATAATTACCATTTAAATGTACTTTTAAAAACACAATAGTCTAGGGAACCAGCAGTTAGCGTAATGGACGTGGATCGCGGTTTGTGTCCTGGACCCGGTGGCTTAAAACTCACACCGGGCGCATGTGCGTGTGTGCCCAAGATCCCTAGAGGAGAATGGAGGAGAAGGGATTGCGGCGTGACCATCCCCTCTGCGGGGTGATTTCTCGCTTTCTGTCTCTCTGTCTCTGTCTGTCTGGCGAGCGCACATGCCCTGTAGCGAAAACCTCTCAAAAAAACCCAAAAAAACAATAAAAAACAATAGTCTATACAGTTTATGGATTAATTCGTTCATAGTAAACAGACTAAAATCAGAATGTAAGTGACCCACATCATTGCAGGGCAAGGGTTAGTTCTGGGGAGGGGTAAAGAATGAAAAAAAGTGGCTTTACCTTGTTGCAAGTCATTTTAGTGAAAGGGAGAGAAATCGGAAGCAAATATGGCAAATGTATGCTCTTGATGAAGGATAATCTGCTACAGGCAGATGTATATTTTACACTTCTTTCTCTTTGAGATGTTTCACAATTTAAAAAAGAAAAAAGAAAAGGTAGCTGTTTCCGTTGCTTAAGGGTACTCCCCAGAAAATAACACACTTCAATTTCCTTTTATGTGGTTCTGGAGGAGTTGGTGAGGCCTGTGATAGGAGAAGCTCACAGTTCTTTCTGTGCAGAGGAATTCTATTAGACTTTGTAGCTATCTCAGCAGCTGGAGTGGAAAGATTTCCTCTCTTTAAATGGGCATCCTTAGCAGCTCTGAAGCAGACATGAGGTGGTGTGAAATTTGGAGCTTAATGAAATCTTCCCACAGTCTCCCGAATTTGTGATAAGAAGGGTTTCACAGGATTAAAAACCTGTTTCTCTCTATGTTGTAAACATCTCATTTTCTTACTCTATACCCATCCACATGCAAGATTTAAAATCACCAGAGGGAAAAAAAATGGAAGAGGGAATCATTTCTCCTCCTGGCTATACAATGGTCTTAAAAGAGCCTTATTTTGAGCAGCCGACAGGAAATTGTATTTTCATAAACTGATTTATTATGCGGTCCTAAGACTCGCCGTTTCAATAGGACTTAAGCAAACAGCTTCAGAATTGAGTTATGGAGCTGGTTCATTCAGAACAATTTTCCTCTGTGAGGAGAAGCTTTCATTACTGGAAGTGGCCCCTATCACCGCATGCGTGTGTTTCAGAATTCAAGACCTCGCAGTGAACACACTTCGGGAGGCCTAGGTTCGGCGTCTGCCCGCGTCGACATTCCCGGCGAGCTGTGTTTGTTTTCTGAAGCGTGCTTAATGTGAGCCCAGCCATTGGGCACAATTCCTTCATTTCTATTCTCAGCAGTGGGCTTGCATATATTACAACCGCCTCCTCGGGCCCACACAAGATTTCCAGAGAAATGAGCATTGCATTAAACGCCCCGTTTTGTGTGAGGAGAAACCATGATAGGCAATTAGGCCTGCAGCCTTGCTCTATCCCACAGATGCCTGAGAGGACAGGCAGGCCCCGTGGGTGCCACCTCTGCCTCCAGGGGTCCTTTCCCCTTCCTGCTTTTGCTGGAGGAAAGTCCTCACCAGCATTCTAAAAAAAAAGACGGACATTAATTAATTCTGAGGAAGAACTGCTAGCACAAGTGAGACACACTAGATCCAACGGGGACTCCAGACCAAGGGCTGGAGAGCATCTGTCTTCTCCCAAGGAGAGGAAAATATTGGCATACCTGTAGAAAAGTCATTGTTCCTGACCTGGGAGAAGAGGGATGGAGAGAGTGCTGTCCATACAAAAATTTAGCAGAAAATAATTCCTGAAGAAAATATTTGACCTTGATAAAAATTTTAATTGAAACCTGAACAGGAGAGAGATGGGAATAGGAATGGAAGGAAACCTGATTTCTCATTTTATTCTTGGTCTTCCCATTAGATTAAACTTTGAAACATATCACTTGCCCTGGGTGAATGAGTCAAGAGGGGATAAGAGCCCTAAATGCCAGAGAATGCCTGGAAAAGTCTCTAAAAGGAAGATGTCAGTTGTCCAAATCATGATTCTTTATCTTCCCCTCAAACCTTGTCATCCTGCTATTTTCTGTTGCTATTATTCAGCCCACCATTTTCCCAGGCACCCAGGTGGTAACATCCAACTCCTCTTGTTTTCTGATTATCTACAACCATCAAAGGCCAAAACATGGGGTGCTATCTCAAGACACCCCTTTTATCTGTGGCCCCTAGTCATGGGTGGCAATGACCTTCCAGTGAAGCTCTCTACCTTCCAGTTGGGTCTCCTTGGATGTTAATGAAATTCTAGGTTGAGCTTCCTGAAATACAGTTGTGATTCTGTTACTCCTCTACTCAAGAACATTCAAATACTCCTCATTGTCTACAACATTAAGTTCAACTCTCTTCCCAACTCTAACTCCTCTACAACTCAACCTCATGCATTGATTGCCATGCCTCAGCCATCCTGACTCTTTTGTTCCTAGAGTCCCAAAAATGTCCTTCCAAACTCAGGACATTTGTACATGTTGTCTTCTTGACATGGAACCTTAGTTCTCCCTTTTCTGAAGGCTGGCTCTTCTACCTTCAGATCTTGTCTTAAATCTTTTCTCTCAGAGAAAACTTTCACTGTTATCTCATCAGTAATTCTGTTACTGCACCATGTAAACACTCATCCTTCTTAGAAATGATCACAATTTATACTTACATATTTACTGGTTTACTTGTTGATTGTATGCTTTTCCCATTAAATTGTAAACTCCACAGGGGCAAGAAATGTATCTTTTTTATGCACCCATGAATATTTACTGTTTAGCACAGCAAAGGCATATAGCAGGAAATCAAAAATCATTTATTGAGTAAATACATGACTACTTTGGGATAACTATGAGGAGAATCATGGTGTCAAATGTACTACACACACTTTGGAAGTTTTAAAAGTACATTTCCAAACTATTTTCCATAAAATTGTAGAGATTTGCATTCCACTTGTTAGCAGCGTACATGCTTGACCATCTCCTCACATACTTGCCTCTAACCAGTACTGTTTTTTAAAATATCTGCCAGTTGGGAGGTGAAAATAGTTCATTTGATTACTAATGGAGTTGAATGGGTTTTTAAATGTATTTCAGTCTTTTAGATTCTGTTTTCAATGAATTCTAGTTTCTTTTTTATTCATCTTCCTTGTGGATTTTTCTTAGAGCGATTCAAACATGTGTGAATGGGAATCACTCATTTTTCTATTGATGGTGCCGGAGTACCACAGCTTTTGATTACCCCTGCAAAACGTCAGCATTTTTCATGCACACGCTTGCAGGACTTCCTTTTCTCTGTTTTAAAATGTGGTTTGTATTTTGCAACTCTTTGAGCATCATTTGTTTTCTATGTCTCTAAATCCGTTTTGCAAAAACACAAATCCTCAGACCAGTTGTTTGACATGATTGATTATGTTTTGCATGTCTCATCCAGGGCTTTGAGTGTGGTGTAGACACAGATGCTGACTCTTGGGGGAAAGTTAAAGAGCTCTAAAAGCAGCTCCCTTTTCTGTCTTCATTTCATTTTCTTCATGAGAGTGTCTAGAATTTTTTCTTTTTATGTGGCTAACAAGATGGAGTGGTTCTGCACAAGTCAAGCAAAGTATTTGTGCAAAAGCAGGCATTTTTCACCTCATCTGAATAACGGGTTTTACGGATGCTTCGGTCTCAGCCGAAGCCATGTTTTCTAGAGGTCTCCTAATCAGGAGCACCCATGTGAACTTGTTATTGACTAGATGAAGAGTCAAAGGGTTTTTCACTCATCAATTTGGCAAACATGCAGGAGCTCAGAGTCAGTGCAGGACCAGAAAGACAAGAGCCCTCGTGACTACCTTTTGGTGGGAGAGACAGATAACTAAAAAGTAAGAAAATAAATAGTGTACCAGGTTAGAGAATAAAAGTGGGATGTGCTGTAGATAAAGTGTTGGAAAGAGAACACTGGCTCTCTTAGGCATGTCTGCCTTATTAGGCATGTCTGTTGGCTGAAGAATCGTGAGACCTTTAGATTTTAGGAATGAGACTGCTAATTGCCCACCAGTACCAAATCTCTCCTTTCTTCATGCTAGAACCCAAGTTTTACCTGGGCATAAGCCTGCCACAAATAACAACTGGATGAGTGATTAAATTCTGCCCAATGGGCTAAGTGGCAGGGGTGTGTATAGTGTCTGCTGTCTTAAGTGGGAGATGACATACACTTTTTTATCCCTTCCTCTTTCCTTCTGGCTAAAAGCAGACACAATGGCTGGTACTCAAGCAACCATTTAGGACCAGAGGCAGAAGTCTTATTTTAATTATGGCACAGTAACAGGATAGATGAAACCTGGGTTAGTGATCTGGCAGAGCGTTGTAGGAGATCTAGATGGTCCATCTCTGGATTTTATTTCCTTAAGAAATGTAAAAAGTCTATCTTTTTAAAGCTATTGTTACTGTGTTATCATTAACAATGTCGTACATACAACCAAGCTGACTCCTAACTGGGTAAGCCCTGTGAAGACACCATCTTGTGGACAACAGTCATATTTTGATTTATTTATTTTACATCTGCCCCCCTCCTCCCCAAAGTAGGCACTGAAAGGATGCAGTTCCAAAGAAACTCACATCATGGGTGCGTTAGTGCCGGCTATTGGCAGGAGCCTTAGTATCTCACTGTGTCGAAATCTCCACAGAACTGCCAGAGTGTCCTCATGACACGGTGGCTGGCTCCTCCCAGAGAGAGTGATCCGAGAGAATGCAAGGTGGAAGCACAATGACATTTATGACCTAGTCTTGGTAGTCCTTCTCTGTAATTTTCACAATATCCTAATCCACCCCATTCAATATGGGAGGGAACTAAACGTGGTGCCATTTCTGGGAGACCAGAATTATTGAGGGCCATCATGGATCTGACCTCATCGTAACCTGGTGATCCTTCCCCATCCTAAGGGAGAGTATCTCTTGGTTCTCTCACTCTCTTTTTTTTTTTTTTTTTGGAGAGATTTTCGCTATAGGGCACGTGCACTCACCAGACAGACATAGAGAGACATAGAGACAGAAAGCGAGAAATCACCCCCCAGGGGGGATGGTCACGCCGCAATCCCTTCTCCTCCATTCTCCTCTAGGGATCTTGGGCACGCACGCACACATGCCCGGTGTGAGTTTTAAACCACCGGGTCCGGGACGCAAACTGCGGTCGACTATGTGGGAGTCCAGCGACATAGCCATTACGCTAACTGCTGGTTCCCTCTCACTCTCTTTTTTAGGAAGTTAATTTGTTTCTTCTTCTGACAGAGAGAGAAGGGGGGAGAGAGAGCAAGAAAGAGCTCTCTAACAGGGTCTTCATGCTGTAATTCACACCTATTCTTGGCTGACCCAGATCATAGGCATGTACACATGTACCTGGCATGCTTGGGGGGGTGACCTTTTCCATGTGGGTCCAGTTGCATTACCACTGCATCATCACCTACCTCCTCAGGAGTCTCTTTATGCACACACACCCCTCCCCCACCTCTAGGTGCCACATAAGGGCCTTATATTCCTTGGGTCAGTAGGATGGAGCCATTATTTGACAAAGGAGATTATCAGAAAAAAATAGGTAGTATGCCCTAAAGATGGGTGGCTAGAGCCCAAACCTCTCCTTCTGAAGGGGGCAGGACACATTTCAAGGACCTAATTTCATCTGGGGAGGGAGCAAAAGATATGAGAACATTTGGGCTAGGCGATACTTAGGCTGATTAGGAAGAAAAGAAAGTATCTGCCAATAACTCAGTTGGAGAGAGGGGATCTTCCTTCCAAAAAAAAAAATTCCTGCTTGTGCTTGTGTTCTGAGCCAGCTGAGACTAGGGGTGGGTCATGGCGTGAAGACTCTGTTGGAGGTGTATTTCTCTCCCTCGCTTTCTCTTTCTCTTTCACTCTCTTTTGCTCTTCTCTGATCAGTGCCTATTTTCAGCTGAACCTACCAGGGCCCAGGAAGCCAGTACAAAGTCATGTCCTAGGTGTGTCCAGACTAATAAAAATGACATAGGACTTCTGACTTCTTGTGTGGGAGGAAGAGTAGGCTGGAGTCAACTTATGCTTTATAAGAACTGGATGTCAAGTTTTTCAGAATTTTGAGTTAGTTGCTAAATGCAGACACTATTACAAATTATATTATATAAAGTTATAATTAATAAGATTATATTAAAAACAAAGGCAAGAAATACTCAAAACTCATCGGTTTCTCATTATTTTACTAAGACCTGTGCTACTATCATCTGCTTTTGAAATAATTTATGTCTATTGTATCTGTATGATGAAGATACCCTGTAATGGTGGTCACTGAACATCTCTTCCCAGTTTTCCTCTAATGAACTCATGATGATGGCTTATACATGGAAAGAGCATTTATACCATAGGAATTAGTAAATACTACAGATCAGTGATACCTCTCTGTCTCCATCCAAGTTCCTTGTTAAACATTTGCTGGCTGGGGGACCAGCAGACGGTGAAATAGTTATGTCACTGGACTCCCACATAGTTGACCATGGTTCAAGTCCCAGACCTGGTGGCTTAAAACTTACACCAGGCACATGTGCATGAGTGCCCAAAATCCCTAGGAGAATGGAGGAGAAGGGATTGCAGCATGACCATCCCCCCTGGGGAGTGATTTCTCAGTTTCTCTCTCTCTGTTTCTCTGGTGAGTGCATGTGCCCTATAGAAAAAAAAAAAAAAAAAGCATTTTCTGGCTGGAACCAGTAGGTGGTGGGGTGGTTAAGGTGTTGAACTCCTACATGGCCAATTGTAGTTCAAGTCTCAGACTTGGTGGTTTGCTTTCTCACTTTCCTTCTCTCTCTCCTTGTCTCTCTCTGGTGAGCTCATGTGCCCTACAGCAAATTAAAAAACAGTAATAACAATAAATAAGTTTTAAATTTTTTTCTGGTATATCACTGTACAGGACATGACACTGCTGAGTCACAGGGTTCAAAGGGCATCATCGCCTAGGGAAGAGAGCACTGGGAGGGAATACCATCTCTCTGGCTCTGGTCTCTTATCCTCTGTGACTTGTGGGTCACTGAGCATGTGTCCCCTCCTCTCTGAACCTCAGGAAGAGCGGGTGATCTCTGGTTGCTCTCATGGCCCTTCTCAACAGCTGTCAACTTTGAGCGAGTTTGTGGCACCCCCAATGTCAGAACTTTCCCTTGTGATGGATTGTTATTCATCCTGGGCCCAGGCAGGGCTGAAGGGGTGAATTCCAGGGAAGGAAAATGAATTAGAAATGAATGAATTGGAGCTGGTCAAAAGGCTGTCATTCCTGAATAGTGAGAGAGACAACAGAAAAACGAAAACTTAATGTAAACCAACTGTGAACTCCAGAACTTGACGGTCTTGACAACCTTTTTGTCTTCTTCCAGTCCATCACCTTTCCTCTCCAATTCATTTAGCTAGAAGGCTCTGGAAGAGTCCAGAAAAGAAGGAGTTAATCCATTGCTGCCACAGGAATGATTCTTCATTCTGCCTTTGATGCGGCAGACCATTAAAATGTAATATGACGTGAATCACGGTCCATTTCCTGTATGTGCGGAGTGTGGCGGCGGGGCTGGGACTGCAGCATTTTGCATGCTACGCTCCGATTCTCCAGAGCCATCGATCATGCTGGAGTGTGGAGCAGAGGAACCTGGGCACACGAGGGTCAGCTTGTGGCGTTGGGAGCAATGCAACTCTCCCCAGAGAGGTCTGATTGCCCTTGAAACCATGTCAGTTTTTCCGTCAGGGAATGGGGACATGGAATCCAAGAACCATTTTGCTTTCTGTTAGGTGAAACTCACAGGGACGCTCACACTGAATGAGACCTTCATGCCCATTTTATAAATGAGGAAATTGAGTTCAGAGAAGGCACCGGGCTCCCAGCAGAGGCCCCCGTGTGGCTGTGTGGACTCCTGGTCCAGAAAGCAAG
>NW_006159577.1:2981205-3012075 GCF_000334495.1 Tupaia belangeri chinensis
TTTCTCGCTTTCTGTCTCTCTGTCTCTCTCTGTCTGGCGAGCGCACGCGCCCTATAGCAAAAAATACCTCTCCAAAAAAAAAAAAAAAAAAAAAAAGCATTTTCTGGCTGGAACCAGTAGGTGGTGGGGTGGTTAAGGTGTTGAACTCCTACATGGCCAATTGTAGTTCAAGTCTCAGACTTGGTGGTTTGCTTTCTCACTTTCCTTCTCTCTCTCCTTGTCTCTCTCTGGTGAGCTCATGTGCCCTACAGCAAATTAAAAAACAGTAATAACAATAAATAAGTTTTAAATTTTTTTCTGGTATATCACTGTACAGGACATGACACTGCTGAGTCACAGGGTTCAAAGGGCATCATCGCCTAGGGAAGAGAGCACTGGGAGGGAATACCATCTCTCTGGCTCTGGTCTCTTATCCTCTGTGACTTGTGGGTCACTGAGCATGTGTCCCCTCCTCTCTGAACCTCAGGAAGAGCGGGTGATCTCTGGTTGCTCTCATGGCCCTTCTCAACAGCTGTCAACTTTGAGCGAGTTTGTGGCACCCCCAATGTCAGAACTTTCCCTTGTGATGGATTGTTATTCATCCTGGGCCCAGGCAGGGCTGAAGGGGTGAATTCCAGGGAAGGAAAATGAATTAGAAATGAATGAATTGGAGCTGGTCAAAAGGCTGTCATTCCTGAATAGTGAGAGAGACAACAGAAAAACGAAAACTTAATGTAAACCAACTGTGAACTCCAGAACTTGACGGTCTTGACAACCTTTTTGTCTTCTTCCAGTCCATCACCTTTCCTCTCCAATTCATTTAGCTAGAAGGCTCTGGAAGAGTCCAGAAAAGAAGGAGTTAATCCATTGCTGCCACAGGAATGATTCTTCATTCTGCCTTTGATGCGGCAGACCATTAAAATGTAATATGACGTGAATCACGGTCCATTTCCTGTATGTGCGGAGTGTGGCGGCGGGGCTGGGACTGCAGCATTTTGCATGCTACGCTCCGATTCTCCAGAGCCATCGATCATGCTGGAGTGTGGAGCAGAGGAACCTGGGCACACGAGGGTCAGCTTGTGGCGTTGGGAGCAATGCAACTCTCCCCAGAGAGGTCTGATTGCCCTTGAAACCATGTCAGTTTTTCCGTCAGGGAATGGGGACATGGAATCCAAGAACCATTTTGCTTTCTGTTAGGTGAAACTCACAGGGACGCTCACACTGAATGAGACCTTCATGCCCATTTTATAAATGAGGAAATTGAGTTCAGAGAAGGCACCGGGCTCCCAGCAGAGGCCCCCGTGTGGCTGTGTGGACTCCTGGTCCAGAAAGCAAGGTGGAAGCCTGTGAATTCCTGGGCCTGGCTGTGCTGGGACCCCAAAGGGGTCCAGAACTTTCCAGAGATGCCATATACTGTCCTAGGAGGTAGTGAGGGGTTTTTTGTCGCTATGGGGGTGCTATGCTAACAGTGGCTAGGCATTTGGCAGGATTCGTGCACTGTAAAGGAAATAGAACTGGATGGCTAGTTAAAATGTGAAGATTCTAGAATCTCGCCCTTGTCTGGAGGATGAAGTATGGGGAGGCATGGCCACACAGGTAGAATTGAGAGGGGGCAAGGTGCTGGGAAAGGGCAGAAGAGGCCAAGGAAGGGTAACCCGAGGTTGCAGGAGGACGTTGCAGGAGGAGGTTGCAGGAGGAGATTGCAGGAAGAGGTTGCCATCAATGGTGAGAGAGGTGCGGGTGGTGCCTTTACCTCCCCCTGGAGGTGACAGCCGAGGCTGGTGCTGTGATAAGAACTTTCTGTGGATGTGTTCATTAACCCCACCCAGCACCATGTGAGGAAGGTTCTGGTATATTCTTTGCACAGAAAGAGAACGGACGTGCCAACTGGCACCCAGTCATCCTGCTGCAGCTGCTGGAGCTGCGGTGTGGTGTGGGCACTCCTGGGACATGCCCGTCTTGCTTTGTCTCTTCCAAGTGATCACTGCTGCCCTCCCTGCCCTTGTTTTGGTCATGCTGTTTGTTTCCCAGTCTTCCCCCAATTTGTTCCCTGTCCCTTGGGACCTCACCTTCAGGGACTGAAGGCCAATCACATCCGTTAGCCCTAGCAATCATTGTGTCATCGTCATAGGGGTCTTTGCTCAGTCACTCACCAGAGTGGCTCCACTCTGCCCACCTCCTGTGCTCCCTGCCCAGCACCTCTCACCTGGTGCTTATTACTGGAAATGCTTTCCTGCTTCCTTTCCCAAACACTATGGATGGGAAGTGGAAGGATAAGAGTGGGCTTTGGGGGCCTAATCTCCCTTCACTCCAAGAGCAACTTTCTTATTAGGATCTAAGAAGGGAAAACGTTCTCCTCCAAGCCCTGCTCAAACTTTATAAGCGTAGGAATAGTTATGACAGCAATAAAAACATCCAGAATCACACTGTGCCAGAGCCATGCTGGGCATTAGTTCATGCAACCTTGACATATTCTGTGAGCAAGGTTCTCCATCTCTTCATTTTGTAAACCTCATTTTACAGATGACAAAATAGAGGCCAGGGAGGTAAGGGGCCTGTGGTGCCACACACACCTGTCAAACCGGCATCCATTCGATCCCTCAACCTGTATGATTAACTCCTTTGGTCAACTGCCTTCTAGAAGGTTGTGAGAAACTAAAGACCTGTTTTTTGTTTGTTTGTTTGTTTGTTTGTTTTGAGAAGTTTTTGCTATAGGGCATGCGTACTCTCCAGAAAGACAGAGAGAGACAGAGAGACAGAAAGCAAGAAATCACCTCCCAGGGAGGATGGCCACACTGCAATCCCTTCTCCTCCATTATCCTCTCAGAATCTTGGGCATGCATGCACATGCATTCAGAGTGATTTTAAGCCACCTGGTCTGGGACTCGAACCATGGTCGACTACATGGGAGCTCAGTGACATAGCCATTACGTCAACTGCTGGTCCCAAGACCTGGGTTTTAGTGACTTGAATTGGATGTTGATGAAGCTCAGGGCTGAACAGATACCTACTTGGATGCCCTGATGTGTCCACTGTTCTTCTCTATAATATGACGTGCTAGAAGCAGCCCCTTGGGAAATTGAGAAATGATGAAGGCCCAAGAGAGGTGACCATTTTGATATCAGTCAATAGTTTTTATGTTGTAGAGGAGACTGGGCAAAAGCAAAAAGACCTTTTGTCAAAGCTGTCTGTAGGGAGATGGAAACGGGCCATGGAGCTTGCATTGAGGGAACAAGGCTGCAGCTTAGTCAGTAATCCGCATGGGAAGCCACTTAGCCGCTTGGCCTTCCCAACACCCCTCATGGGGCTCCCTCCCCATTGAGAGAGCTTTGATGAGATCCCAGGCCACTGCTCTCCCCTGGGAGCTGTAGAGTGCCAGGAAAGGGGCAGTTCAACCTCTACCCCAGAGCTCTCCAATTCCTCGGGGACTGAGATGCACGAGTTTTATTTTTAGTAAAAGTTCAAGATTACTGACTTGACGAAATGGCTTCAGTTAAAGAGCAGTGCAAAGAGTGGAGGTAGAGTTGGGAGGCTGCTCAGAGGACAGGCAGAGATGGAAAATGGGCTCGCAGCCATCTGCTGAAGAGCTCAGGACCTGGTTGTCTCAGAGCCACACCACGCCCAGATGCCCACAATCCCGGTTGGGAGGAGGCTGGAGGGAGTCTGTGGGTTTAGCCTTGACCTGCCCAGCCCCTGCCAACCACACCCACTCCCACCCCATCTTCCAAGAAGGGCTAGCATTCCTTGGCAAATAGTTCTACCATATTGCTCTAAACCATAAACTGAAATGAGGGATGAGGTAGTGGAGAGAAAGAAGGAACTTCCGTTTATTAAGTGTCTGCTGGCATCAGGAACTGTGCTAGGCACTTCATAATTTCATCTAATCCTCTTTGCATTCCTTTGAGACACATATTAAAGGAAATAAGAATTTGATGTGTTGGGTCCCTGCCCTAGGCCAAAGCTCTGTCACACATATTATTTCACTTATCTATTATAACAGCCTTGTTTGGTCAGGACCTCAAACTCAGGCTTCAGGAGGTCGAGCCACTTGCCCATGTTCCCAAAGCTAGTATTTGGCAGAGAAGTAAAATCACTCCCAATCAGGGAGTGACTGGCACGTCACTGACTCCAAAGCCCACACTCTTAAACCTCTGTCCTGCCTTAGTTCCCCAAAAACTATTAGGATCAACCCCCCAGTTTAGAAGAGTGAGGCCCCTGAGAATGCAGTCCAAGCAAGGAGAAGCCAGCCAATTCAGTGCTGCAGGAAAAAAACGGATCAGACTGGGGCCAGCAGGTGGCGTGGTAGTTAAGGCACTGGACTCTCACGTAGTTGACTGTGGTTTGAGTCCTGAACCCAGTGATTGAAGCTCACGCTGGGTATGTGTGCATGTGTGTCCAAAATCCTGAGAGGAGAATGGAGAAGAAAGGATTGTCGCATGACCATCCCCCTCAGGAGGGGGTGATTTCTCACTTTCCTTCTCTCTCTGTTTATCTGTCTCTTTCCTGCAAGTGCATGCACCCTCTGGCAAAAAAAAAAAAAAAAAAAAAAAAAGCAAAACAGCAAGGAGGGAGGATCAGATAGGATAACTGGCATCTACAGGGGGCAGGAACGGGCAGACTTCAGGGAAAGGAAGGTGAAAATACATGTCGTTATGGCCACTTGCTCTCTCACACGTGGGGCATATGCAAGGGGGCCTAACTGGCCTAAGAGCAGAGTCAAGATTGCTGGTTCTGAGCAGGGAGGATAAAGAGCACAACCCTGTGGCTGTCAAGGCTGAGTATGTTTGTGTGCACAGACATGTTCCATGGCTCATTTACTTAGCTGTTCTCAATGTCGGCGAAGGGCCTAAAAGGAGATGGGTTTGACTTGACCCAAGAGGGACTTGAGTTAGATACAGGGGTAATATTGTCAACCTTTACAGATGGTGATTGACTTCTAGAAACCCCCTGTACTGAACCTACAATCAATGCAACCTGAACGCTACGTGTTATATGCTAGGAGTAATGAATCAAGCACAGCTCAAATCCCATCTGCAACAGTGAGCAACTGTGTGAGCTTGGGTAAGTTGTGTAACCCCTTTTAGCTTCAGTTGTTTGTTAAGCTTTAGTTTCTCTGAGTCACCAGAGACAAGATGATTCCAGGGATCATGCAGTACTCTTAGCATAGTGCCTGATGTGCACACAGGGTGAGACAGCTATTGGCACTGGGGCCAAGGCACAAACTTGAGCACCCAGCATTAAGTCTTGGTGAGGAGAGAAAATTCCAGAGAGTCTTGGACAAAGCCCAAGCTATCAGTAAGAGTGGGTGGGGAGGCTGAACTACTTTTATACCCTTTCCAACTCTTCTGGACTTTACTTTCTGGTTGCTCTTGTTTGTATGTCTTAGAGAAATTCATATTTTGAAACTTGACTGTATTGTAAAGGTGTTAAGCAAATACTTAATTCTTTCATAGTGTCCCTGGGTAGGACCTTGGATGTGATGAGGTAATTAGGGCAGGGCCCCTATGATCAAGTTCTGGTGGGTTTACAAGCAGAGAGAATGAGACCAGGATAATGGAAGAACTCATGGATACAGGCCATGTTCTGTTCTGCTAGAAGTTATGCCTTATACCATTTTGTGATGCCTTTGGACTTACCAGCCACTAGAATTATGAGTTGTATAAATAAACCAATTTTCTTTATAAATAATCCATTCTCAGCTGTGTTTATTAATAATGCAATAATGGACTAAGACATTGGATTTATTAGACTTGAGTCAGTAGGTCATGGAAAGAGAATCTCTCTATGTGACGAGATTGTAATGGTGTCCCAGGTAGACCAGTTGACTAATTGCTCAGAGTGATCTAATCTGTGCTGGATCTTTGCCCTTTCCTCCACAGAAGCACTGAAAGCTAGTATTGCCCCTGGGTGATGAGGGTACCCTCTGATAGGCAGAACTGCTCAGAACCCACTCTCCTCATCCCTAAACAGAAATTGTCAAGTTGTCTGCATCAACAAGATTGTCATGAATGAGAAAATAATGGTGATTCTGATGAAATGGGGACTGATTTCTTATTGATGGGAGCTCCCAGCACTGCATGGATCCGAATTACTTTTATGGTCCAAGGGTCATGAGAATTGACAGCCTTGGAACCAGTCCCTATTTCAACACAGCTAATATCTACTATCTGTTGGAAGGAAACCTCTTAGAACAAGGGTGACTCACTAATAAATGCCACAGAAGTCAGCCTCCTGAGGCACAGAGTAGGGTGCAGAATGGGAGAAACATCCAAGGAACATTCACCCACATGGTAATTGGATATCATTGTGCCTGGACTTGCCCTGTATAAGGGATGGTTTAATCACCATGGGTCTCCTAGGGAAATCTGTCAGTATCACCCTTAGACCTGTACCAGCAGGACCTCTGCCCAAACCCAGAGCTTCAGAAAGCCTATTTCATTATTTTTAAAGTCTCTCTACACTGCTTGGGAACAGCTGGGGGTTGCCGTGCTCACTGGGCGAGGAGCCTAAAGCCTGAACAGGAATTCATATGGGTCATGAACCCTGTTTCTTCTTTTTGAGGTGCTCTCCTACCCTCTACCCTCTCACCTGGCCCACATGTATTGGGTGAATGAGATGCCCTATGGGATCATTCTGCGGCCCTGATTCCAGGAGGGTATCCCAGTAGGAGAACTGTTCCCATTGGCCAGCGTGGTATTTCTTTTGCAGGATTATTTGAAACCGAGGCTGGGTGACTTAAATTGTTTATATAGAGAGAAGCTGAAATAATGTTTGTCCGGGGCCCCACATCCTAGGGGCAGCTTTGTCTGTTATCTCCTGGAGCCCCTTTTTAGGGCTCTGAAGTTGGACTCCTTGGCCCCTTGGTAGGCCCATACAATCAATGGGTCATAGTCTTGGTGCTTTGATAGGGCCAGAGCAGGCCTCTGCTAGTTGGGTTCACAGATGTGACCACCACCATAAATACCTGGAAGATCCTGAATTCCCTCTCAAACTGTGACCAGGTCTTTGGGAAATGTGTTGTGATTTTTATGCCTGACTCCACCTACCCACTGTTTACTGGAACATTCTCCTCCTTCACAATTCAGAGCATATTACAATATTTTACATGCTGTTTTGATTTCACAAATGGCTTACAGAAGAAATTAATATATCCATCAAACCTCTAGGCTCCTGGTGGAAAATTTCTGTTTTTTTTTTTTTCTTTTTAAAAATGGGAATGATCTAAGAGCATGTCTAATATGTAAATAGATGTCTTTTCCTCTCTCATATACTCTTGGTTGAAGGACAAGCTGTTCTAATCTTTCTGGAAAGCCATTTGGCATCGTTTACCAATGTCTTTAAAATGTACTTACCCTCTGACCCAACAATTCTACTTCTAGGAATTTACCCAAAAGAAAGAATTCAAGATGTGTTCAGAGAAGTATCTATGAGGCTACTTGTTCAAGTAGACTTTATAAAATGAGAACTTTAAAAAATATATATTGAAAGGCAACTATTGGGAATTAGTTATATAAATTATAGAGCATGTATACAATGGATTTCTATCTAACCCCTAAAAACATTATTGCAGGAAAATAATTACTATGCAGCACAAACCCTGGGGGTGGTGAGGCATGCAGTGAGTGGCGTGACTTCATGCTTGCTTTCTAGGAGTGCTGATTGGAAGGGGCAGACAAAGGAGCCCTAATATAAGTTGGGCTATGTCCATCAGCCATGGAATTGGGAAGCAGGTCAGGAGAAGCTCATGGCAGAGATGGGCACATCAAGGCAATCACAGGTCAAATGGCTTTGACCAATGGGTGGAGTCTCAAAGAACAGCCACGGGAAGTCTTCGAAGAGGACACAAGTGAGATCCTTTCAGCTCCACAGAGGTTGCTCCTTCTGGGTATGTCTGCCTCTTTAGTGTGACTCACATGGAGCCCATTCAAGGGCATGAGAGACACAGGAAACATTTCAGTTTTATGTAGGTTTTGGGCAGAGATCCCTTCTTTCCAGGCAAAGCAAATCCAGCTCCAGCCTAGAATCTCAAAAACTCTTTCAAGGCTCTGACACTCTCAAGTCTTCCTGTCAGTGGCTACCTCCAGACTTTGAGACTTAGTTGCTCCCTATGTTAAAGAAAGTTCATTATTTTTTTTTCCAGGAGGGAGAAAGATGAGAGAGAGAGAGACAGGAATCTCCAACAGGGTCCTAATGCTGCAATCCACCCCAGCCTCAGGCAGCCCAGACCATGGGCAGATGTGCACATGGAAGCTGTGGGACACAGCCTTGGACTTTCCCACATAGGTCTAGCATCATGGAGCATTGCATTATTGCTGAGCCACTGTTTAGTCCCAGCACCCTGTTTTTTGAGCCAGTTTTAGTAGATTTTTTTTTTTACTTGCAGATGAATGCACTCCTAACTAATAGTGTCACTTAGTACGACATGACCTTGGGCCAGTTATTTTATTGCTCCGAATCTCAGCTTTCTTTTCTGCAGAGTATAAAAGAGCACCAAGGTCATCATGAAGATTAATTAATACGATATGCATAAAGAGCTTGCACATAGTAGGTGCTCAATTAGTATTTCCCATTACTTGGCACATGGTCACGGAGATGTTCATTGGCAAAGCATGTGGAGGAATTTGCCCACAAGTCCTTAGCCTATGTCTCTCCTGGAGTAGGAGGATCTCCTATGGGTGTGTCTGGCCCATTGCCTGTCCACATGTCTGAGTGCCACCCACAGCTGTTATCACCCAATTTCCTGGCCTCTGGCTTTTTTATGCATCTGAGCAGCACTGCACAGAGAGCTTTTTCTGGGTTAGCATGGTCCCTCCTACTCGCTTGGCATGAGTGGATTTAGAGGTGCAGTCACAGGGTGAGCCTCACATGCATTGAACCTCCAAAGGGGATTACAGCTCACAGACAGGAATAAAATGTAATACCTGAGATTTACACGTCCCCAGCCTAAAACAACATCCTAACCACAAGTTATCTGAAAGGACATGCTCTGAGTGAGAACACGTCTGTTTTGTTTCCTCCGTCGGCCACTAGTCTAAGGGCTTGACTGGAAGGCTCATTTCCGTCTCTTCTGTGAATGAAAGGCCCCTAGGCTGTTGAGAGTTGGGGGCTCTGACTGAGCAGCTGCAGCAGCATAGTCTCTGCTTTGCTTTTCTAGGCATTGGGGTTCTGGAGCTGTGGGTGAGAAGGAGCAAACCCTGGCCGGGTGACCGGCAGGAAGTGGGCTCTCTATTAGAGTTGGAGAGCTGGGTTTAGGACTCACATTTGCTGGGAAGTGGGGAACCTGGCTCTCACTGGCTACCTGCTCTGAGAGGGGCTATATTCTGGTTCTGTTCTGCAGAAGTCCTGGTACCATCCCCAAGAGCCCATTCTCCATGGGGCATGCACACGTCTGTGTGCACACACAGCGCCCCCACGCCCACTTGGGCCAGGCTCTCCTAGAGGCAGCAAAGTGGAATCAGCCTTGCGGCAGATGTCCTAGAGTTAGCTTCCCAGCCCCATCACTTAGTGGCTAATGACTTTCTGAGTGAATTCACCTTTCTCGGCCTCAGGTTCTTCATTGGTAGAATGGGTATAACAGACACATCCGCCTCAGAGGCTGCTTGAGAAGTGTGGAAGTGGTACACATAAAGTGCCTCAGTTCTCTGGGACTCACAGGTGGGCTCCAGAGGGCTCTTAGGTCAATACAGGCAGGACGAGACAAAGATCTCCCTGGGTTGGGGCAGAATGAGTGGAGAGGAAGGGCAGACTCTGAATATGAAGATGCAAGGACTTTGCATCTCAGGGAGGTGGGTCCCCCAAGTGGAAGGTTGTAGAGGGTTGTAGAGACATTTCTGGTTGTTAGCTAGGGGCCAGCACAAGGGCAGGGGCCTCTGCTTCAGTGGGGCTAGACGGGCTTCCATGACAGGAGGTTGTGCAAGAGAGTTGGAATGAATCCAAAGTGAGGCTCCAAATTGTGCTGTCAGGACGGGTCCTCTCAGGCAGCCTCTAGCTGCTGTGAGTATAACCCAGACTCCTGGGCCTATTCAGCCTGGATGGCCCCACAAACAGGTCATTGGAGTCGATTCCATGTTGCTGTCACCCTCAGTAGCATTGGGACAGTAGGATAGCCCTGCTCAGCAGAGAAACAGGGCCTGGGAACTCAGGCCCCATTTTCCCTTGGGCCCTTAACATTTTTCCTTGGGCACAGACTGTATTTTTAGCAGCGGTAATGAAGGCTTTTCAGGAAATGAGGGGCAGGGCAAAATACATTGCTGCTACCACATGCCTGTGGTTGGTTTGTTTATATTTTTAAAATAATTATGCTGTTGAATCCAATAACTTCTAACTATGAAAGTGACTAGACCCTAACAGATCTTGTGTTTGTGGTCTGAGAGCCAGGAGTAGGCATTTAAAATGAGGTTGGGGGAGTGAGATGTGAAATCCAGACTAAAGGAAGGAGAATGAGAAAAAAGAGGCAGCTGGGGCAGAAGCAAACTGTGCTTCTGTAGGGGCTTGTCAGAGACCCCGTACCCATTTCACAGACGGAGAAACTGAAGTAGGAGGTCTTGGCTTGCCCAAGCTGAGGTCTCTGGATTCCCTGGCTCTCTCAATCCTTGTCCTAATGAGAGTGTCCACGAGGTGGATGGCTAGGAATTCCTGGCTGTAGATTATTCACAATTGCTAAGACATGGAACCAACCCAAATGCTCAAAAACAGATGAATGGATGGAAAAAGTGTGGCGTGTATACTCTATGGAACACTATTCAGCCATAAAACAAACAAACAAACAAAAAATAAGACCCTCGCATTTGATAGAAAGTGGTCAAATGTGGAAGATCTATTGCTGAGTGAAGCAAGCCAGGCTATGAAAGAAAGATATTGTATGTATCCACTTAATATATACTGACTATCCACACTTTTTTGGTAGAGATCAAAATATTGGAGGGCAGGGACCAGCAGTTAGCATAATGGCTATGTTGCTGGACTCCCATGTAGTCGACCACGGTTCGTGTCCCGGTCCCGGTGGCTTAAAACTCATGCCGGGCATGTGTGCATGTGTGCCCAAGATCCCGAGAAGAGAATGGAGGAGAAGGGATTGTGGCGTGGCCATCCCCCCTGGGGGTGATTTCTCACTTTCTGTCTCTATGTCTCTCTCTGTCTGTCTGGCGAGTGCACGTGCCCTATGGCAAAAAACCTCTCCAAAAAAAAAAATATTGGAGGGCATAAAAGCAGTGAAAATAGTTATGGATACTGAAGACAGTGTGGGATGGGGGAGGGGAAAAAGGGAAGAGTATAGAGAAGGATAGCAAGAGAACAAATAGAGAGGCATGACATTAGTGGGACACAGAAATGGTTTATTACCTATTGATGATAACATGTATAGTATTCTCAACTGGAATGGCCTGAGAAGTACTTCATATTGGGTAAATTCTTTTTCCAAGCCAAATGAGATATAGTGATTGAATATTAAAAAAATAATGAGAATAATAATAATCTGAAAAAAGAATGATGAAAAGCTATTTGATGATGATGTGGATAGTAATGTCTTTGTCTTGACTGATATGCATGGCAATCATGCTGGAAAAAGAAATGTAATACTCTGTAAAAATGTATGTGATTCAATGTAATATAAAAAAGATTATGATAATAAATAAAATTAAAACAAAAAAGAATTCCTGGCTGTGAGGCCTGCATGGAAGAATGCCAGGAACCAGTTTCTAGGCTCTGATTCATTGGGGACATTGGTGTCTGAGAGGTGGCAGTCTGCAGGTGAGGCTGAGGGCTCTGTGTTGCTGGAATCTGATGTGCAGTGTCTTTGCATCCACCTACCAGTTTCTCTGGGAGGCATGCCTGCCTTCTTCTCTCTTCCTGTGCTTTCCTAGTCCTGGAGGGACCCAGGGCTAATTGCTCCTTTTCCTGCAATTACTGTGTTTCTCTGACCCTCCTGGGAGCTGGAGGGCACTGGGTGTCCTAGCTGGCTGGGTACATGTCACTGCTGCCATGACACATCCTGCCCGAGGAGACAGGCAAGCAAGGCCACTCTATGCCAGCTCCACCTTCCCCACATCGAGGACCTGGGCAGGAAGTGCCAGATCTTTCTCATGTCAGTGTCCTGCCTCAGACCCAAGGGGCCTTCAGCTCCCTGGGGTGGGCTTGGGGGGAGTGTCACCATATTAGAACCCAATGGTGGGTGGAAGGCATGTGCATATTGAATTAGCCCTGATACACACTGTTGAGGTTGAATACCTTTCCATGACTTGTCCTTTTCTTAAGGAGAATTTCCAGTCCTTTACATGGCCTGGACCTCCTCCATGTCCTGGCCCCTGTCTCTCACCAGTCTTATCTTCCACCACTCATCTCTTCTTCTCCCAGTTCTTTCCTATCCCAGAGGCCTCCTCAAACTGTTCCCTGCCCTGCCTGGCTCTGGGCCCCAGCTGGAGGTTCCACGCTCAGGGCAGCCCTGTAGGACCTGCCACACCAGCTCTCCATTGTTTATCCTCCAACCCCCCACACTGGGTGCACTGCTAATTGGGCAGCAATTTGTATAACATCTGCCTTCCCTGTTGGAGGGGAGGCTCCAAGAGGCCAGAAACCTTCTCTCTGTGTTGTTTACTAATTATAGCCCCCAGCACCTCACGAGGCCCTGGCTTATTGTAGCTGCTCAAAAAAAAAAATTTGCTGAATGAAAGAAACAGAAGCAGGTACTAAGAGTAAGGGAGGGGGGGGCACACTGGTATTTGGTTTTGGTCCAGTCACCCCAGACAGGGGCGACTTGAGCTGCCTAGGGCCTGAGTAAAGGTGCTAGTCAAGGGCGGGGAGAAACCAATCTGAAAGGCTGAAGTCACAATTGTCACGATGCAGAGGATGAGGAGAGGAAGAAACAGAGATGAGGTTGAACCAATTTAATAATTCAGTAAGCTGTGGGCACTTGCTCATCTTCACAGATGGTGTGAGCTATAGACAGAGAAACGCCATCCGAGGTAGGCAGGGGCAGAAGGAGAAGAGATTTGGTTCGATGTGGTCTTCCATTGCCCAGGCTAGTACAGCAGCAAGCCCTGGTCATCTCTTCCCTGAACTTTTGCTGCTAGCCTGTCTGCTTCCACGCTCACCCCTCTCTGGTCCAAATTCACCTTGCTATAAGAGAGATGCAGGAAGAAAGCAAACCTGTGCCTCCTTTTCCTCTCTGATAATCTTTCCATGGCTCCCTGTTGGTAACTGGAAATGTCCAAATCCATTAGTCTGGCTCCAGAGGTGTGTTAGAGATTCAGCACCAACTGACTTCCCAAGTCCCGTTTCCCACTATCCTTGTCTTGGTGATGCTGAGCTCGAACCTTGAACTCCTGGCAGTGCTCTAAGCACACCAGGCTTTTGCCCCTTTGTGCTGTTTGCATATGCCATTCCCTGGATGTCTTTCCCCCATGAGTCACCTTGACTTTTTTTCTTTTAAGAGAGAGATTTTTGCTATAGGGTGTGTGCACTTGCTAGAGAAACAAGAGAGACAGAAAGTGAGAAATCACCTTCCAGGAGGATGGCCACATGGCAATCCCTTCTCCTCCACTCTCCTCTCAGGATCTTGGGCGTGCATGCACATGTGCCTGATGTGAGTTTTAAGTCATCAGGTCTGGGACTCAAACTGAGGTTGACTACATGGGAGCCTAACAATCTATTATGCCATCTGCTGGTCTCCATCTTGACATTTTTACTCATCCCTTAACACTGAACAATTAAACGTGATGTGCCAGGGAGACCCTCCCTGAACATCCTGAGGTCCAGAGCATGCCCATCTGCCCTTGCTGCCCTCCCCCCGGCCCAATGTTGTACAAGGCTCTGTGACAGCCCTCACCACATAGCCATCATGGTGTTTCCTTGGGTGTCTCTCCTATCTCTCCTATTTCCAGAGTGAACCAGGACATGGTCCACCATGCAGACCACATCAAATCCTCCTTAGCAGGATAGGGCCTCCTTCTCAGGCCCTTCCACAGCCTGCCCAGCCTCTCTGCATCTATATGCTGGGGCTGTGGCATCAGGAAGTGGGGAAACCTGCACAGACCAAACCCTGGCTCCCTTGCCCAGGCTCTGGGATGAGGGTGGGGTCAGATGAGGTGTTTGCCAGCCTCAACTTTCTTCCTTCACTGACTGTGCCCAAGAGCTGGGGTACCTGTTCACCTTGGATAAAGGATGAATCAGTTCCAGATCACTGGAGGAGCACTGCCCTGACAGTAAGAGGAGCAGGGTTGTCAGAAGGGCCTCCAACAGTAAGGACATGAAAGATACGTGTTCTACAAATTCGTTTGCATACATTCCAGCTATAATTTTTCCCCTCGGGAGAATGGGATGTCACAGATCTGACAAGCGTTCAACAACTGGGGTAGAAAGGGAAAAAATAGCATGCTGCCACGGCTTCAAAAGCAACACTTTCTTGGCAGAAAGGACACAGGAACAACTTGACAAGATAAAAGGTGCAGAGTTTTGAGTTGCGCGTTGTTGGATGCCAAAGACATAATTGGCCTTTGGAAAGCCAGGCAGTGTGGACAGTGGCTCTGAGAGCATTGGGGAAAGAGGATCACAGGCTGTTGGGATGAGGGGAAGGGGAGGCAGTCTAAGCTCATAGGACCCTTTTTGCTCACTGCAAAGGGACATGTGTATGTGTCTGCACATGTGTGAGTGCTACGTGAATGTCTGTGTAATCTGAGTGTGTGTGTAGACTTTGGATGAACTTGGATATTATTTCAGTCAGCTATTGCCACAATAATGATTCATAACAAACCACCTCAAATGTCACTAGCTTAAGACAATTACTTAGTCTCATTGGTTTTTGGATTACAACTGGATTTTTGCAGCTCAACGAGGCTGGCTTTGACTTTAGGCTACTGGCTCTGGGCTCCAAGGTCCAGGATGCAGGTCTGTACAGGTGCACCTCACATGTCATCCAGGACTAGGGCCTGCTTGGACTAGGGCCATCCAGGACCTGTGGTCTGTTCCATGTGTCTCATTTGAGGATTCTGGCTGAACAGGCAGGTGTTTCTGGAGCACATTCTTCTCCCTGTGGGTCACCAAAGTGTGGAAGCAGACCCCAGTGTTCAGCGTATTTCAGGCTCTGTGTATGCTGAGTCTGGAAATAAGACTTGATCGGCCAAAGCAAGTCTAATGGCCAGGCCCAAAGTCAAGGATTGGGAAGTGTATTCTGCTCAGCACGAGGCTATTATATAGTGGAGAACTGCAATCAGTAATTCCATCTACCATCTACCACAGATCTCTTATTACATAAGGCTTCAAGTGAAAGAAGGGACCTGAGGGTTTTAACGTATGCTGCCATGTTTCTCAGTATGTGCGGAACAACTCTATGCATTTGTGTATTTTGTTCAATCATCAATGCACTCCCAGATGAACGTAATAAAACTATTTTAGTGAGATGATGAATGGGGGGGGGGTCATAGGAGAGAACTTTCCAGGGTCACAGGGCTGTTGGCACTATTTGAATTTTAGTACAAATATACGAAATCTGCCCATGGCATAAAAGTCATAAACCACACAAAGGTGCTCTGTGTATTGATTCACTTTTAAGGGTGAATTTTGGGGGCCTATCACTAGGTTGCATGAAGGTGATGGGCATAACCAAGGAGGCTTAGCTTTCCAATTTATTAAAGTAAGTCCAGACATCTATTAGTTGGAGGCCACAGAGGAGACATTGGAATGAAAATGAGAGTTGAGGGACTTCTCCTCTGAGTTGAAAGCATCCCCACAGGTAAGGAGAAAACCAGGTCTCAGCTGGGGCCAGTTCTCCAGGGGAGGGACAGAAATAAACTTATTGATTTCAGAGTTTCAGGTAAGAGGCTCGAGCAGTTGGTATGTTCCCCGTAAAACACCCCAGCAGGAACGCTCTCCAGCGGCACATTAAGCTATTCCTCATCAGCTTTCAGACAACTGAGCCAACCTTCTCCTGTTAGTTACACTTGCCTTTTATTTTTCACGAGATGAATTTTTAATTTTTATGACAGTATTGGGAAAATTTTAAAGTTATCTTCACAAGACAGGCTCCAAATGTGCTATGTATTTGGTCAAATAGTCAGGGCTTCTAGATGGGTTGAAACAGTGCCAAGAGAGGAAATATGGGTTGGGAGTGGGCTTGTGCTTAGAGCCCTGAGTTGCAGAATGTTGTGGAATAGGTCTTGCCATCCACCCTGACATTTGATAGGTGTTTTCTGAGTACAGATGTGGTGCTGGGCCCCTTGCTCAACTCTGCAGCTACAGCACAGACAAGACAGACCTCAGTCCAGTCTGGCTGCTTTCACAAAGTACCACAGACAGGGCAGCTAAGAAACAGCAGAATTTATTTCTCACGGTTCTGGAGACGGGAAGTCTGAAGTCAGGGTGCCCATGAGGTTGAGTTCTGGTGAGGGCCCTCTTCAGGCTGCAGAGTGCAGACTTCTTCCTGCATTTTCACATGGGGAAAAAGGAGAGAGAACTCACAGGGGTCCTTTTTGTAAAGGCACTAATCCCACTTGTGAGGGCTCCACAATCATGATCTGATCACCTCCTAAAGGCCCCCTCCTCCTAATACCATTACCTTGGGAGTTAGGATTTCAACATGTAAGTTAGGGTGATAGCAACATTCACTATGTACCATATGGAGTTTGTGCTCATGGAGTTTATGTTCTAGTGGGGATCTAGGGCCAAAACAAAGAAAGTAAGGAGATTAATAAGGGCCACACATGAGCCAGCAAGGCGCTGAGATAGGTACCAGGAGAGGCTATTTGGACTGCATCTGGGCTGAGGTTGAGGGTCCCAAGGAGCTGGCTGTCTTGAGTCTGACCACTGCAAGTGGGAACCTCCAGCTTTGCTGTAACAGGAATGATACATCCCACAGTCCGATTCCAAGATGGAAGCCTGAATTATCCCAACTTGGTCCAAGATTAATGCTCTTGCCCATCACTGAAGCTGGGACCTGTCTCACTTCGTAAGGCCCTATTTCTGTCATCAGGATGTACCCTGGCACTGACTCACAGCCAGCCAGATGACCCAAAGCCTGGTTGAGCCCCCCAGAGATAGGTGACCAGACTCTCTGCCAGCCCATACACACCGCACTGCTCTCTTTTATTCTTAGAGAGGAGAGCACCCTTCCTCCACAGGGTCTCTTCATGCTGTGACCCCTTCCCTCCAGTCCCCAGCCCAGCAGATCTTAGGCACTCATGCATGTGTGCCAGTGTTTTTGGCTGACCATGCCAGGGGATTTAAATGACAGTCACAATATGGGATCTGGCTTCTCTCTCCCTCTCTCTGTCTCTTTGGGAGATAGATTTTTGCTATTTTGCTATAGGGCACATTCACTCACTGGAGAAACAGAGACAGAGAGACAGAAAGCCAGAAATAGCCCTTTGGGGGAGATGGCCACCTTGCTTTCCCGTCTCCATTCTCCTCTTGGGATCTTGGGCACACATGCACATGTACCCAGCATGAATTTCAAGCAACTGGGTCTGGGACTTAAGCCGCCAACCACTGTGGGAGTCCAGCAACATAACCATTATACTATCTGCTGGTCCCAGGATCTGACTTGTCTTAAGCAAGTATGTTACTGCTGTGCCACTGAGCCAGCCCGTGTACCTCTCTCTTTCCTCCTCTGGCAAAGCCCAGCATTACCCTGAAGTCCAATGGAAGAGAACATAGAGATCAAGAGAGCTGAGGCCATCATCTTCCCATCCTGTGCCTGCCTCTTTCTCTTTGTGTCCTTTTTGTTGTCCACAGATTCTGGGCCTGTCACAGAACTCTCCAATTATTGTCCCTCCTTAGGGTCTGCAGTGTGAAATTTGACAATGAAGTCTGGAAAAGGCCTGCTTCTGAAATGAAAGCCTCTTAAGATCAGAGGAACATAAAACTTCTGAGTCAGATGAACCTCCATTAGCCACTCACTCTTACCCAGTTGCATTTATAGAGCATGTGCTGCATTCCTGTCTGTGCCAGATGGTGCCAGGCACCCTTGGAAAGCAGGCAGGATGCTGGAACTGAGGTTTCATGGAGTACTGTGAGCTGTGCTGTCAGGACCAGGAGAGGATACACAGGCAGAGTAGCCACATGTAGAGGGGGATTGGAGAAGGCCTTGCTAAGGACTTGGAGACATTACCTCAGTGTGGTGGGATGCTTGTCTGAAATTCTCTATTATGGACTGAATGTGTGTATTCCTTAATTTCATGTATAGAAATAGGATCCTCAATGTGATGGCATTAGAGATGGGGTCTTTGGGAGGTAATTAGGGTGCGAGGCTGGAGTGCTCATGAATGGGATTAGTGCTGTTATAAAAAGGACCCTGGTTAGTTCGCTGACCCCCTCTTCCCATGTGAGGACACAGGAAGAAGTCAGTCATCTGCAGCCTAGGAGGAAGCCCTTAACAGAACCATGTGGGCACTCTAATCTTGAATTTCCAAGCTCCAGAACTGAGAGAAATAAATTGTGCTGTAGATAAGCCCCCCTGGTCTATGCTATTTCGTTATAGCAGCTAGAATGTGGCATTCTCCATCCCTTCACCCTTTGTTTAGGGGAACATTGGGGTCAGCTGCAGAGGGGGAATCTGGTTTGAAGTTTCCAAATGCTGAGGTCATGGCCTAATAAAAGATTTTTATGGTTACTTGCTGAGCTGGTTTTCACAAAAGTTGAAAATTCTCTTGGTTGGAGTAAAGAGGAAAAGCAGGAGAGGATTAAAGCAAGATGCTGGTGTGGGTGAGATGCAGCCTTCCTCGACCTCAGAGAAGGAGGATGATGGATCTGGAACCTAAGGATAGAGGAGACCTGCTTTCTCTCTTCCTTCCGGGTCACTCTGTGATTTGTAGTTTTTCATTTTACTTTTACATGTAACGAGAACTTAAGTTCTCGTGAAGCGATGTGGCTCAGACGTCTTCCAGAGTTTCACCATTTTTTCCAATCTCTTACAGATGACAACCCACATCTGATTTGATGGGTGGCACTTTTAGCAACTTGTCTTTATCAAGTCTTAACCTAAGTTTTCATAGAAACAGTACCTCTCTCTATGTATTTATTTCATTTTGGTTTAAATAATATAGAATAAAATTACATAATTGCAATAACAAATAAGATTGGCATAAACAGGTTTGAGACCATCACATTTGACTCCTGGCAGATTTGCAGTTGGACAGATGGGAGCTGAAGTGGATAAAGTTTCAGGAAGCAGTCCTTTGAGAGTGTTGATAGGCCTGACAACATCAGGCAATCTGGTCTGCAGAAGGAAAGGAAAGAGAATGGTTACTCCATTAAGTGGAAGTTGGCTGAGAAAGCATCTGTTGCAAGAGGTTGATTATACTTTAGGCTGGGTTCCCCAAAAGCAGACCTAAAGACAAGGATTTGAGTGCAAGGAATGCAAGTAATTTATTTACCAAAAAGCACGAGTAGAAAGCAGGACTGGGGAAGAAGGGAAGAAAGCCAGTATGCTAAAAGCAGGTTATCAGTGGGAGAAACTAGAGACCAGACCCGCTGGGGACTTTGGGAAGGCCAGTGTATGCCTCAGAGTGGCCTGACTCACGGGACAAAAGGAGCTGGAACAACCAATTCACATTGTTTGATGGCTACTCTTGGGGCTTTTAACTGGGTAGCACAGGTAACATCCCTGTTTGTGACCGAGCACTCTACAGCAGGCTAAGAAAGTCTCCAGCCTGAGCATTGGACAGATCACTAATTTATGCATCAGGCTTGATAGGCACGGTGCCCAGGACCCAGGAAACTTTTAGGATGTTAAACATGCTTTTTTTTTTAAATTAGAAGAAATAAACTGCTAGGTTGAAGAAAATGTTTCAATGGATAGTATTAGTATATCTGTCTTTATATCAATGCAGTCATAAAAAATAATGTCTATTTTTTAATGGAGTATCATAGTCTGGTCAGGCTAAGATCATAGTAAAATATTATAGACTGTATGATTTAAATAACAGAAATTTGTTTCTCACAATCCTACAGGCTGGAAGTCCAAGACCAAGGTACAGGCTACTTTGGTTCCTGGTAAGGGCTCTCTTCCTGACGTGTACACAGTTGCCTTTCCTCACTGCATGCATGGGATTGGGATGGAGAGAGAGGAAGATCTTTCTCTCCTTTTTATAAGGCTATGAATCCTATCAGATCAGGACTGTATGAACTCATTTAGCCTTCATTAACCTCCTAAATCCCTATCTCTAATTATAACCATAATGAAGGTTGATGCTTCAACGTATGAAGTTTGAAACATAATCCATAGCATGGAGGAAGGGGCCCCAGAAAGTCAGTGTGCAGCCCTGGATAGAGGTGCTTGCAATAAGAAGTCGTCGCTGTGGGGACCAACAGTTAGCGTAATGGCTGTGTCGCTGGATTCCCACGTAGTCGACCACAGTTCGTGTCCCAGACCCGGTGGCTTAAACTCACACCGGGCGCATGTGCATGTGTGCCCAAGATCCCGAGAGGAAAATGGAGGAGAAGGGATTGCGGCGTGGCTGTCCCCCCTGGGGGGTGATTTCTCGCTTTCTATCTCTCTGTCTCTCTCTGTCTGTCTGGCGAGCGCAAGCGCCCTATAGCAAAAACCTCTCCAAAAAAAAAAAAAAGAAGTCATTGCTGTGTGTAGACGTGGGAAGGGCCTAGGGGCTATAGCTGGGGCTGTGGCAACATCTAGCAGAGCATAATGATGGTAGATAAACTCTATCTTGGTACAGTGAAAAGGAGGAAGGTCAGTATGAGAGGGGAACACTTGGAGAGTGAGACAATGAAGGAGTCGGCAGTTTTGGGGGGTTGTCTCAACTAGGTCATATTCACAGTGAGGTCACATAATCCAACAGGCTGAGAAGATGGAAGGCAGTGTGAATTCATCTTCCGGAGGCAATGTGGTTTCAGGCTTGGGATGAGGGTAGGGGGCTGGCTGAGGTTAAGAGGTTAAGGAATTATGAGTCAGGTTGTCCATGTCATTATCACGTGGGCACTGACTGCTTAGAGTGACAGCAGTATTTGGATGTGAGTTCGAGGGTGGCAGGTGCAGAGGTCAGTGGCAAAGGGGATGTGAACAGGAGGGCAAAACAATCAGGGTCTTTCCAAGAGAGCTGGTGAACAATGAACCCAAAGTGCCTCTGGGCGACAAGAAAGAAGCCAACTCATCTCTGATCCTGAGGAGCATGGGGTAGGAGGGAGAAGTTAGCATTTGCTGTTTCTCTAAGCAATGAACTTATTCAATGCCCTTATTGTCGGAGTGTGGAAAAGAAGTCCTCACTTGAAATTCCTCCATCAGGCAGAGGCATAGTCCTTCAAACTGAATCAACCAAACTAATTTTAAGACAGAATTTATTAGACTTTGGACAGTTAAACTATATTCTTGGTTGGCAAGATAAAATATTGAATAGTTGTCTATCTTCCCTCACGTTTATGTATAGATTAAATACAATTCCAATCAAAATCCCCCAAAGAGATTTTAAGATCAATACACTTAAAAGTCTCCTGTGATAAAAAGAAATAGGCAAGAATTACAAAAAAAATGTTTTTGAAATTAAGAGAAACAAAGTAAAGGGATAGAAAAAGGGTAATGTGGGCTGAGCAGTATCCAAGAGCATTCTATAAAGCAAAATGATTGAAACCTCACACAGAGAGACAATGAGACAGCCCAGGAAACCCAGAAAAAAGTCTGAGATGAAAAATGTCATGTAATAAAGCCCACTTTCCAAAACAAGCATTAAGGAATAAGTGCTTTTAAATTGTGTTGGCTAGGAACCAGCAGTTAGTATAATGGCTATGTCATTGGACTCCCATGTAGTCGACCATGGTTCGAGTCCTGGACCCAGTGGCTTGAACTCACACCGGGTGTGTGTGCATGCATGCCCGCCCAAGATCCCGAGAGTAGAACAGAGGAGAAGGGATTGTGGTGTGGCCATCCCCCCTGGGGGGTGATTTCTCACTTTCTGTCTCTCTGTCTCTCTCTGTCTTTCTGGCGAGTGTGTGCGCCCTGTAGCAAAAACCTCTCCAAAAAAATAATAAAATAAAATAAAAAGTAAATTCTGTTGGCTAATAGGATAGCCACTTAGAATAAAACATTAGGTTGGTTCCATACATCTAATAAACTCCAGGTGGATTAAAGTAATAAATATGGAAGACTAAATTTTAGATAAACTAGCAAAACAGAAAATAGAATATTTCTTTTTCTTCTGGAGAGGTTTTTGCTATAGGGCACATGCGCTCGCCAGAAAGACAGAGAGATATAGAGAGACAGAAAGAGAGAAACCCCCCCTCCATTCTCTCAGGATCCTGGGCATGCACGCACACGCGCCCAGCATGAGTTCAAGCCACCAGGTCCGGGACTCAAACCACGGTCAACAACGTGGGAGTCCAGAGACATAGTCATAACCCTAACTGCTGGTCCCGAAAATAGAATGTTTCTGATCTGTGGGTGAATTGCTAATCTCACAAAAGTAGGAGCAACCACAAAGACAAAGACTGAATTAAACGTGGAAGGTCCACAAATTTCCAAGTAATGATAGTAACAACAATAAAAATTTAAGGAATTATATATAGGAAGAATGCTGACACCAAAAATAAAAACAAATGGCTTTGGTCCAGCAGGTGGCCTGGTGCTTAAGGGTGCTGGACTCTCAATGGCTGACCATGGTTCAAGTCCCAGACCTGGTGCCTTGCTTTGTCACTTGAACTCTTTCTCTCTCTTGCTCTGCCCCTTTCTGGTTAAATAAATAAATAAATAAAACGTTAAATAATTATTTTTTTAAAAAGACAAACAAAAACAAAAACAAATGGCTTTAAAAACATGAATGAGGTCAGCTGGTGGTGTAGTGGTTAAGGCCCTCGACTCCCACATGACTGACCACAGTTTGAGTCCTGAATCTGGCACCTTGAAACTCACACCAGGTGTGTGTGCACGTCTGCCCAAAATCTTGAGAAGAGAATGGAAGAGAAGGGATTGTGGCATGGCTATTTCCCCCTGGGGAGTGATTTCTCACTCTCTCTTTCTCTGTGTCTCTCTGAAAAGTGTATGCACCCTGTAGCAAAAATGTCTAAGAGAAAAAAGTTACTGACAAAGAATTAATATCTATAATATCTAAAGAGGCTACTCAAATTCATAAAAAGTACAAGACTCCCAAAGATGACAAAGACTATAAGAAGTTATTCGTGAGAGAGGAGCACATTGCTAAAAATGAAAGAGATGAAGCTTGGGATTCCATGTTGCTCTTATTTAAGAATTTGTTATTTCAAACTGATCTTGAATAACTGAGGCTGGGTGAAATGGGCATACTCAGGGATGCTTGTGTCATTATTGTCAATGAGTTTGGAAAGCAAACTGGTGGTATATCTAATCCTTTATTCCCCCCCAACACCTGAAACTTCATGTTATGAAAACAATCAAATGGAAGCAAAAGCCTCACATACAAAGAGGTACATGATCATGTATGAAAGTATGTTCAATGAAAAAACAAAACATATATATATAAAGAAATGACCTAAGTGTCCAAAAATAAGAAAAGAGTTTAGGTATATTGTAGCATATCTATGCTACAGAATATATTCAACCCCTAAGCTTACATGAAGTAAACTGAAAGTAGTCACTGAGTTAGGGCTGCGGGTTAAATAATTTTGGGGAAAATCTTTTACGTGTTTATATCTTCCCTCCCTCTCTCCCACCTTTCTTTTTCTCTACCTCTGCTCCCTCCTTTTTTTCCTCCCTCTTTCTCAAAAAGAGTGGATCATGCACCATGTCAACAGACTCTTAGGAGGCTATAGAATGCTAATAATACAGTCAATTCAGCAGGTCTAGAAGTGGGCAGGGGCTTGGAGGGACCAGGGGCTGGCTCTGGCTCCCCTTTCATCTGCCAACCACACAAACCCCCATTAAGTGGGGATCCGAAGAATGAAACATTAGAAATGCAATCTATATATTTAGAAAAAATAATGTATGCTAGTTATAGTTATATTGGCAGTTGAACCCAAAATGCTATTTTTGGGTATGTGGAAAAAAAAAATTCACCTCCTGGTGAAAATGTGTCATATTTGCAGCAAAACCACACCACACATCTCAATGCTCCAGGCTTTTATGTCTTGGGATCCTTCTATGTATTCATTGCTTCTATTTATTCATTGTTGCCACAAGAGGGTGGGGTTCTATGTATAACCACGGCTGGGGGGCTCTGCCCTGCAGACTGTCCTGCCAGCATCTGCTGCTTTCCTGGCCATGCTGACCACTGACGGATGGGCTCTGCTGTTGGCAGGCTGCTGCCAAGCCTCTCTGGGTGCAGTGACTTCCACTCCACCCCCCAGACTCCTGGTGCCCAGCCCTGCTGCCTCCTCACCCCCTTCTTGATACCAACTCTTAGAAGGAGGAGGGGTCCTTTAGCAGCCACTGGCTCCTTTTAGTAAAGGGTCACTCCTCTCTACTAGAGTTTCTTCTCCCAGCTTCCCCAGGCACTGTGGGGGAGGAGGAAAGGGAGTTGAGTGTGAGACCAAGGAGTGCTTAAATCAACCTCACTCTGCATCCTTCTACCAGGGCCACCTTCTCAGTCTGGCCAGCTGGTCAACTCTTTTTACTTCTGGTGGTTTTGTCTTGGAGCTCCACTGTTACACCTCCTTGTCAGACCCCATTTAAGATCCTCCCTCAAGAGACCATCATAGAGGACCTTAGAGGTGTCCCCTCAATTATTGACTTGGTTTAAGTTCTTACTCCCAGACTCCTAGGCCCCACTAAGTAAACAGAGGTAGCTGGGTGATTGTCTCTGTGTTCCAGGGCCTTCTGTAAAAGCTGAGGGTCTGTTCTGTTCAGGGTACCTGGGACATCCTGGGGATAGTGTGGCCATTGTCTCATACCAAACTGATAGAGCACAATCAGCAGACAAGTCAGGAGACCCATAGGGTGGGCTGCGGTCCTCACTGAAGGTCTACACTGGGAAAGATAGAGACAGGTCAGAAGACCCCAAATGGGTTCTTGTATACAATTAAGCTGGAAGCCAGCTCTGCACCTGGTCTTAGGCAAGACACTTACTTCATGAAGCTGTCCAAGAAGGGTTTCCAACAGGCAATGCACAGAGTTGTCAGAGGTGCAATATTCAGTTGCTATTTCTTTTCTTTTCTTTTTCTTTTTAATTTGCTACGATGAGTGTGCAGAGGGGAGAGAAGGAAGGAAGGAGGGAGGGAGAGAGGGAGAGAGAGAGAGAGAGAGAGAACCCTCCAGTGGGGATGATCATGCCACAATCCCTTCATTTCCCTTCTTGCCTCAGGATTTGGGGCACACATGCACACACACCTGGGGTGTTTTTCAAGCTGCCGGACCTGGGACTCAAACTGCCTAGGTGACCATGTGGGATCCAGTCACCCCAACTATCACGCCACCTGGCTGGCTTCAATTACTATTTCTTAACTATTGTAAGCCACTTGACTGTACTTGTTCTAGGGCGTTCAGCAAACACAGGCTTGGGGTAGGGGCAGAGAAGGAGTAGCAAGGGGCCTTATCAGAGCCAAGGGGCCATCTTAGTGAGAGGGAGCAAATGGAAACCAGCAGTCCTCTGTGGCCACATGAGCTTAATAGTTGACAAACAGGACCTTGGCCCTATCTGAGTCAGTGTGTGGAGGCAGTAGCTGGGGCTGGTCCCCAGGTGCAGTGTCTGTTCCCAGCGAGGGCTTGTGAGGAAGAGCAAAAGGCAGGCACAGTGCACTGGCCACTCCTTTGCCCACCAGCTCACGTTGCTGATGAATTCCCGACAGCGTGGACCTGGTTGATAAAATCATCTCAAATCCTGAGGAGGCCCCAGCATGTCTCTTCCAGAGAAGTGAACCTTAATTTATTTAAATTTAATAGAAAAGCATATGGAGGGGAACGGAAAGCTAATTTAAAATAGTGCTCAAAGCAATCAATATGTTAACAGATTCCTTCAACTTTTTTCTGCTTGGCTGCAGAAACAAAACAAAACAACAACAACAACAACATTAAAAAATCCTTTAAAATGTAAGCTGATCCCTTCCATCCCTTTCCTTCCGTATTATAGAAACATTGTTTTTGATGTTCAGGGCTGAATCCTTGAGAGTTAAATCACCCAGTCTTGTAAACATTAAAATATGCTTTCAGAAACATAAATCATCTGATGAAGTCAGACGTGCTACTGGAGGTAACTTTAGTCAAAATAAGGTTTTTTGATGTGCTACAGCAGGCAAGGGATATGAAGGCTTTTAGATCAAACCAGTATTTCCTTTGTGCACTTGAGTTTTCTCATCTACAGAGTGGGCATGACAATCCTCCCTGAGCCAGATGGTGGCTCAACACAACTGGATTTACATGGGAAAGAGCTGGGTTTGAGTCCCGTAGTCTCCTTGTACACACCAGGCACATCGTGGGCTAGCTGAAGCTGGGGAAGAAGTAATAAAACTTTTTTAAAAAATTAAAGAAGAAAATGCTTCTCTCTCATATTCATGCATGTTCTAGCATCAATTAAAAAAAAAAAAAAAAAAAAAAACAAGAATGGGCTAGTCAGTAGCGTGATGGTTAAGGCAGCTGGATCCCCTATGGCTGACTGTGGTGAAAGGCTTGGACCCAGGAGCTTGAAAAATACCCCCAGTGTGTTTGTGTGCCCAAAATCCCAAGAGAGGAATGGAGAAGAGATTATGATGTAGCCCTTCCTCTGGGGGTGTGCTTTCCCCCTTTCTCTGTCTCTTTCCAGCTAGCACATGCACCCTAGAAGAAGTTAAAACACAAACCAAAAGACAATTCTTCCTGAAACTTCTTGAGCGCATTCACATGTAATGCAAGAGCTTGGTTTGCAAACTGCCAGGCTGTACAATGGCTCATTTAAGATTCAAATTATATTCCTCCCTCTCTGAAGGATCTATTGGTTCTCAAGGGTCAAGGTCATCTTCTCTTCACCAAGTCTTTAAGAGGAAACAGCCCAGGGCCAACCACTACGGACCTCCAAGGACATGATGGATTCAAGTAAACTGGTTTGAAGACACCACATTTATTACCCCCACCTGCTGGCCTGTTTGTACCCAGGTGCCAGTATCTAACATTCACCATTGACAAATTCTTTTTTTGTTGTGCTCACTCCGCTTAGTCTTTTCTGGCCAGATAACACAATGTGGAAGAAAGGGGCCTTGTAGCAAAGGTATTGAGTTTGAAATCTGCCTCTAGCAGACATCTTGGTTGCTTGACTTCTCCAAGTCATCGTGTCTTGGTACTTTGTGATGTGTTGCCTGTGGTTGCAGGGAAGGAGTCAGACATGGTCAGTGCTCAGTGAGAGTAGTCATCTGTATTTCTTCCAGGGAGTAAGCACATTGAGTACGTAGGTACTAAGCTGGCCTTCCTTTCTGCTGGGAGATAGGAGAACGGCTGAAGGCTACCTACAGCTGGTGAAAGGCTTCTGGAAACCCTAGTGGAAGTAGGTGCTGAGTGAGGAAAATGGGCAGGTTTGGAGGTCTTGTATACATTTCCATGTCCTTTCTCCCATCCTGATGTCAAGAACAGCCTTTTTAAAATGCCCATTCAATGATAGGCACTTCTCCTGTTTTAGTGTTGCCTTATTCCTTGAAACATCTCAAGGTCAACTGTTTCCAGATTGAAACTTGGAAACTGACTGGCAGACACCATGAGCATCCTGATTGTCCTGCCCCCTGTCTGTGTTGACCTACGCAGGGCTGGACCATGTTAAGATTCTGGGGCTTCTTCCTGCTCTGCTGCCAGGTGCATAGAGCTCTCATTTGCTTATATATTAAAGAGAGAGAGAGAGAGAGAGAGAGAGAGAGGGGGGAGAGAGAGAGAGAAGACTGCAGGGTCATTTTAGAATTTTGTATGTAATCAAAATCTGCCTAATTGCATTTTCTCTTAGAAAAAGGAGCATTTCAGGGCTATTGAGTTACCTCTCAACCTGTTTAAAGGTGGACTTCATTTCCATAATGTGTCCCCAACAGGGCTTCCCCGTCTGAGCGATCATGATTGAGATGCTGTCAGCTTTTCTCTTCCAGGATGAGCATCTTAGCTTGCCAGGAATCTGCTGGCTCAAATGTCTTCAGTTTTACTAAAAGTGTCCAGAAATGGCTTCTAGAATATTCACAAGGTTAAAGGGTTGCAAGTCTGTTCTTCAAATTAAAGATGAGATCCTGGAAAGCTAAGGTGGTTTCTTTCTCCAGTACATACATACAAGCCTCACCAAGGGAGAGGACTCAGGTAAACCCAGCAACTTGGATGGCGCAGTGTGTGTGTGTGTGTGTGTGTGTGTGGTTTCTGTGTGATGTGTCAGAAAGCAGCAGAATAAGTGCAAAGGACAAAGCTCTCAACCTTTCAGAAAGCAACAAAGCTGCAGCCTCAGAGGAGATGAAGAGACCTGAGAGCAACATCTTCTAGTCCCCTGTCTAGCACTCAGCTCTGTGCAGTAGCCAGAACAGGACCAAGAGAACCAGATCTACAGAAAAGTTGAGAATGAACACCCCAAAGAAAGTCAGAACCTTCTCTAATTGCAGGCACCATCTACAAATCCTTCCCAATTTGTGTAAAAACCCTGCAGCCAGATTACTACCTGGGCATGAGAGTGTGGGATGCAGAAGTGTGCAGAAAGAGAAAAGAGGTCCATGTCTGAAGCTCCCTACAGGTTTCAGTGCACTAGGAATGGTGGAGAGAAATGGGGCATCTCATCCCAAGACTGATATGATAGTCACCAGGTGGGCTTCAGAGGCACTTGGACTCGCCAGCTCCACTTCACACCAGTTGCCTCACCATCCCTGTCCCTGTCTCACCTGTCCTACCTGTCTCACCCTTGTAGTTTGTCCTGCAAAAATGAGAAATGAAATCATTTGTATTTTGTGAGTTCTCAATAATAAAATGTACATTACGTGAGTAACTATATATAACTATATCTTACTTATATCTTATACTAAGGAATATGTCTTTCAATTTAAGCTGTGAGCAATCCCTTTCAGGGGCTAAGACAACCAAAGAGCTTCTGCTCAGACTTCACCCTTCAGACCCCAAGATCCACAAACTGAGAGAAAAACGGAGCTGCAGAGGTTGTAGATCACCTCCTCCTGCATGCCTCTGAGCACTCAGATTTAACTTCAAGAAATTAGCAACAAACATATAATTCATCAGATGGCCAGAAACCACCACAGAGGCACAAGAAATATGAGAAACCAAGACAGTATCTCTCTCCCAAGGGAAAAGAACAACTCCTCATGCACAGACAGTACAATGGAACTTATGGAAATGTCAGGTAAGGAATTTAGAATATTTGTAGTGACAAAACTAACAGAGATGCAAGAGAAGAGAGACAATGAACTCCAGAAGATGCAGGAAGAAAGAGTCAATGAGTTCCAGGAGGTGTGGAAGTTCTTGGATGATCTGAAAGAGGAAATACATACCATAAAAAAAGAATCAAACAGAACTGGTAGAGGTGATGGCTATAAACAGGAAATCAAAACCTCTCTTAAAAGTATTAAAAGTAGATTAGATCATGCAGAAGATCTAATCTCAGATGTAGAAGACAGAAACTATGTCCTAGAAAAATTCACCAAAAAGACAGAATATAACCCAACAAAATGAAAATAATAGACAAGAAATAGTCTATTAATTAGTCCAAACATCCAGATAATCAATTCCCAGAAGGTGAAGAAACTAGTAAAGGCATTGATAATCTATTCCATGAAATCCTGGAAGAAAATTTTCCAAACCTAGAGAGGCATTCAAATATCCAGACCCAAGAAATACAAAAGACTTCACCTAGAATCAACCCAAGAAGATCTTCTCCAAGGCACATCATAGTCAGATTTACCAAAATGACAGACAGAGACAAGGTTCTAAAACTGTCAAGAGAGAAATGTCAAGTTACTTACAAAGGATATCCCATCAGGCTAACAGTGGACCTCTCACTGGAAACAATGGAAGCAAGGAAAGAATGGGAAAATATATTCAAAGGGCTGAGTGAAAAGCAATTTCAAGGGAACCAGCAGTTAGTGTTAATGGCTATGTTGCTGGACTCCCAAGTAGTCAACTGCGGTTCACGTCCTGGACCCAGTGGCTTAAAACTCATGCCAGGTGCATGTGCGTGCGTGCCCAAGATCCCGAGAGGAGAATAGAGGAGAAGGGATTGCGGCGTGACCATCCCCCCTGGGGGGTGATTTCTTGCTTTCTGTCTCTCTGTCTCTCTCTGTCTGTCTGGCTAGCGCACGTGCCCTATAGTGAAAACCTCTCCAAAAAAAAAAAAAAAAGCAATTTCAAGCAAGAATTCTACACCTGGTAAGATTATCCTTTATATGGGAGGAAAAGATAAAAATATTCTCAAATAAACTAAACCTGAAAGAATTTACCGATACTAGTCTATTTACATAAGTCCCATAAGTTCTGAAGGGCGTGCTATACCAGGAACACTAAAGACAGACACACAGAAATGAGTCAAAAAAAAAAAAATCAAGAAAATGGCCAACTTAATGGTAGGGACAAGTCCAGAATTGAATGTTAACTTTCAGAATTTAAATGGAAAGATCTGACTATACAGGAGAGAGATTAATTGCATGAGACTAAACTGGTGAAATAGAATTTATGACATTTGACTAACACATGACTGATTTTCTCCTATGCTTTGTTTTCCATATTTAAGGTTTTTTTGGGTCTTCTCTTGAGCTGTTGTTGATAGGTTAATCTACCTACTATTTGAATAGAATCTTACTCTTTTTCCAGAATTCTGGATGGGAAATCTCATTTTATATGCTGTGATGATGTACAGTGAATAAATGTAACAAAGTAAGTTAAAAAAAGAAATACGTTTTTCTTCTTGACAGTTACTACCATCATTCATGTTATTATTATTTTTTTTGAGAGGTTTTTACTGTAAGGGCATGTGTGTTCACCAGAAAGACAGAGAGAGAGAGACAGAAAGCAAGAAATCAACCCCCCCCCCCCCGGGGGGGGGGGGGGGAGGCCCGCCACCC
>NW_006159577.1:3012323-3015859 GCF_000334495.1 Tupaia belangeri chinensis
TGCAGGCACTTGCCAGAGAGAAAGAGAGAAAAAGCAAGACAGAGAGACAGAAATCACACACCCCGGGGGGAGGGGTGGCCATGCCGCAATCCCTTCTTCTCCATTCTCCTCTCAGGATCTTAGGCACGCACGCACATGCATCTGGCATGAGTTTAAGCCACCAGGTCCAGGACTCGAACATGAGAGTCCAGTGATGTAGCCATTATGCCATTTGCTGGTCCCCATTCATGTTATTTTTGACTAATGCCTTTGCTGACTCTATGAGTATCTGGTTAAAGAAATCCATTGGGTGTTATTAAGGAGAAGACCTTTGTCCATGGGATCCTAGTTTTGTCTGTGTGGACCATGCCAGTGGCCCAGCTCCACAGGGCAGAGCTCAACCTGCCTGGCCAGTTGGAACACCAGAAAGCTCCAGCCCGTGTGGCTCAGGTCAAGCACAGGTCAATCCCTTGCCCCCACAACTGCAGGCGTTCTTCTGCCCCAGAGGACTAAGGGTGGCTCTCATGAAGGCCTTCTTCATTGTGGGAAAGGCAGTCCTCTGGCAGGCCCACCTTCGCAGCTCATATGTGGAACAGCACGGGGTGCCACCACAACATGTAATAAGTGAGCTATAAATGGAAGCTGAGCTCTATTTTTAGAAACAGTGTTCACAACTGTGCAGTGTTGCGAAAGGTCTGTAATTTCTCTCTGGTTGAGAAGAGATTGTGGCTTGCACCAGCATTTGACAAAAACGCAACCCGAATGCAGAGTTTGTGGTGACATGATTGTGCAGCTCCACCCCTTTCTACTCCTCTGGACACCTTGGCCAGAAAACTGGACACTGTTGGCCCTGGATGGTTTGCCTGGGTGGTCTGTGTCTTGGCTGAGCCAGGGTCACCACTAGGTGGTCCCTCATTAATACTTCCAGGTCAGGAGTGCCAGGCTGCAGCTGTGGCCTAGTGTCAGGAGTGGGGACCTCTGTCATAGGCTGGAGGGAGTAGTAGGTGCACCCCCAGTGCTTGGAGCAGGCTTCTCACATGGGGTGTGCAGTAAAGTCGGCTCCTTGGGTGATAAGATTTGAGTCCCTCTCCATTTGTGCCTTGTGCCCCTGGTTGTCACTGTCCCTATTAGTGCCAGCACTAATCGGAAAGCCACTGGGTGGGCCCCACACCTGGATTCTCCTCTGCAGCTGGATCCCAGGCAGAACAGGCTAGCAACATAGGGCTGCTGGGAGTGTGAGCTTTTGACCCTCTGGCCCAGGCAGGAAACCCTGGGCTGGAAGACCACCACTCCTGCCCTCCAGGCATCTGTGAATCTCAGAAAGGGAGGGATTTAAATCCAGGCTCAGGTTTCTCCCTTCCCATACAGAAATAAAATCGTTGACCAAATGTCTATTCCAGCTGTCAAGGTTTTCAGATTGGGACAGTTGGTTTTTCATCCATATCAAACATCTCACAGGGAACAAATAAGGCTTATGCCAAAGGAGTAGGCTGTCGTGAAATGCTGTCTGAAAAGCTAGTTTGGGCAAGAAAACTGCAACAAAGGTGACAGGGTTGGGGGTGAGGAAGTCAGGCCTGGCCAGGGCTCGGGGGACCTCCCCACCCCAAGGGAGCTCTGGAGTCCATGTGTCTGAGAAAGAGTGGGGCACCTCTTGTTCGCCTCTCTCTTCTGATCTGCCTCCTGCCCTCCTAGGCCCTGGCCTTTCCCGTGCTGACCCTAGAAGTAAGGGTGTGACTGGCTCTTGGGGGATTGCTTTTGGAAATTGAAACTTCAAGAGAGGAAAAAGAGAAAAGGAAGAACCAGATCCTGGTCATAGCTGAGTGACCACAAGGATCCGAGTGGCTGCATTCCACAAGCACAGCTGGTCTGTGACCGGCCTTCCGGGCATGGGCTGGCCCAGCCACTTTGGTGATCGGTCCTGGGGAGTCTCTGGCTGGAACAGTGGCATTGGCACGGGCTGGGGACAAGAAGTACTCCTTCTGTCGCTTTGGTAACAAGCCCCCCACGGTCTGTGCATGTGAATATATACCTGTATGTGAGAATGTGTGGATGTGTGTGTGCATGTGTGTGCTTGAGCATGCATGTGCATGTGAGCATAGGTGGGTGGGTTTGTCTGCATGTATGTGTATGTAAACCTGTTTGTCAGTGTGTGTGTGAGTGTACGTGTGAGCACTTCCCACAGCACAGTTCAGTCCTCTGCACTGGCTCCCTGTGGAACTGTTCCAGCCCAGCTGCTAGCAGGCCCTTGGTGGCACCTATCCTTCTTTCCTATTGCTGATGGGTTGGGTGCATGCTGCCTATCTTACCTCTGGTTCTCACCATACTCAGGTTCTTTTCTCTGCCTGGAAAACCCACTGCCCGCCTGAGTGCAGCTATTCAGATTTTCCTTCCTCCATCAATGCCACCACCTCCAGGAAGCCTTCCTTGACTGGCCAGATTTTTCTTTAGTCTACAACATCACACACCTTCATACAGTCCTCCCAGGCTAGACACAACTGGGGTTATCTGTTTTATATTGGGAAGGAGGGGATGGCAAGAGGATGCCTTTGGAATTGAATCCTGTACTGCCATTTCCTTGCTGGGTGACCACAGGCAGATTATTCCAAGGCCCTGACCTTCAAATGGAGATAGTCATTCTGCCCTCACAGGTGTTGGGAAGATTAGGTGAGAGAATCCCCACAGCACTCTTTGAGGAGGACAAAAATATTACCCCCTTGCTTCTTCTGACGACACGGGTGGAGCTGTTCATCTCTGTTTCCTGGTACCCAGTCCAGGGCCAACCCTCTGCAGGCCTCTGGTGGGGGTGTGCAGAACTGAACTGCCCTGATCTGAACTGAGTTCATGATCTGGGTGCTCTCTGTGGAGGCGTGGGCAGTACAGGGGCTGAATTGGGCTCAAATGTGGCTCCACCTTAGACTCAATGAGGCTCTGAATGCCCCTCCCTGAGGACAGTAGGACCAACCCTGTGGTGGCCAAGTTAACACCTGTGCTGTGCCAGCCCTGACTCATGGAGAACACTGAATGTGGATTCTTACCCACCCTCATTGTGGCCTTCACTGTCTCTCTCTTTTGCCACCCTCCACTTTCTCTGGAGTTCCTCAGGTGTGGACTAAGGCCTTGGGAGGGATTCCTCTGTGCTCCCCAATGATAAGAGTGGGCACAGCAGGCAGACCATCGCATGTCATGGTTGTGGTTCCACTACCAAGGCTGCAGGGTGCCTCAGGGTCAGTCAGGCTTCCTCGACTGCAAGCAACAGAAGCTCTCCTTCTGATAAGGTAGGCAGACAAGGAGCATGCTGGGAGGATACGGGGTCACTCACAGAAGGAAAAGTTCAGGGGGCAGGAGGGCGGGAACGCTGCCCAGGCTTCCAGATCCAGGGAGAAAGCTTCCGAGTGACCTGGCGTGTGCTTCTAATCACCCCATGACCCATAGACCACCAAGACAGGATCCAAAATGGAGTGCTGTTTCCCCAAATCGAAGCATGCCAGCTGTTCACGGGGGGGGCGGGGGGGGAACGTTAGGCAAAAGGGACAGGGGCCCAGGGCTCTCTCACTCAG
>NW_006159577.1:3016456-3032718 GCF_000334495.1 Tupaia belangeri chinensis
TGAGGCAAAAGTGACAGTGGCCCAGGACTCTCTACCTCAGGGAATGTAAGAACCAAGCTGGCATCGGCTTCCTCAGGCCTGAGACTGGCCATAGGCATTAATTCCAACCTGCTCCACAAAGATGCCATTGACTTCACAAAATGACTGCACCTCCTCCCCTGGGGTGTTGACTTGAGGCCAGAGATGGAAGGTCCAGGGTGGTAGGGCTGGGCCAGCTCAGAAGACCTGCTTTCCAAAGAGAGCCTGCCGCTGAAGCGAGGCCTCCCCTGGGAGCCCAGCTCACATTTCCAGGGTAGGACCAGAAGCCTTCTCTCCGCCTCCCCCATGCTACCTCGTCCTCTCTTGATTGTTGGGTCTGAGATGCTTTTCCCACGCCAGCCTTTGGCACGCTCGTCCTCTGGCTGAGAAGCGAACTCCAAGCATCTCCCGCGGTGCCCTCATTTCCACAGCGGCTCAGACGGGGGCTTGTTTATTGACCTCTGCATTTATCTCTCTGGTCAATAAGTTCGGCCTGCTTCAGCCCAATTATTCAGTCGCCTGCTCGTGCCAGCTGCCTCCCGTGGGGTGACGCCCAGCATCCTCCTGTGTCAGTCTATGTTGTTTTCCAGCCTCTCTGAGCCTCTGTCCCAGCTTTGAGGTGGGATTGATAATACTTTCTAGGCTTATTTTGAGAACTGAATGGAAAAAATGTACATGAAACTCCCAGAAACCTGGATGCCCTTGAGCCCAGTGTTTATACACTGGCCTATAGAAAACACACAAGAACACAGGTTAGACTACAGAAGTGTGAGGAAAAGTCTGCAAGGATTTCTCGGGGAAACACAAGAGAAAGTTAATCCAACAGGGCACAGTAAAGAGCCCTCTAATTCTCCTCTGAGCGTGTCTCTCCACGAGAAAGTCCGTCTCTGGCATTGCCCCAGCTCCCTTAGTGCCCCTGGCAGGAGGCTGGCCTTTTCTTTCCTACCTTCCCCCCAGGTACCTGCCTGTTATGTAAAGTGAGCTTGCCTTCTCTTAGCCTCTCCCACTGGCATTTCCTCCAAAAGTTTGATTTCTGTGCTGCACGAACAAAGGGTCTCTTTTCCTCGTCGGATGAGGATGGGGGTTCTTGGAAGCATTCACCATTTTACTTTATTTTGCTGTTATCACATATGTGGGTTCCTGAGTGGTGCATGGACCCTCGTGGCTGTTGAATCAGTGGTGGTTTGTATTGCTGCTGCTGCTGCTGCTGCTGCTACAGGGTTTCCCGGGGTGAGCAGCCCCTTCCACCCTAGGGATCCTCCAGAGCATGGGGGCTGCCAATGAGTCAGGAGGCTGCTCAGAGGTGCTGGCTTTCAAGACCCAGCTGCTCTTGGCCCGTGGAGCTCTATTCTGGATCTGCAGTTTTTGTACCTGACCCACAGATTCATTCCGGGCTGGGGTTTTCCTGTATCCAACAACACAAAGAAAAGTCAGGGTTCCTCAGGCTTGAATTACAGGTCTCCATTCAAGTTCCTTATGGAGAACATATTAATGTCAAGTGAGACTGTGACCTGTCATGCCTCTGTCTAGAACCTTCACTGGCTCCCTAGCATTATTAGGACAGCCAGGCTCTTCAGAACCAGAGACCTGCTGGTCTGAAGCCTGCTCCCTCTTCAGCTTAAGCCCTTTGCATGCACTGTTCTTTTTTTTTTTTTTTTAAAGAATTATTTTATTTAACTTTATTATTATTATCATTATTTTCCAGTTTGATCAGAGAGAGACAGAGAGAGAGAGAGAGGAAGTGAGAAAGCAAGCCACCACGTCCGAGACTTGAACCGTGGTTGGCCATGTGGGAGTCCAGCGCCTTTAACCACCATGCCACTTGCCGGCCCCGTGCATGCACCGTTCTTACTCTCTGCAGCCATATTACCGTTCTAGTCTATTTTGTTGCTAATAACCGGAAATACCCAGGACTGGATGACTTAAAGAGATTATTCAGCTCATGATTTGTAGGTCCAAGGTCCAGGGCCCTCTCTGGTGTGGTTCTTCTGGCTACATTCCAACATGGTGGCAGATAGGAGAATGCGGTCTGCATTCCTCGTGTGTCTCGGCTCATCTTCCTCATAAACCCACCAGTGGTTAATCATGGGGATGCCATTCTGATGACCTTACTTCCAATCTTTCCTCAAATTCCTTTCAGCAGCATAACTGGAACAGATTTTCACCCTCTTACAGTGTTTTCCAGGGACATATTTAGACTAGCACTTACCCATTCTTCCTTTTCTCTTTCCCGGATTCTTTCCCTGATTCACACCTCACAATTTGGTCTATTCATTCTTAGCCTCATGTGACTCTGCCAAGAGCAAACGACCCCTCATGGTCTCTCACAGATCCTGTCCTACCCCATCAGAACATTTCTTGGCTGGGTTCAGAATCTCCTGCCTCTCTTCTGGAGTACCACCCCGGCCCCCTTCCTGGCCCCACTCTGAACCCTGGGAGGTCAGGGACTAAGCCTGTCTTACCACCCAGTACCTGCCATGTGGCTGGGTCTCACAACAGGCTCAACACAATGAACAAATGAATATTCTTGTTTTGTTCAAATTCCTTGCTTTTAGCACAGAAAGTCTTAGTTCTGGTTCAAAAGGATTCACTTCATATTCATCTTTTAAATCATGTTAGTTCTGGCTTGGAATAGAAATTGTAAAATATGAATACTTTGTTTTTGGTTCTTCCTTCAACATCAAATACGGTTTGTTGAATTTCTGGAATCCTGGATGGGTCTAGTTGCTATAAAAAGTAAAACTTCTCAGATCAATTATTTGTCCATGAGGTAAAAAATCCACACGCAGCAATTCACATTCAGCTGTTTAAATTAAATTAAATCCCCCTACCCCATCCCTTGCCCCCTTCCCTGGCTCAGATCTGGGGATCTAGGGCTTGGCTTGAGCTTCCCGCAGGGTCCTGTATCAGCCTATCCCAGGAGCAGGTGGGAGAGGCCTGTGCTGATACATTTTCTGTTTCCATTTTCAGATGATTTAATGCTCTGGGGGAAAAGGCTTGGAAAAGAACCCTCCTTCAGCAGGTTAGTTTAGCTTAGTAATTAGCAATCACAATATGAGCTGGGATAATTATCCCCAAAAGTCAAAAGAAAAACACAGATGTTTTTAAAGCTGCACAGTAGAGATTTTGCCTTTCAATTGTAATAATTTAGCATGTGAAATGAATTAGATGCTGGCTTTTCCTGGGACTTAATTTCCAAGGTAGGTTAAGGAAAACCCTGCAGTTTTTGAAAAGAACAGTCTTGGATTGGGGGGGGTGGCAGTGGCTAACACACATGACAATTTTCAACATCTAGCAAGAAGCCAGGGAGGCTGGATGGAATAAATTAATGAGTTTTCTACTCCTGGGATTTGAGTTAAAGCTTTCTCATAATTGAAAACTTGTGGGATGCTCCTCTGTGCTCCAATGCAGAACTACGAGTGTGGGCTTACAGCTTGGCATGACTGTGATGTCCTGAACAGAAATTAAAAGTCAATTATATCTGGACAAGAGAATCAATAGCCCCAGAGAGCTCTGAGAAGGCCTGGGAGCTGCTCTCTCTGAGTTCTAAACCATTCTGTGGGTGCCTCTTGCCTTTTCTCACCATGATTCCTAACCATGGGAAGGTATTCATCAGAAAGGAGGCTAACCTTGTTCCTGGAACTGAACAGAAGGGTCAGATCATTGAGGAGGCCGGAGAGGTTAGTCAAATAGAGCCCTGGTCACATTGGCCCGGCTCTGGCTCTGCGTTGTGTCCTTCCTGAGGGCTTCATCCTGTGTTATCTCGCAGGGCCCTCAGAAGTTTCTTTTCTCTGAGGACTTGGGTCAGGAGACATGGGTTTGAGTTTCAGATTTGCTACTGACTTATTGATTTTGTGGCTAGACCCTGTCCCCTACTAGGCCTCAGTTTACTCAGCTGTACAATGGAGGTTAGATTGATTGAAGTTTCCCAAACAGTGTCCTGCAGGATCCCAGTTCCAAGAAATGTTACTAGACATTACATGAATAAACAAAATAGGAGGATCTAGTGTACAACGTTCTTCCTTTGAGGAAGTGGGTCTCGACCAGTTTGATACCCCCCACCCCCACCAGGACATTTGGTAATGTAGGGGACTCCTTGCCAGTTTTCTCAAGGTGGGAAGGCACTATCAGTAGGTAGAGGCAGGGGTGCTATTACACAGCCTGCAATGCCTAAGATCGGCCCCAGACGAGGAATTACCCATGTGTCACCAGTGCTGGGGCTGAAAAACACTGCCCTAGGGTATTAGGACCTACCTGAATATATTAACAGCTACACCAGGTGCCAGCTGTTGGCACAGTGGTTGGGGCACTGGACTCCCACATGGCTGACTGTGGTTCAAGTCCCAGATCCAGCGGCTTAGAGCTTATGATGAGGGTGTGTGCATATGTGCCCAGAATCCTAAGAGGAGAATGAAAGAGAAGGAATTGCAGCATGGCCAACCCCCCCTGGGGGGAGGGGTAATTTCTCACTTTTTATCTCTTCATCCCTCTCTGACTCTCCAGTGAGCACGTGTAACCTATAGCAAAAAAACTCCCCCCAAAAACACAAAAACAAAAAAATCCCAAAAAGCTACAGCAAAAAGATCCACGTAATTTTAAAATCAGAATTTCTTAAATTTATTTGTAGACAGATTCTTTTCTGGGATTAATGCTCTCAGAACATGCTCCAGGAAATACTTTTTTTTTTTGGAGAGGTTTTTGCTATAGGGCGCGTGCACTCTCCAGAAAGACAGAGAGAGACAGAGAGATAGAAAGCGAGAAAACACCTCCCCAGGGGGGATGACCACGCCACAATCCCTTCTTCTCCATTCTCCTCTCAGGATCTTGGGCATGCATGCACACGCACTCAGTGTGAGTTTAAGCCAGTAGGTCTGGGACTTGAACTGTGGTCAACTTCGTGGGAGTTCAGCGACATAGTCATTACGCTAACTGCTGGTCCTGCTCCAGGAAATACTGACTAGATGCTGTCTATGGTTTCCTCCTATACTAGCCAACTTAGACTCTAAACTCAGGGCATGACAGCTCCAGGAAGGATTCAGAGGCTTCTTACTATCCATCTTTGGTATGGTGCGTCTGTCAGAGAAAGCCTTCAGGCCTTGCCATAGAAGTTAAGTAAGTGCTGGTACCGATATAAGTTCCTGAGGCAGAGACAGAAACACTTGTTTGAGTACCTCTGGCTCATTGGAAAAGGGCTGTTGGGAGAAGAGCAAGTTCACTGCATGGGGCAGGGAAGGACCTAAATAAGGAAGTAGCTCCAGTTGGAGATTTGCTTCTACCTGCTACCTTGGGGAACTCTGGCCATCAGTTCTACCATCGTGTTTGGAAGCACCTGAGTTAGAAGGCCAATCTCGGGACCAGCAGTTAGCATAATGGCTATGTCGCTGGACTCCCATGTCGTCGACCACGGTTCGCATCCCGGACCCGGGGGATTAAAACTCACGCTGGGCGCATGTGCGTACGTGCCCAAGATCTCGAGAGGAGAACGGAGGAGAAGGGATTGCAGCGTGGCCATCCCCCTGGGGGGTGATTTCTTGCTTTCTGTCTCTCTCTGTCTGTCTGGCGAGTGCACGCGCCCTGTAGCAAAAATTTCTCAAAAAAAAAAAGAAGGCCAGTCTCTTATGCCCTTGTGTGGAATCCCTCCAACACTCGCCTTGCCCTAGGGGAGGGCAGAACCTCCCAGGCAAACTTCCAACTCCCTGGAGATGGGAAAGTCTGTGAGTTTCTACCAGCCAATCTAGCATCTTCAAAGTCTGCATGGGCAGCTAGAGGGGACCTGGGTGAGGTATCAACAGCCCCTGCTGCCAGGTAGCACAGTGTGTAAGTGCTCAGGACTCTGAACGGTCAGAGAGCTCTGCAGGCTGCAGAAAACAGTGATCTGTGCTCGAATGCCCTGAATGGTTGGCAAGTATTTTCCTGCTTTGTTAGAAAAGGGGAGGGATTTGGCAGGTTAAAAACATACTGCGTCACTGAATGGGTTTCTGAAACTTGCTAGGAATGGGGTTGAGAAGTGTGTACGGTGGGTAAGTGATTTTTCTTCTTTTGGCCAATATTTGGCTAAACTTTTTTTAAAAAGTTAATTTTATTTATGATAGTGAGTGCATGTATGGGGACCAGCAGTTGGCATAATGGCCATGTCACTGGACTCCCATGTAGTCTACCGCGTTTCAAGTCCCGGACCCGGTGGTTTAAACTCACGCTGGGCACATGTGCATGTGTGCTCAAGATCCCGAGAGGAGAATGGAGGAGAAGGGATTGCAGTGTGGTCATCCCCCCTGGGGAGTGGTTTCTCGCTTTCTGTCTCTGTCTCTCTCTGTCTTTCTGGCGAGTGCCCGCGCCCTATAGCAAAAACCTCTCCAAAAGAGAGAGAGAAAGAGAGAATGCATGTACAGTAGAAAGAGAGAGAGAGAGAAGATGAGGTAGAGATAGACAATAGACATCAGGGGAAGGAACCAGCAGTTAGCGTAATGGCTATGTCACTGGACTCCCATGTAGTCGACTGTGGTTCGCGCCCCGGACCCGGTGGCTTAAAACCCACGCCGGGTGCGTGTGTGTGCATGCCCAAGATTCCGAGAGGAGAATGGAGGAGAAGGGATTGCGGCATGACCATCCCCCCTGGGGGGGGTGATTTCTCGCTTTCTGTCTCTCTGTCTCTCTCTGTCTGTCTGGCGAGCACACGTGCCCTATAGTGAAAAACCTCTCAAAAAAAAAAAATAAAAAAGACAATAGACATTAGGGGAGAGAGAGAGAGAGACGCACCCTTGACAAGGTCTTATCACACTACAATCTCCTCTTCCCAACCTTCTAGCTTCTCAGGATCCTGGGTGTGTTTTCAGGTCAACTAGGGAATCTACAGGTCACTACAGTCCACTTTTCCACCAACTGTGCCACTAGGCTAGGCCTTTTTGGACTTTCAAAATTTCTCTCTTCCAGCTTTCTGGGACACTGTTGCTGATGCAAATTGTGATGGTGCCATGGCTGATGTTGAAGACCTGAGAGGGGAAAATCAGCTTCTAGCAAGGTCAGTCGTGTGCTGAGCACCTGCATAAGTCAGGGCCATACCAGGGGCTGTCTTGGAGGAGGAACCTGGCATTCTGAAGGGACCAAAGTCACACAGCTGATAGATATTAGAGAACCAGGCCTTCTAGTCTTCTCCTTGCTCTATTTTCTATATGGACCATGTTCCCGTTTCAAAGTGACAGGGTGAGGTTGATGATAGAGTAAACGGGTGAAATATGCAAGCACACCATGGAATTATTTCATTGGCTTCATACTTGATGCCAATAGAACATTCTGGTTCTCACCTCCTGCTCTTCTTTGTTGCCTTGAACCCCAAGCTGCCTTGTAGCATTTCATGGGTGTTAGCTACTGCCACCTGCCCACTGATTGGCAGCTGTGGGAAGGTAGAGGTGCTTCCTGGGAGACATGAAGAGGCAGCCTCCCCTCATGGGAGGACGTTGGCCTTGGAGTCACAGACTCTGCTCTGTGGAATTTCCAATGGTGGCATTACATCCCTTCAAATGGATTGCTCTAGTTTTCATGAGCAGTAATCTACTGTTGGACATTTGGGGGTACTTTTCCAGACTTCCCAGTGTTAACAGTAACAACACAATGAGTATCTTTGTATATTTAGCTCTGTCTGCATCTCGACCAATTCCCTGGTGATAAAGTTTTAAAATAATTACTGGGGTCAAATGTACCTGCATCTTACAGGCTCTTCTGCATAGTGCCAGACTGCCTTTCAGAAAGACAGTGCTGGATTAAACCTCAACATTAGCAAAGCAGGGGTGGAGGCATGTCTTTGCTTCCTCACCTCGACTAGGTTTTATTTTTGCTTCTCTATCAGGAGAAAAATACCATCCTAGCATTTTCATTTCCTTTATTTGTGTACTGGTGTTAAAATGAACATTTCACCAAATTCAGTTCAAAGATCTAATTGTCTTTTCTTAGTGATTCCATGAATCGGGCAACATCTCATCTAAACCTTTAGAAAAGGTGCTCTGAGGAACTGAGCAGAGGGGATGGGCTTTACAGGCAGAAAAAGGCTAATAAAAAGCAGAAACAGGGAACAGAGAAGCAGACCGGTTGTCTGAAAGTTACTTTTCTTAGAAAGTTAAAGCAGAAGGAATGTTCTCATCCTGTTGGCTAAACCAGACCTGTTTGGAGATTTGGCTATCACCTCTGATGTCTCTGAACTCAGATAATCAACTTAGTTTCATTGTGTTGCCCCGGAACTTTAGCACGGGTGCCTCCATCCTCCTTTGGTCTTTTGTGGACTAGTCCAGGAGCTCAGTGCAAAACAATGGACTCCCATACATTTTGCATAACAGCTTTGACACTGGACATTTGTTCCTATGCTTTCTGATAGGAACATCTCTTCTTCCATGGGTCGCCTGCTTAAAATCTTTGCCTGCTCTTCTCCTGGTTGTCCATCTCATAAGTACTCCTTACGTAGTACGGACACTGACGCTTTGTGGTGAATACCCTGCTGACTTCCTCAGCTTACTGTCCACCTTGTTTTCATTTGATTGGAATCTAGTTTTGATACCTCAACTTCCCAGGTAGAGATGATTCCCAGGAAGTCACCATGGGCTGAATCTTTGGTTTAAGGAACAATCTCCCGCCTCGCCCCCACCCTCATTTTTAAAATGAATGCTTAGCCAGAATGGGAGAGTTCAGTGGGGAAGAAGTTCGGGAGGTCAAAGCATAGCCTGTTCCTCATTTCACAAATGATGTTGCTAATTGCCCAATTTGGGGTGATTTGGTGGCAACGCTTGGCAGCAGGATGTGAATTGCATCACACCAAGAACAGCTGAGGATGTTCTCATGTTGTTGGGTAGTGTGAACAGGAAGTCCCATAGTGGCTTCTGGGGCCCAGGGGCTGGTCTTGGAGGCCCTGGTGTGAGTTCCACCTCCACTGCTGACTGAGCCCTGTGTGACCTTGAATTGTCATTTAATCCCTCTGAGCGTTCTGTACCTAACACTTGCCCTGGGGCACTCTGGAGACTATCCAGTGTTGGTGGATGTGGGCCGGTCCTGCCTGTGCCTGATGAGTTAAAGTATGTGAAAGGACTCCCCTTTGGCCCCTCCACCAGAGTTGTGAAATGCACTGTGATAAATCTTTATTTTTGCTTTTTCTCTGTGTGCTGTGATTCAGTTTCTTCTTCCCTTCTATAAAATATAATTGCTCTTCAAAGTGTTGAATGGAATGTAGCCACCATGTCCACTGGGCTGTTTGGGTTCTCTCTCAGCAGAACTTTGGGTCATGCACTCACAAAAATCCCTGCTGGCTGCAAAGTGACAGAAATGGACCCTCCAAGTCCCCACTTCACAATCACCATTCCTACAGAAAATGGAAATGCAGCAGGGGGCATTTCCTAAAACGCCCCAAAGGGTAAGCTGGCCTTGTGATACCAGTAATGGCTCACAGTTTCCCACCTCTTCCTGGGTGCCAGGACCATGCTCAGAGCTGTGAACAGAGTCTCCATGTGGTGGCCACACCAGTCTCCTGTAGGGACCCCTGGGAGATGACTTAGAGAGCCACACACAACCATGTGTACATGCACAACACACTCACACATTCACATAGACATAGTGAGACACACTCACAAAAAGGCACATAAACATGCTCACACACACAGACACACTCACACGCATTTCCTTTCACACACACAGACACACAGATATACTCAAACACACTTGCACAAATTTGCACACACACATGCACTCTTAACACTCATATGGACTCACAGTCTCACATGCATTCACACTCAGCACACAATCACATGGTCACATGGACACATACAGACACACACTCACACAATGGCATCAGAACCTGTTTGTGCTGTGGACATGGCCTGGGGTGCTAGCTGGTTTCTGGCAATCACACATGCAGGACAGAAATCACCATGTGGCCCCGTGCCTCTAAGGAACCACGAAGACACTGAGGCGAACATTTGGGGGAACAAAGAATGGCTTAGAGGGGCCTCTGGGCATTGTTCACATGGTCTATGAACTTCCCTGTGGATGACAGGTCATCCTGTAAACTCACAGGCCTGATGAATGAGGGTAAGAGGTGGGGCATCTTTGAAGGGCAGATTTTGAACTAAAAAGAACTGTAAGTATCTGTGATTTAAGTATGTATGGAACACCTGTTCTGGGCCGGGTGCTAGGACAAATGGTAACGAGGACAGGTCTGGGGCTACTTTCCTGAAGTTTTTGTTCTTCCAGAGAGAGAAGTCAAAGGGACTTCCACCAGTCCATGACAGTCTCTGAGGCAGAGCTGGGGATGATGGCTAAGCCCCACCAGTGGGTGTGTCCAGGCAGGATTGGGCAGCCCATCACAGACCACAGGTGAGGGCCTTGCAGACTGGGTGGAGGATGGGATATGTCCTGTAAGACCCGGCCCATCTATGTTCACAAGGGCCAGATTTTCTTTAGGTTTCATACTAGGCAGTTCTCATGGAAACATATCAGCAAGAGGAAGTAGCAAGTGTTCCTTATCTCCTTGGCCTCCTCCCCTCTCTTCCTCAGCTGACCTTATCCAATTACTCCCCTAGTATCAGAGGCAGGAAACAGAGTGGTCCTGAACCCCCAATGACCATTGTCATGGCTTCAGCAGGTGGTTCTTTCATGTCAGAAGGGCCAAGGGACAGAGGGTTGAGTAAGAATAGAATGTGGACTCCTTCTTGCTCTGCAAACTTATGCCTTAAGGCAAGTCACTTGCCCTCACTGGGCCTCCACTATGATTTGAGGAAGTTGTGCTGGTTGGTTTTATGGCTACTCCAGTCCTGAAGGGCTGCAAGTCACTCTGTACTGCCTGAGCTCAATATAGGCACCCACAAAGGGTGGGCGGGTGGGCACACCCTGTTGCGATTGCCAGCCGAGATCAAACGTCCGGGCGGGAATGTTATTGGAGTGATGCTATTTCTTTATTTCCTGTACTTGTGGACTGGTTGTTGTTTTAGAATAAAACCCCCCAAAGCAGAAACCACTTACTTCTCAGCCCCCAGAGATTTCTTCCCAAGGATGATATGTGCTAACCAAAGACAGCTGTGTTAGGACTGAGATTTTTTTCCTTCAAACTCTCCTCTTTAAGCCTCCACACTGGACACACCATTCATCTTTTGTAAGACTTGAACTATAACTTTAAATAGATATCCTTGGAGCCTCGGATTTCAGCTGAGGAAAAATCCACAAACAGCCAAAAGTAAATGGGAAAATTTAAAACTTTCGGAAACTTACATTTTAAAAGTTGCGTAGAGTATGCAACAAGTTTTTTGAAATGATTCAGTGTTACTAACTGGTCCCCAATCCTCCCAATCCTAGCACTGAATTGATGCATGAGCTGAATGGTTTCTACAAAGGTCCTGACGTGGATTGATCTACTCCCTCAACCAGTCCCTACCCCAGGTGACAAGGCAGGTCAGCTTCATCGGTGGGCACAAAGCTCTGTGCTCAGAGGCATCCCTGCTTGGTTTAATGTTCTCCTGTCACCATCTGGAAAGTCTTAATAATTTCTTTTTTTAGGGTTTTTTGTTTGTTTGTTTGTTTGTTTTTTGCCATAGGGCATGTGTGCTCACCGGAGAGAGAGGCAGACAGAGACAGAGAGAGGAAAACTAAGAAATCACCACTCAGGGGGATGGCTTCACTGCAATCCCTTCTCCTCCTTTTTCTCTTGGATTTTGGACATGCATGAACACATGCCAGGTGTGATTTTCAAGCCACTGGTTCCAAGATTCGAAACATAGTCGGCCATGTGCGAGTCCAGCACATTAACCACTGCACCACCTGCTGGTCCCAAGTCTTAATAATTTTGAACTAAGTGCTTTCTACAATATATTCAAAGCCCCCAAAAATACCCAAAACAAATAAGACAATACAAGGAAAACTTGAGAAATCCAAGTGTGTAGATTAATATACCTCTACTAACCAAGCAGACAACAAAAGGAATACAGATATTGAATTAAGCATGAAAGAATATAGAAATACCCTTACAGCTGATATATTGTTATAAAAATTGTAAGAATAGATGGATGTTTTAAAAAACTTATCATGAATAGATTCTCACCAATTGCTAAAGGATTAACATGGTACTAATCCTGTCTTTGAGCATAAGCAATTAAATGAAAAACAAACAGTAAAAAGATAAGGGTATGCTCCAAAGTTGCTGTGGTCTGAATGTTTGTGTCTCTTCCAAAATTTATATGTAATGTTGAAATTCTAATCTTCCAAGTGATGATATTGAGAGGTGAAGCCTTTGGGAGGTGTTTGGGTCACAAGGATGGAGGCCTCATGAATAAGGTTGGTGTGTTTATAAGAGGCCTCAGAGAGACCCCTTGCCCCTTCTAACCTATGAGGACACAGCAAGAAGGTGCCAGCTATGAGTCAGAAAGCAGGTCTTGACCAGACACTGAATTTGCCTGTGCCTTGATCTTGGACATTCTAGCCTCTGAGAAATAAGTATCTATTGTTTATAAGCCACCTAGTCTATGGGCGTTTATTTTAGCAAACTGAATGGACTAAGACAGAAATATTTATGTATTGCCAAATAGCTCATGAGTTGAGGAGAAAATCACCATGGGACTTACAAAATATTCAGAATTGAACAAGAATAAAAGAAAACAATAAAAGGGACCAGCAGTTAGCGTAATGGCTATGTCGCTGGACTCCCACATAGTCCACAGTGGTTCGCGTCCCGGACCCGGTGGCTTAAAACTCACGCCAGGCGCATGTGCGTGCATGCCCAAGATCCCGAGAGGAGAATGGAGGAGAAGGGATTGCGGCGTGACCATCCCCCCTGGGGGGTGATTTCTCGCTTTCTGTCTCTATGTCTGTCTCTGTCTGTCTGGCGAGCGCACGCGCCCTACAGTGAAAATCTCTCCAAAAAAAAAAAAAAGAAAACAATAAAGCATATTGTAGGGTGTAGCAAAGCAGCATTCAGAGGAAAATGCATAGCCTTAGCTATAAATGAGTTAAGAGTTCAACTCAAATATGTAGGAAAAACTTTGAAGTAAATCTAAAAAATAAAAGAAGAAGAAATAAAATGATAAGTATAAGAGCAGAAATTAATAAAATAGAAAACAAAACAATCAAGTGTTATACTTGAGAAATACTATTTTATCTCTACAGTCTAGCCCTTGACAGACATTCATTAAATATTTGCAAGCTGAATGAGTTAAAGGGTCCTAGTCCTGCTACTTATTATGTACCTTTGAGTAAGCCATTTCACTAATCTGAGCTCTTCTTTCCATCTGTCAAATGGGGAGAACAAAGCCTCCCACACAGGGAGCTGTCAGACTCAAACGAGGCAATGCACGTTAAGATCGTGGACAGTTCCTGGCCCAGGTGAGTGCGCTTGCTGGAGAAAGAAAGAGACAGTGAGGATACACTTTCCCAGGGGGATGGCCACTCTGCCGTCCCTTCTCCTCCTGCTCTTGAGATTTTGTACACTCACATGCACCTGGCATGTTTTTCCCAGGATTCAAACTGCACAGTTGGCCATGTGGGATCCAGCTGCCTTAACTATCATGCCACCAGCTGGTCCAGGATCTGCTTTCTGAATTGGAGACTAGATGAAGCTCCTTCTCCTCACCATTCTAGGAACAGTAGTAACTCTAGGCTCCTTCCCTAGTGATATCCTGTTGATGCCTTTCATAGCCTTAGCCAGTACCTGAAATTATCTAGTTCATGTAGTTGCTTCCTTATTTATTATCTTTCTCTCCTAATGAGATTGTAAAATCCTTGAGGGCAAGCATGGACTCTTGTTCACCACTATATCCCTCATACCTAGCAGAGTGCTTGGCACATAGTAGGTGTTCAATGAATATATATTTATAGCCTGTCCTTAGATATCACTAGGATAGTCTCAGACAATCCGTCTCTTTGTCCAAAGATCTCATATTTGCATCTGTCAAAAGGAATTGGGGCACTTGTTAATTATCTAGTGTCAAGTGTCTGAGATTCTGCGACTTTGCCTTAAAGTTGTTATTATTATAATTTAACCAATTTGGAAATAAATTCAGAATTTTGAATTTTCTAGTCCAGAGTTACCAGTTTGGCTAATGTAAGTTAGAAATTACCACCTCTTTAGAGTGTTTTGTTCTGCTGGAAGGCCACTGGTCCTGGGAACTGCAGCTCTTTACTAAGTGCTCCAGTATGTGTACTCGTTAGGAAGCAAAGGAACAAGGAAACTATCACTCAATTTCAGCAATGACCTGACAACATGGGCGGCTTGCACAATCCATTCCACGTACCAAAAAAATGCATAATTAAGGCATTGGTGGCCAGCAGAACTCAGTCCAGTTCGTTGGAACCTGTCATTCTAAGTTCTCTCCAGCAGCACGTGGGAAAGGCTGGAACTTTTGAACTTTGAGGCCATCACACACTGAGCAGCCATGTCCATATGGTCACACCACAAGTGTTAGAATTCTTTTGAAATATGTGTTGACTACTTAATATTTAGCAGCTTTTCTCACCCCATTGCCAGTGCTCGGAGCCCCCTCACTTTTGTTCTGAACACTCTCCAACTTTCAGAATGCCCTCTTCCCTGCACCTCCCCTTCTGTCCATCCTTCACAGTGTGTAAGAACAGCATTTCTGTAATGGTTAGAGAATCACAGACTTACTCACCCACTAGCAGCCTTAAATACACCCGCATATTTCAGCATAATTTCCAGACTTCAAGATTGTTGCTCCCAATGACCCCTCTAGCCTCAGCTTTTGCATCCTCACTACAAGCCTGAATCTGAGCAAACATGGTGACCTTTAGATACATGCAGAAATGCAGTTCTATGGGCAGTCATTTGCAGGGCAATGAACACCATTAACATATGAATGCACTAGCTTTCAGTGTTGCAGTATCAGTTAAAGGAAGCTAAATGTGTTAATCAGAATAGATAACAGAAAACTTACAAAGAACTACATGGTCTTTGCATCTTCAGCCAATTAACATCTGAAAACAACTGGCTTTGCATTCTACTTCCCCTTCTCCCCTTTTTCTACCCTTTAAAAGAATAAACCTGGAACTTGGTTGGAATTCTGTGGCTAAATCCATCAGAGGAGTCTGGGCCACCCAATCCCTGCTTTTTTCTGCATTTATCTTTGTGTGCTTATTATTATGTTTATAATAATAAGTCCACAGTGTCCCCACTCAGACCATGCATTCAATAGTGTGGGACACAGCCCTCCTCCTCCATTTCTTTCTCCTGTTGAACTTTTGGGCACTCATGTGCACATGCCCAGAGGGTTTTTCAAGCCATAAGGTCAAGGACTCAAACAAACAGCCATGTGGGAGCCATCTCCCTTAACCACCAGACCACAGACTGGCTTGGCTGCCTAAACTTTCTATTGGCTGATTTAAAAAAAATGTTGACAGCAGGTGGGTGTAAAAATCCCATTGTGGTTTTGATTTGGTATTTCCCCATAATAAGCAGAGCATTATATTTCCTCTTCTGTGAAATGCATGTGTATAAATTTTGTTCATATTTCTCCTTTTATTCTAATGATGTTTTAATGATTTGAAGAAAATTTTACATATATTTTGGATAATAAACGTGTGTGTGTGTGAGAGAGAGAAAGAGAGAGAGAGAGAGAGAGAGAGAGGTAGTTCTTTTCCCTGTTTGTAGTTTGTCTTTTTTCTAGTCATGGTAACTTTAATTGACAGAACTTTTTTTTTTAGTTAAATTGTTCCTTTTTTATGATTTATGCTTTTTTGGCTTTTTTTCCTCACATAATCTGAGGCAGGGATCCAATTTATTTTTTATATAATTAGCCAATATTCCCAGCACATTTTATCCAATAGGCAATTTTTTCCTCTTATAATTAGTCAACTTTTTCTGTTGAATAAAAGCAGTGATCTTGACATCCTTGCCTCTCTCCTAATTTCAAAAGGAATGCTTTTAATGATTTATCACCAAATTGATGTTTATGTAGATATTTTTAATTTATTCATTCTATCAGATTAACTACGTTACTATCTTTGTCAAGATAGCTAGGAATTTTTATCATAAATGAGTGCTGAATTTCATCTAATGCCTTTTTCTGATGTTAATGTGATGCTAGTATAATTTAACTTTTTAAATATTAAAATTATCAATAATTTGCTAATAATAAGCTATCTTTTTATTCATAGGATAGTCCAATTTGTGATGATGTATTATTTTTTATAGATATTGATAAATTTTGATCTTTAAAATCCTGTTAGGATGTCTGCTTATGAGAGAAATTAGCCAGTGATTTTCTTTCCCT
>NW_006159577.1:3033451-3041897 GCF_000334495.1 Tupaia belangeri chinensis
TTTCCCTATACTGTCCTTATCTGGTATTTTTATCAAGGTTATCTGACCCTCACAAAATGATCTCTCAAATTTGCAATGAAAAGTTTGGTAGAACTCTCCTGTAAAACCACCTGGGCTTAGCAGGTTTTGGTGGGTACCAGTTCAATTTATTCATTGATCATTGAACTGCTCAGGTTTTCTATTCCCTCTTGAGTTAGTTTAGTGAGTGAATTTATTAAAACTTAAGACAAAGCTCAGATATTATATCCTACAGGATGCTTTCCATGACCATCCTTTGGCCATAATGGACTAAATTATCTTCCTATTAATTCTTACATAGTATTTCATTCAATCATTCAAACAATATTGAGTGTCTATTGTATGCACTATTGCAGGTGGTAGGGAAACCAAAGTGAACAAAAGAGGCAAAAATCCCTGTTATGGAGCCAGACAGTGGCATGATGGTAATGCTGCTAAATACACATAGGAAAGTCTCTGGTTTGTATCCTGGGGCCTCCTTCTGCATGCTGAGCATATGATCGTGCCTGTGACGAAAGAAATAAAAAGAGATAATGGCAGAAACTGAGACTAAATAGGATATTCAGGGAGGATCCTTTAAAGGAGTGGCCCCAAAACTGGGATGTGACCAGTGTGAAAGAGTCAGCTATATGGTGCGCCATATTGAAATGATCTCCTACTTTCCTGTCTCTGCCTCTGAGCTCCTTGAAGGAAGATATAATGAGTTACTCATTTCTGCATTCCCAGCATATCACTAGCCTTGGCACATTGCAGATACTCAACACATGTTCATCCCCCCCCCTTTTTTTTGAGAGGTTTTTGCTATAGGGCGTGTGCACTCACCAGAAAGACAGAGACAGAGAGACAGAAAGCAAGAAACTAACCCCCCAGGGGGAGGGGGAGATGGTAAAGCTGCAATCCCTTCTCCTCCATTCTCCTCTCGGGATCTTGGGCAAGCACGCACGTGTCCCTGGTATGAGTTTAAGCCACCGGGTTTGGGACTCGAACCACAGTTGACAACATGGGAGTCCAGTGCCATAGCCATTACACCAACTGCTGGCCCCAACAAATTTTCATTTAATTGTTAAGTAGAAGAAATCAAGAGTAAGAGTTGAAACACATTTGAAAATTGCCATTAACTGGGTAGAGAAATCAGAATTCATATGAAATTAACTGGCATTTATTCAACAAATACTAATGGCATCTAGAATTAGGTTATATATTACAAGAGGGATGTCTCCTGAGGTGTTACAATTCAGTGGGGGGACACAGACTGGGATTACTTCCTTTCAAGACAGACCCCAGACCCCAAGAAACCCCAGCACAGAGAATTGAGTGGGTGGGTTGACAGTGACCAGGAGCCATGTCCCCCAAACACTGTTGCCCAGCCTGGTGTGCCACGCCCGATGGATTAGAAAGGTAGATATGACATTAGGTCACTGGAATCCTCCCTGGTCCAGGGCACTGGAGACAGATTTGAGAAGTGACCAAACTCCATGGGAGGGTCAACTACTGAGCCCAATCAGCTGGGTCCCTTGTCCATGGAGGGATATAGCCAGCCCTACTGAGGGCACAGTCATAGCAGATGTTGCTGAGCATCCAAACTGTTCCCAATTCATTCAAAGTCACAGGGGATGTCCCTGGGGCCATCCACTTGCAACCATTTAAGTTGCATAAACACTTTCTACCTTGTCACAGGGCGTTTGATAGGACTAATGGGTTGATTTATACTCTGCAAGGGAGAAAAATGTCCTCCTCTGAGATGTCATAAAAAATGTGACAGCATTTGGAATTAACTGGGCAGATCCATGTTTCTTCATTTCCTACAGTATCCAAGTGACATTTTCTGCCCGTTTGCTTCATGTAGTCCTCCTTCAATGACCAGAGTTTACGTGCTGGGCATTTGCCTCGTTTGGCTGATGCTTCATGAAGGAAGCTGACATGAAGAGGAGTCAGAAGAACAAACATTTAAAAATAATAAATAGGGCTGGCCAGTGGCGTGGTGATTAAAGCAGTTGGATCCCACATGGCTGTCTGTGTGGTTTGAGTGCCGGAACCAGTAGCTTGAAAAACACTTCTGGTGTATGTATGCTCAAAATCCCAAGAGGACAATAGAGGAGAAGGAATTGGGCATGGCCAACCCTCCAGAGGGATGTTTTCTCACTTTGGCTCATTCTGTCTGTCTCTCTGGTGAGAGGCAAAGCAGTAGGCAATCTATGCATGAGCCCTAAAGCAAAATTTAAAACAAAATCATAAATAGTAGCCTCGTTTCTATATTCACCTAGACATTGTATGTATGGGTTTCTGAGACCTTAAAACTTGCTAATTTCTTCTGGATACCAATGTATTATATATAGAAAATAATAGAGCTCTCCTCTACAGAAACAAAAATCAAACAGTCTCCAACTACTGTCTGCTGCTTGCGGTAGGATCACTGGACTCCCCTCTCAACATGCCAGCTCCTGCCCAGTAACTGAGGGATCACCCCGGCCTCTCCTTCCTGCCCAGGCTGACTCTGTCCACGTATTTTATTAGGTCATTGGGAAGGTCATGACTATTTTTTCTATGTTTTTCTATGTAAAAACACATCATGACTTTCCCAATGACCCAATATATTGGCACAATGCTTTTGTTTTTTTCTTCTGAGAGACAAATTGTAGGATTAAACTGACTGGTGATTTGGGAAGTATACAAATGTTAAAAATATGTGAAAGTACTCAAGCAGGTTTAAATGGAGCCATTACCTTCCAAAGCAAGCCAGGCAGCTAGTAGGAGCTTGATAAACATTTGTGCAGAGAATGAATAAAAATGTCGAGCCCTTTAACTAAGGGGCAGGAAAAATTATCACACAGTCGCTGACTTTTAAAGTTCTCTATTTTTGCTTATTCTTGCTTTAAGAAATGTGTACGTGCCCATGTTAATTTTTAATACCTAGGAACTTCCAAGTTTTAGCCTGAGGCTAGCTAGAAATATCAGTGACTCTGGAGAGACTTGATAAAATGACCTGAGAAAAAGGATGGGAATGGCTTTCGCCCCAGGGTCTGCAGGGAAATCCCATGGGCTGAGTGAAATGCTATCATTGATGTTATTTCAAGACTTTTTTCTTTCTTTTATTTTTTGAGTTATTTATTTCCTGTTTTAAAAAAATCTCCTCATTCCATTGTTTGTGACTCTCATGCTCCCTCATGATTTTGCTATTTTCTGGGTTCATTTCTGTCCTCTTGGGATTAAATTGCATAGCACCTTCCTGGCTGTGGCCTGAACCCCAGAAACACACAGGAGGCTGAGGAAAGCATGATGAGATATGGCAGAAGCTGAAGAGGAGAGGAATACTTGCTATCCTCTTGCCATATGCCAGGGTCACCGTGGCCTCTCCCTGGAGCTTCAGCCTCCCCACCAGGCAGTGAGCACATAGTATTGGCCTAGACTCTAATGCATTGGCATGAGCCCTGCCAGCTGTATACAGAACCCACAGCCTTTCCACTACCCCACAGTGCTGTGATACTTTGCATTCCTGGCTGACTGACTCAGTTTCCCTATTCGTCTTAAGCCATTCCTGAGATTTGTCCTGAGCTGGAGAAACCCTGACCAGTGGGTCTCCCTCCTGCTAAAACAAAGCACACCTCTTGTTTCACCCCTAGCAGAGTTATTTTCCAAAGTCCCTTTAAACTTCCCTTTTATTCCAGCAGGCTAGTCCAGGATCCTGAGGTTCCCATGCATATCAAACCGACTGTGTGTTTTGGGGGGTGAACTCAAGGATATGTGTGCTTGTGGGGGATATGGGCATGGATGTATGTGTGTGTGTGTGTGTGTGTGTGTGTGTGTGTGTGTGTGTAGGAGGCTGTAAGTTTCCCTTTCTGCATCCTTCCACTCCAGGGAAGAAGCAACACCTCCCAACTTTCCCTAGCAAGAGAATAGAGCTGTCTCTCCTGTCCCAAATGTCATGAGGGAGGCACTCAGCATGACACAGACTTGTTCACAGTGATCTGGAGCTCTTGGGGCAGGGAGAAGAGAATGGCAGCTGGAGAACTTGGCTTTGAGTCCTGGCACTGCTCTTCTGCATGTGTGTGTGCATGTATGTGTGTGCAAGGGTATGCACAACATTGTGTGAGATACCTAGCCTCTCTGGAGCCTCTCTGTGGCACAACTGTGAAGCCGCAGCTGCTGACAACCTGTTTTTCCAGACTGCATGAGGGCGGGAGGCCATGGAAGGGATGATGCTGGGTCAGTGGAACCATTTAAAGTCAGGCTGTGTTTCTTGACTGCCTCAGCATCAGGCAGTCTAGTTTCACAAAGATTCCCCTTTAAAGACTAAGGATAGCTTTTCTTTTCCTCTATATTCGTGATTGTACAGAGGTGAGGGTGAGAAAGACAGAGGAGGAGGGAGCTTCCTCCACAGGGTCTGGTCATACCACGATCCACTTCCTCAGCCCCCCACCCAATCAGATCTTGGGCACTCACACACATGCCTGGTATATTTCAGGCTGACCAGGTCGGGCATTCAAATCACAGTCATCTGTGGAATTCAGCTTCTCTTGAGCACTACATTACCACAGCACCACTGAGCCAGTTTAAGAAGAGCTGAAAAACTGTGGCACATATACTCTATGGAATACTATTCAGCCATAAACAAACAAACAAACAAACAAAAACCAAAACCCTGGCTTTTGACAGAAAGTGGAAGATTATGGAAGATTTACTGCTGATTGAAGCAAGCCAGGCTATGAAGGAGAGACATTATATGTCCCCACTTAATATATAACAAGTGTCTGCAATCTATGACTGAAACTGATTGACTAAAGGATATAGAAACACAGTAAATGGATGTAAATACCAGACAGAGTGTGTGTGAAATAGTAGGGTCTGAGAAAGGACATTGAGAAGAACAATAGAGGGGCAGAGCATTAATGGGACAAAGAAATGTGGTATCTGTTGAAGATATATTATAGTTTTATCAACTGGACTAGGTAGAAATGTTCACATGTTGAAATATTCACTTTGTAAGCTAAATAATGTGATTCAGAGAAAGACAGAGGAGGAGGGAGCTTCCTCCACAGGGTCTGGTCATACCACGATCCACTTCCTCAGCCCCCCACCCAATCAGATCTTGGGCACTCACACACATGCCTGGTATATTTCAGGCTGACCAGGTCGGGCATTCAAATCACAGTCATCTGTGGAATTCAGCTTCTCTTGAGCACTACATTACCACAGCACCACTGAGCCAGTTTAAGAAGAGCTGAAAAACTGTGGCACATATACTCTATGGAATACTATTCAGCCATAAACAAACAAACAAACAAACAAAAACCAAAACCCTGGCTTTTGACAGAAAGTGGAAGATTATGGAAGATTTACTGCTGATTGAAGCAAGCCAGGCTATGAAGGAGAGACATTATATGTCCCCACTTAATATATAACAAGTGTCTGCAATCTATGACTGAAACTGATTGACTAAAGGATATAGAAACACAGTAAATGGATGTAAATACCAGACAGAGTGTGTGTGAAATAGTAGGGTCTGAGAAAGGACATTGAGAAGAACAATAGAGGGGCAGAGCATTAATGGGACAAAGAAATGTGGTATCTGTTGAAGATATATTATAGTTTTATCAACTGGACTAGGTAGAAATGTTCACATGTTGAAATATTCACTTTGTAAGCTAAATAATGTGATTCAATGTATAAAAGAAAGTGAAATTAAAAAATGTAAATGAAAAGAATGAATAAAATAAACATTAAAAAAACAAAAAAAGAAATGATGGCCCAGTACCCTGAGAGAACCCAAGCAAGGCCTCTGAGTGGGGCCTGTTGCTGGGAGGATGGCTATGTCCTCTACTTTTGGTATCCTGGTACATGGGCCTGGACTCTGGCAGTATGGGTCTCTTTCCGAAACAATAAATAAACGGACGCAAATAGGTAGGACTCCTTGGAGAAAGTAGGGGCCTGGGAGCTTCTGGAAGCAGCTTAGAAAGATTTGCAGGAGGAATCAAAGTTGCAGCAAGAATCATAATCGGAGCTCCCTTTATTACATTAATTATCCCTCTTGGAGTCGAGAGTAGCGGCTTCTGAGGAAGCTTTTAACATTCTGCATTATGGCCATGGATGTCTCAGGGCTCCACACCAAGAGAAATGGGGCTCGTCAATTATACATGGCCCTGTTCGCGGTGGCAGAGTTAGCTGCCCCGTGAGAGGCTCAGCATTGAAAGGCTGGAGCCTTCATGTGGTGATCCCCCGAGAGAGGGAATGGGATGTGGCTCCTTTCCAAGGCTGCCCCCACCCAGCTTCACCCTGCATAGACTGGGCTTCCCCTTGGGAGTTACTTGGGAGTGGGAAAAAAAATCACTTAAGTAGTGAAGGTTAAAAGGGAAAATAATTGTTCAAAGATCTGTACAAAATAGGGCTAGTTAACATGTATGAGCACAGAGCAGGAAGCACTCATTCCTCCAGGTTTCTGAAGTCTGCGCTGGACCCTGGAGTCTGAATGTTTAAAGGGTTTGGGCTGGAAAGCCTTGGTGAACCTGTGATCCATATTCTTAATTCTCAAATGAAGCTGCACAGAAGGGAATGTGGCCCTCCCAAAGTCTCACAGAAGGTTGTAGGGAGAAGAAAATGTGGTAGAGCTTTGGGGGAGGCCAGAGGAACTGGGGAGACCCTGGAGGTTGGAGTGGGAGAGAGAAAACTGTGCTCCTTCTAGGTTTTGTGACGTCGCAAATCTGGGTAGCTGAATGCCTGCTGCTTGCTCCCAGCTAGACATTCAAGTGGTGGTGGTGGCGGTGGTGGGGAAGCGAATGGTCCCGAGGCTCTTTGACCCTGAGGGTTTGGGGAGAGAATGATGAGAAAAGATGAGAAAGGAGATGGGAGAGTCTGGGAGCAGAGAGAGGAGATGAGACAAAGGAATGCAATGGAGGAGGAGACCTGGGAGAGAAGCAGGAGTCACCTTCTGCAAGGGGGAGGCATAAGATAAGCATTTTCCAAGCTCAAATCCTGTATGCTGGCAAGAAGTAATGCTTGTCCTATGTCACCTGCTGTCATCTCAAGAACTGCATAAGGCAGGTACAATTGGAATTCTGCAAACCAGAGCTGTCCCTGGTCTAAGAGGTCAGGGACATGGCCTGAGCTCCCAGTCAGCAAATGACAGAGCCCACCCTGCCTGTCTACTTAACCACCAGGCCTTTCTGCCCTCTCCCCACTGTGAGATACTCCTTCTGCCCCATCCCATCTCACCCTCTCTAAGTCCCTCTGCAACTCCAGGCACTCTGCCTCAGGGCCCTGGTTCCTCCATTCCCTTGACAGACAGAACCTTTCGGGTGTGGCAAGGGGAGACAGTTCAGTGGTAGAGGAAGACATGCTGAACAGAGGCTGAGTCCTGGGTTTTAGTCTGAGCCCCATGGCCAAACTGTGGTTGTAGGCAGATTGTTTGCCCTCTCTGGGCTGGGCTGCTCCATCTCAGACCCCTGCTGGGCTGGCATTTGCCTATTCTTTCTTCTCTGGGGGATTCCAGATGGTTCTTCCCAACTCTACCCCAGCCCTGCCCAGGGAGCTGAATTCTTCTGAGCTCACTGGTGACTCCCATCCCCACCCTTGACACCCACCCCATGAGAAAGGGAACCCTTCCTTCTGGCCTCTAGGCCAGAGTCAGAAGTGTCCTTGCAGTTTCTGTCCACCCTGGGGATTACTCCAATTTTACATATACACTGTTTAGAAATCTGAGATCTTGAGGGATCAGCAGATGGCGTAATGATTACATTGTTGGAACCCCATGTAGTCAACCATGGTTTGAGTCCTGACCTGGCAGCTTAAACTCAGAGCGAGCCTATGTATGTGCATGCCCAAAATCCCAAGAGGAGAATGGATGAGGGGGGATTGCAGCATGGCCATCTCCTCTGAGGGAGTGATTTTTCATTTTTTTGTCTCTGTCTCTCCGGTGAGCACATGTACCCTATAGCAAAAATCTCTCTTAAAAAAAAAAAAAAAAAAAAAAAAGAAGAAGAAAAGAAAAGAATTTGAGATCTTGAGATCCAGTCCAGGTGGCAGCAATCAGGAGACCTATGCTATGGGACACATCCCTACAGGAGGTGGGTACGGCACAGGACCAGAACAGGTCCACCTGGAGCCAGCCTATGGTGCCCCTCTGGCCTCCTGGGCCCTTGTCCTGCATTGGGCCTGCTGTGCAGGGCTAGGGGGGAGCATGAGGTAGAGGCTCTGGTGCTGGGAAGATGGGAAGAGGGAAGGAGAGAGAGAAGGTGAGAGGACAGTGCACCTACGCAGGCTCTGGGCAGAGCTCCCCATGGCAGGTAGAGCTCAGGGCCACATGAGGCTCACTCTGTCATCTCTTTCCCCAGAAGAGGAAACCAAGGCCTGCATAGATCAACACCACACAGCCAGAAGGTAGTGGATGGCAAGCTGATGGGGCTCAAGCCTAGGCCCTCGGTCCTGGGTCTTTCCC
>NW_006159577.1:3041928-3047746 GCF_000334495.1 Tupaia belangeri chinensis
GACCAACATGGAACCCCAGGGTGTGCCAGAGCCTCTAGTTGAAGTCTTCCCACACTGGACACTCTCTTGTATTTTGTCATCACAAATGACCCCCAGTCCTACAGCCTGCTTTGCTGTTTTAGGGACAGGTTGTCTGCAGCTCCCTGAGTGCATGAGGTGGGAGAGGCTGGCCATTCTTCTGTCTGGCCATGGGGATATGAGAGGATACGAGCCTTTGAAGGCCAGGCTGGGTTTGGCACTGTCCTGGGACAGGAAGATTGGGGGGAAGGAAGTGGGAGTGAGGGCTGCTTCTGGACAAAAGATTTGGGGTTCCAAGGAATGTTGCCACCTGGTCGTGGTGACCATTTGAACAAGTCACTCTCCTGCCTAAAGCCTCTAGAAATGTTCATTTCTCATTTTTCTTGGGATTGGGGACCATGTCCTAAGCATGGCTTGAGGCTCCTGCAAGGCTGGATATGGCTACAGCTTCATCTTTGCCACTCCTTGCCCTGCCAGGCCCTCAGTGCCTAGCCCCACTGCTACCTTCCTGTGCCTCTCATCATACTGTGGGGACCCCCTGCAAGAGATACCCCTGCACTACCCCTCTGCTCATCCCTCCCCTCTGCCCATCTTGATGGGCAGGGACAGAGCTCAGCAAAGAGGCACCCAGCTCAGAAGGGGAGCCTAAGGTCCTCTCCGCCTACTCTCCCTCTATGCACATTGGTGCTGAGGCTACTCTGTAGGAATTTCCTCTCAGCCCTCAATGAGGCCAGGTCCAGCCTGGCATCCTGGGTGTCGGGGAGGCCTCGAATGCCCCAAACAACCAGCCAGTCCAGGCTACACCTTCGACCCAGACACCAGAGCTCTTCCAGGTGAAAGGACAGGAATGGCAGCTTTAGTTATGCCCCAAGCAGGGAAGAGGATGGGATGAGGGCCTCAGGTGGGCTGGTCAGCCAGTGAATGCTAAGAGGAGGAGAGGTAGGGAGGTTGCATCTATGGAGTTTTCTAGGGACCACACAGGGCTGAGAGTGCTGGGGCAGGTGACCATCATTACCAGGCCAAATCAGCTGGTGGTGGTAGTGGTTAAGGGGGGTGGTTTGTACCCCAAGTAAAGTGCCCTCTGTGGCCTGAATCTAGACTGCGGATTGGATAAATAATTCAAAGGCTTAACATTTATTTCCACAGCAGCTATACCTACCCTCCTCTGGGCTCCAGCTCTGCTAGTGAATGGGCTTCCTGGGTGAGGCTTAGAGAGGGCGAGCAAGCCCAGCTCTGACCCACTTCCCCTTACTTAGAGGCCTGTGCTTATCCAAGAAGATGTGAGTTCTCTAGGGCCAGGGTGCTTTGTGTTTCTCAGCCCAGGCCCAGGGAAGGCTAGTAGGCTAGTTACGGGCTGGAGGCCAGGCCACCCCATTTTTATCAGCAAGAGAGATGGTTCAATAGGAGAAAGTGACTGTTGAGAAGGGCATCCATTACTCTTGGAGTCAATGGGCTTGTGTGAGTCCATTCTGTACAAGTGTGGGCTTACCTCAGATCCCTTTTTCCTGCCACCTTCTTATTCACACAACAGAAAGCTGAGTCTCACAGAGGTTATTTCGAGTACCTGAGGTCACCAGTTGAGAAGGGACAGAGACAGGACTTGAACCAGGTCTGTGTGTCTTCAAGTCCATGTGCACTGTCCCAGTTGCTTAATTGTCTTTTTATGGTTCTCTCCATCAATGTCCAGAGCATCGTAACTGGGGAGCTCTAGGGCTCATCCAGTGCAACCCACCCCAGGGGTTGAGTACATTGAAGCCCAAGGTCACTGGGTTAGGGAACATCAAAACTGGGAAGGATGGGGGAGCTGCATTCCTAGACCCTCACAGAATTGCTGTGTTTGGAAGCCCAGGTTGTGAGTATCCTTAGAATTGATTTCATGTACCAGAGGCCAGCACCCCTGGGCAGAGGGACCTCAAGGACTCTGAGAAAGACCCAGGCTCAGGTCTCAGAATAGGGTCTCAGCACAGTCTACAGTGGACAACTTTTGGCAACCTGGAGGGACCAGCAGGGTTCCTGATGAAGAGACCTCAGGCTTGCTGTGTTGAGCCTGAACACTGAAAGAAAATGCCATCCCCTTCATCAACACTGGGCAGGGACAGCAACAGGAGCTGCTGTAGAGCTCCATTTTACTTGCAAGTCACAGCGTGTGAGCACCCTGGCAGGAGAGGGGAGAGAGAATGTTCTGTTTCCAGGGCAGGTGGTCATTGGGGGCCAGCATTGCTCCCGTAGGTTCCAGGTCCAAGGGCTCCAGAGCCAGGTGACTGGATCTGGCTTGGGATGTCTCAAATCCTGTAGAATTGGTGGCGGTGGGGGGGGGGGGGGGGGGAGAAAGGGAAATTTCTGCTATCTAGAAAGCAGTTGTCAAGGTATTTTGTGCTTGCCTGGATATGGGGCAGAAGTGAGGCAAGGGATTCTTCAGTGAGCTGGGTGGCCTTTGGCTTCTCTCCCAGGACCACTGAACCATCAAATGGGGGATTGGTCCCAGTTGTGACACTTGTCAACAGCTATGAATGGAATACATATGTCCCCCTAAAATTCATATGTGGAAGTCCTGAACCCCATTGTTGGTGTTTGAAAACAGAGCCTTTGGGAAGTAATTAGGTTTAGATGAAGTTAAATGAGAGTGGGTGCTCATAGTGGAATCATTGCCCTTTTAAAGGGAGAGACCAGAGTTTGTTCTCTCATTCCTCCATGAAGGAGCACAGCAAGAAGGAGGCCGTTTGTCAATCATGAAGCGTTTTTACTAGGAGCTAAGCATGCTGACACACTGACCTTGGACTTCCAGCCTCCAGAACTGTGAGAAAAGAATCTTGGACATTTAAAGAAGTGTAGTAGTATAGCAGTTCTATGGTAGTCTATCATATTTTGTCATTATAACCTGAGCTGACCAAATACACCAGCTCTCTGGCCTTTGTTGATCTTCGCACCTTCTGAATCTTAGATGATGTATTTTAGAAAGAAAAATACATCGTACTTTATATTTGAGTTTGCTCAGGACAGAACACCATATTCCCTTTCTTTTGGCAAGTGTTTTCTCTAGTTTCATGGCTTGAGGAGCACAGTTGGACAGAAATGCCATTCTTATGAGAATCAATGGCACCTGAAAACAGTTGGCAGAACACCAGCCAACAAGAAGGTGAGTGGTAAACAAGGCAAATACTAGCAGAGTTGTTCTCTTTCCACTGCCTTTTTATCCACCACCACAAATGGTCTGAAGCCAGGAAACAAAGTTCTAGACCCTGATCCCAGTGAGACTGAGGCCACCACTCCACGGTACACAAGGAAGTGCCCAATAAATACTGGATAAATGAAAAGGTGGGAGAAGAGATTTGAAGTTCAGCTTTGACTATACCCAGTCTATCCTCAAGGGCTGTCTCTGGGCCTCCATGTCCTTATCCCTCACCAGAGGGCTAAATGGAATAATCTCTTATTGATAGGTCCTTCCATAGGCTCTAAACTCCCAAGCTCTCAGGAAGATTTAAAGCCTTTACCATCCTATGGTGTTTGGGACAGAGGTCCATGTGAGGACATGGATAGGACATCCTTGGGAACCTTGGTGGGAGGGCCTGGGCCAGGGCATCACAGATGAGCTCACTCTGGGAGGAAGCTGAGGTTGAGCCACCATCTAATGCACAGCTCAGCTCTAATGCCATGATATATGCAGTTCAGTGGCTGGAGGAAGATGAGGGCTTTGTAGTAAGGTGGTCTTACAGCTAAACTCAAAATGAGAATAGATTTGGTGTCTGGCAAGGACATCTATTAAGGGGTGATTTTTTTTCCTGCTATAAATCCATTAGGAAATTAAAATCCAGGCTGTGACTTTAAAATATGGAATGGAATTTTCTTCAGAGCCCCCTAGGTAAATTTTCTTCCTTGTTAAATGCAGAAATCTAATGAATCTAAATCCTCTCATTGAGGATAATGTTCCCAGAGGCGACTGCTGTGCCTTAGTCATTCACAGACTTGTAGCTAGGATCATATTTTCAGAAAAAGTTAACATAAAATCTGACAGTGTTCACCCCAGGCTGGCACTGAGAGCTGTGGCTCATGGGTATTAAGACATACCTGTGGTGTGCCAGGAGGAGAGGGAGGGGAAGAGAGACAGATAGGCTCTCTCAACAGACCTCAACAGGCCACGGTTCAATTTGGGAGAGGGGGGTTTGAGAGAGACAGTAGAGAGATAGCCTGGAAAATAAGCAAACCAACCAGGCAAGTTAGAGAATAGCCAGGGCACATACTGTACAATCTGGACTAGCCTTCAATCAGGACAAGTTAGTATACTACCAGGGAGTTAATGTACAGCCAGGACAGATGTGTACAACCAGGGCAAGTTAGTGTATAACCAGGGAGTTAGTGCACAACCAAGGAGTTAGCGTACAACCAAGAAGTTAGTGTACTACCAGGACAAGTTACTGACAGCAGTTGGAGGAGCCAGAGAAGAGACCACAGAGAGGCCTGCAGCCTAGGCTGGAGCCCAACGGAACACACCGATTCAGTAGGCAGCTCTGTCCATGCCATGACATTAAATCATTAGAAAATTGTAGTCATCTACTGATGTAAGAATCTAAGAAACATAAAATGTTCTCTTGAGCTTCTTGACCAAAGTGGTGGAAATTTTAAAAATATGTGTTCTGAGGGTGAATGTCTCTGGTCTGGGATATCTACTTGGTTTGGCATACATTCTCCACCCATGGTGGGAGAAGTGTGCGAGCGTGTGTGTAGAGATTTTCTGAATATTGAATAAGTGCAAAGGGGATGCCAACCATGGAAATAAATGGTCAGATATGATTTTAAAGAGATGACAACATGCGCTGACTTCAAAGACAAGGGCAGGGCATTGCAAGTAGGAAAGGTATACGTAAACGAACATACTGATTTGACTCCCCAAATCAGGTAATAGCTTTTTCAAAATAGTTTTTGCACAATTGGTTGCATTTAAACTCTATCAACGAAGGAATATCTATGGGATGTTTGAGAAAGTTCCAAGGAACTTGTAGATGTAGTTTCTGAACAGAGCTTTGTCATATAATCCATTCGATGTTAGGAGACTCAAGTTGTGGTGCCATCCCTGCCCCTAATTATCCATGTGACATGGTGCAACAACTTTCTTCTGTAAGATCTATAAAATGAGAGCTTTTATCTAGACACCAGAAGATTCATTTATATAAGAATCACTAGAATTCTTTTCAAGGTGTGTATGCCCAGACCACATGCCTATGTACTGAATCAGGATATTCAGGGTGGAGCTTGGAAGATCAGCATTTCATATAGGCTCTACATGGGATTTAGTATTGAGGCAAAGTTAGAAGGAACCAGTGTTAGGTAACACTAGCCCCTATAACAAACAGCACCCTGAATTTCACTGGTTCAACAAAACCAGTTTCTCATTTGTGAACAAATTCATGACCTACACATATACTAGTTGTCATCCTTCAAGTGATGATTCTGTGATCCTGACTCTTCCTCACCATGTCTATAATCTTTAACATTGTTTTTGAAAGTTTATTCATTCTTTCTGAAAGAGAGAGAGAGAAGCACCCCCAGCAGAGTCTTTATATTAAGATCCCCCCGAGGTCTCAGCCAGCTAAATCATGCACATGTATGCCCATCCAGCCTTCTCAGGAGGCTCTGGGACACAAATCCAAGACCTTTCTCATGGTAGTCCAGTTGCATTACCCCTGCACTACCACCTGGTCCCTTCCATGTCATCTTAACTGCATCTGTGGACTCCCTGGGGGTCGTCTCCATGCCAGCAAGCTAGAAGGGCAAGAGCATGGAAGTACTATGCCCAAGTCTCCAA
>NW_006159577.1:3048096-3077783 GCF_000334495.1 Tupaia belangeri chinensis
AAAGAGCATGGAAGTTCTATGCCCAAGTCTCCAAGAGTCAGCCTGGAAGTAGTGCACATTGCTTCCACTCACACCCCTCTGATGAGAACACAGTCAAGGGCCACACCTGTCACGAGGCCTGCTGGGAAAGGTAGCCTGCAAGAAGATGAGGAAATGGGTTTGGACAGCAGCTGGCAGTCCCTATCACAGCACTGATGAGAGTAATTTCTAAGATTCTCTCGGTAGCAACATTCCTGAATGTTTACCCTCTTTGTTACCGTAGTCCTTGGTAAGAAACTCTGTTAGAGCTGGTTTCTTTCTGTCTCACATTTGAGTGCTTGTCTGTGTCAGTATCCACCCCAGATGGTACTACTCTTCCTGAAGCAAAGTCTATGCCACATCCATCATTCTTTCTGTTCCCCAGAACACCAGCACCCTGTTTTGCACAGACTATGAACTCACATGTTAATGAAGTAAACAACTTACATACATGCGTTTTGAAAACCTCATTAGTCCAGAGGAGAACAGGAGCCCCGGTGTCTGCAGGTCCAGATTCCACCACTCTATCTTATACTAAACTGTGCGGCCCTCCTTAAGCCTTCATTTCTGTAAAACTGGGCAATGACAGAGCTAACCTCATTAAGTTATTGGAAGGGCTAATGAGAGAACGGTTGTGAAGAGCTGAGCACAACATCTGAGTGAACAATTATATCTCCTTCCATCTTTGGAAGCGTTTGTGATGTCTTGAGACAAACTCAACGGAGGTCACATTTGCAACCAGCAGGACCAGGACAATCAGATCCCCTTAGTATTTGCAAATGTCCTGAAAGTTTAGCACCATGGAAAATAACATCTAGAATGTTCGATACTTTATCCAGGGGTTCCAGCTAACTCTTGTAAAGACCCAGCAGGATGAAGGGAGACATAATTGTCTCTATAATTCCTCACATTTATTTTTGCAGTATTTTGTGGTACTCAGGGGGTCTTTTACATCTGTCATTCCAGATCAGGGATCAGCAGACTTAGGAAATATTTTAGGCCACGTAGTCTCTGTCCCAGCTCCTGCTGGTTTAGTGAGAAAGCAGCCATAGACTGCATGAAAGCTGATGAGTGTGACTGCGTTCCAATGAAGTTTTATTTATAAAGGCAGGTAGCAGGTGGGATTTGGTCTGCTTCCAGCTCCACTGAAGGTTCAGTTTAGTCCTTTGGTGTCATGTGACTCTTCTTGTTACTGCTGATTGGACCAGGGGTGACAGAGACCAAGGCCAGCTAGTTCTCTGACCATGACTAGTCAAATTTGTTCCTTTGAGAACTGGAAATACTAAGTAAGCCATGAGGACCCAAACGCCTTGCTCACCCTGCCTCCCTTTTGCTCCTTAGTGCCAGGTGTGTGTTTGGCACCTCCTGGAGACTCACCAGATGAAGGAATGGGGCACACAGCCCCAGCTTTCTTCCTCTCCCTGTATCTGTCTCTTTGTCTCTCTCTTGGAAGTACATGCACCCAAGACCATGTACAGTGTGGCAGATCGAGAGAGAGGAGGAGAGACCTGGAGAGAACAGAGGCCATTTGGTTCAGGAAACTGATAGACAGAGATGGGGAGATGTTAGTCCTAGCTTAAACCCTAAAAATACCCCTTTTGAGTGCTCTTGTGTGGATTTCTGTTCCTGACCAAGGCAATGATGTGGCCAGGATGACGGTCCAGCCTTCCTGAGCTCCTCCCAGGGCCTTGGCTGCTAATCAACAGTTCTCAGCCCTCTCCATGTTTTATTGCATCTGTGACCATAGGAGAAAACCGAGGCTCCTCCCTGGCAGAAGCAAAAGCAGCCTTCCCGAGAGCACACTCTGCCTCAGCTCCCATTACTCACCTCTGTGGGATGTCTTTCCCCATCCTGGGCCTGCCCTCGCCTGGTGAACTCTGGGGCTTAGGAAACACCCAGGCCTCACTGGCCCTGGTTCCATGCCCATCAGTGGTAGGGCTCATTCCACAGCCTTTCCATACACACACCACACACGCCACGTGCCATATCACCACACATAGCACACACATATACACCACATGCCTTTCCCCACACACATTCACCACACACACCACACACTTATGCCAAACACACACATTTACCACACATACCACACATATGCATGCTACACACCAACCCACATATACATTCTCACCATTTGTATACATACTGCACTCATATGTAGCATGCACACATTCACCACACACACATCTACCATATATCCCATACACATACACACATGCCACACATGCACACCACATATACCACACACACTACACACATACCACTCACATACTGCACACACACACACATCCCTCCCACCTGCCTGCACATACACACACGCACACACACACTATACCACACACACCACATCTAGTCAAACACAACACATGCACCACACTTACCACATGCACCACACATACACCATACACACCAAAATATGTGTGCTCATGCACACGTGCACACACACACACACACGTGCCTACATCACACACACGGCACCATTTCCTGTTTTTCATCACTATCAAGCCTACCCTGGCCTCTTCCCCTTCATGCCACTAGTACCTTAAACGCAAGGCTGTGAACTATCTGGCAGTGTTCCGGCTGTGTTCCCCGTTCCCCTCATTTCCTCCTATTGTTTGAGGGGCGTGTGTTTGATGCTGCGTGTGCTGACAAGGAGGAAATGGCTGCAGTGTGGCCTGTTAACCAGGGTTATCGGTGATGGGGAGGAAAGTGGCCTTATATTCTAACACCAGGGCAAGAAATGAGGAGAGCAGCTCTGGTCCTTGCCTCATGGGTCCTTGCTAACACATTTAACATAGATATGCAACACGCCTACTGCGTGAGCACTTGGCCAGCGCTGAGAAATGCTCAGGAGAAAACAAAGGAGAAAGAGAGACCTGAACCCATATCTAGGAGTGACATTGGCACATGGGGAGGGAAGGGACAGAGAAGACAGTTGACGTCGGCTGGGCTCTTGCTATGTGCCTGGGACTGTGCTTGCTTAAACTACTAAGCCGTTGCTCCCTGCACTCCTACGAGGTAGGTTTAATTTTATCTCTATTTTAAAGATGAAGAAGTTGAGGTTCTGACAGGAAAGGACACAGCTATTAAGTAGGAAAGCCAAGACTAGAATCGGGTCTATCACAGTTAGGTCATCGGGCCAGGCAGACTTTGGGAAAGAATAAAACTAGCAAAGCAAACATTCGCAGCCCAGTGGACATTAGCTGGGAGCACAAGAGGATTCAGGGAGCAGTCGAGATCAGACAGAGCTCCCGAGCTGAGGAGGTTCTCAGGGAGGTGGAGAGGTGGCCAGCGCTATATTCCAGAAAAGAACCTAGGAGCCTGGATGGCTGAGAATGCCCAGCCATGAGGTCCCCAGGGTCAGGAGGTGGAGCAAAGTTAGTTCTGTGCTGCAGAATTCCTTCCTGGCGGGCAGGGCACATGCTGCCTCCCTTCCTGCCTCTCCTTACCTTCTCCCTATCCCTGGCCGACTGCCAAAGCTGGTGGGTGCAATGTGATTAGCCAGGTCTCTGTGTCTGGAATGGGTTTAGATGTGAATTTGTTTCCTTAGAAAATTGCTTATTGTACGTGACATGGGGAGAGTTCTTTTTCAAATTTATGAAGCCTTGCTCTTAATAATACAGCCCAATGAGAAAGAGAGATTGCTCTGTGCCTTAATTCATGGTGTTGGCACATGCGGTTGGGAAATTGAAAGGACACAGGTGGATGGAAACCCAGCTCGGGCTGCAGCTCTGTTGCTGAGGAATCAGGAGACAGCCTCTTCCACAGATCCTGTTCACGTGCCTCCCCACCACCTGGTCCTGCCAGCCCTGCATGCAAACAGCCCTGGCCCAGACAGTTCAAGGACCTGGGGTCCAGCTCAGGCTCTAAGATGAATTTTCTATGTGACCTGGACAAGCCTCCCTTTCCTCCTGACCTGCGTTTCCCCACCAGTTCACTGTGACTGTCAGACAAGATAGTGGCTGTACCTTAGACTAACTGGGGAACTTTACAAACATGACCAAGGCAGAGCTCCAGCCCCAGAGACCCTGACTTCATTTGTGTGATGTTATTTGTGCTTTTAAAAATGCCCCCCCCCCAAAAAAAAATTGTAACATGCAGCAAGGAAAGAGAGCCATGAGACTAGATGGCCCCTTCATCTTCTTTCAGGTCACAGGTGGGGAGGATGGAGTCTTTGCTTTTGGAAGGAGAAACCAACCTACTTAAAACTCAGAACTATTTTCTCCTTCCTCTGTTTCTTTATTTTGTTGATTAGCCCAGAGAGTTTGCAGGTATTTTATTAAAGTATTAGCTAGCACTTTCCTGTAATTGTGGAGTATCTCGGGTGAAGGGATGGGGCAGCTAGAGATGTGCTGTGCAATATAGAAGCCACTAGGTGCATGGGCCTATTCAAATTTAAATTGATTAAAAGTCCAATTCCTGACATGGGCAGCACGAGTACATGGCATTCCCACTATTGCAGATAGCTCTACAGGACAGTGCTGATCTAGAAACTAGGTTAGCCTTTTCACTTTATAGATGGGGAAACTGAGGCCCAAAGAGGCTAAGTGACTTCATGTTCTCAGAGCTGAGTGAGGGTGAACTTTCTGGGATCCTGACATTCTGTGCTGGAATCTTACATTTGGGGAGAATTGGGGGGAAAATGTGGACTTTGAAGACAAGGGGTCCTGATCTGCAGATTTTCTTCCTTCCCATCTGCTTCCCCTACTAAAATATGAACTCAATGTCTGGTCCCCCTGCCAGTGCCTGGCTCAGAGTGACTGCTCAAACATTTATTGACTGAGTAAAGGAAGAACAGGAGGTTGGATGGACTCTCACAGGAAGTCAGGTGGGAGGAGCAGGATGAGAAGGAATGACGGGAGCTACAGGAGGCAAGGGAGAGGGAGAGGAAGACTGGCCATCATTGACAAGTGTAGCTAAGAGGATGAAATAGGAACCCAATGTATACAGGGCACCCTGGGGACATTCAGTGGCCATGTTTGCTCAGACCCTGGGTCAGTACCTGGCTGCCTTTCTGTCCTTTAGGAATGCTCCCTGCCAGGGTGTGTTCCCAGAGACTTCTATGCCCTTGCCCTGGGTCCCCATTCAATAAAGGACGGCAGACCAGCTGGCCGCTGAGGAAGAGTATTTCAGTTAACAGAAGAGCTTGCTTCCTCTGCAGCTTCTTTTCCTGGTGAGCCTGAGGTCTAAGGCAGGCAAGGAGGCCTTTGCAGTCAACGTGGCCCTGGACTAATGTTCAGAGGGCTGTTTCGTGAAGTACTGTGGCCAGGTGTGGAAGAAAAGGGATCTTCCTCTGTGGTTCCTCAGCTCTCAACCACAAAATGCTGGAGCGCTAAAGCATCTTTACGAAAGGGTGTTGATTTTTATCAAGCTGGACCAGAGCCAAGTCTCTTATCAGAAGAGAGGCCTCAGCTGGGCTGCTCAGAAGCCCAGCGTCTCCTGGGAAACAGAACCTCCCTCTGCAACTTCCTCCTCCCCAGCTCCGCCCAGCACCTGTCCCTCCCAGAAACCCACAGGCTCCCCTTGAAGGTGAAATAAAATCTCAAGTGGAAGGCATTTTTAGGATAACATTGAATGAGTTTTAAAAGTAGTATTTCATTTTCTTTTCTTTTTGTTCAAATTCTCAGTGGGATATATGACTTAGCATTTTGATTTTGGAGTTTTCTTTTTTTTTTTCTTTCTTTCTCTTCTTTTTTTTTTTTTTTTTTTTTTTTTTTTTGTATTCAGAGGGTGGATACCAGAGCAATTAGAAGTCACTTAAAAAAAATTCTGCTCCAGTGCTCTGGAAGTGATGTGCTAATGGTGATGCGATTGTAAATTCTGCAGGGTCCCTGCTGAAGGAGAGAAAGAAGGGAGCAGGTCAGCTGAGCTGTGCTCCAAGCTGCAAGTTGGGACCAAAGAAACAATGACAGTAGAAAGGTTCCCCAGCTCCTGCAACATGCTCGAGACGTCCTGAGGCAATGGCACAGAGGTGGATGTTGGCATCCTTATCATCCCTAGGGTTAGGAGAAAAGGGAGTTGTGATTGCCTCTGAGGAGTCAGCCCTCTTCATCCCTGGGAAAACCACCCCAAGAGCTCGGTGGATGGACTGAGAGGAAGATACTGCGTTGGTCAAGTTGCTGATTTCAGCTGAAAGTTGAGTGGGTTGCTACTCACTCAGGCAAGGTCTCTTGACTAATATGGGTTAAAACCTAGGATTTGAAACAAGACATACAACTCTAAGTCACTCTAAATGACATGGCTTTCACTTCAACATACTGTAGGAATAGCTTTTGAAAAGCTTTCCTCTTTCTTGTGCCTCAGTTTTCCTGCCTGTAAAATGGATTTATTGGGTAGACTAAATGATGGCTATCCATGGATAGTTGGATAGTTGTCCATAGATGTTGTCCCCACTTGTGGAAGGGGTGTTTGGACAGTGGTTAAGAGCCTGGCACTAGAACAGACCTGGACACAAATCCAGCTCTGAGATCCCCTCTGTGGCTAAGAGCAAATTATTTAACCTCCCGAGCCACACTCACATTACCGTCGAATCTGTAGAATGTACAGGAGTCTCTCTCTCACTCTATAGTTGTTGGAATTACGGAAGGTAACCTATGCACAGGGTTTAGAACAAGGTTCAGTGCATGTAGTAGGTATGTAGTCCCCACAGACCTATTTATCAGAATCTCCAAGGAGATGAGTAGATTTGAAAAGCTCCGTGAAGTATCTTCTTCTGAAGGGATCATAAGAGCTTAGAGGGTGAGAACCAGCCACCCATCCTCTCCAAATTGCTGATTGTACTTATTGAATCTGGACCTCACAGGAAATCTCAGCAAATACTTGAGTGAAGTGTTGCCTAAACCAAAGCCACATCTGGTGTCTGAACAACCACCTCCTGCCTTGGTTTCTTCCAGTTCAATGATCTGTTGACCACAATAGGGGATTCTGTCCCTTGGTCCTTCAACCTCCTCACTGATCCCCACCCTATCCTCTCCCAGGTTGAATTCCCTGGGCTGTCATGACAGATAGGGTCTTGGTCTTGCAACAGATAGGGTCTTGGTCTTGCATCTTCCTTCTCACTTTGTCTTACTTTCTTGGTAAACCACAACCCTCCTCTCTATCTATCTGTCTACCACCTACTTTGACCTGCTAGATGTGGCTGGAGGAAGCATGGCCACACTGCCTGGTCTCTCTGGACTATGACTATATACAGTGGTCATATTTCCACTCTCCTGTGCAACATATTTTCTCTTTCCTGTCTCCACAAACTCCCAACAGCTCTTCCTCATTACCTCTCTCCATGGAGGGCCTTGTACCTACTTCAATAAGAGAATTAAAGCAACCCAAGGACATCCATAAGCTCTTCACCTATCTGCCTGTTTACTCTCATACTCTTCCCTCCTCTTACTGAGGATGAATCATCTTTGCATCCAGCTAAGGACAACTAGATTCAGAACCCATCTCTCTCCTGTTTTAAAGGCACTATTCTGGGGCTAGCAGGTGACATGGTGGTTAATGTGCTGGACTCCCACATGGCCAACCATGGTTTGAGCCCCAGACCTGGTGGCTTGAAAATCATGCACAAAATCCTAAGAGGAGGCCAGAGGAGAAGGGACTGCAGTGTGGCCATTTCCTCTGTGGGGCAATTTCTCACTTTCCCTCTCACTGTCTCTTTCTGGCAAGTGCATGTACCCTATGGAGAAAACCTTTAAAAAAATAAAAACTGTTCTAACAATTTCCATCTCCTTCACCTGCCTCAAGGTTTTCTTTTTCTGTGGGTCCATTCTCATCAGTGTCCAAATGTGCTGTACTTTCTCTTTGTAAAACAAAACTCCTCTAGTGACTCTATTTCCCTTTTATCCACACACCACTCAGCTCCTTCCCCTCATAGCTAAACTCCTTGAGAACATTGTGTAGATTCACCATCTGCAATTTCTCTCCTCCTAACCTTTCATTTCATCCTCTCCTGATTTGTTTTTTTTCCTTACATTTGCTACTAGCTTGCTACACCTTTTACTTATTTATCGTGCATATTGCCTGCTTCCCTACTGGACGGTAAGCTCTCTGAGGCAGTGTGTTCTATTCATGAACGTAATTCTAGTTTCCATACCAGTGCTGATATAAACAGGGGTTAAAACAATAGTTTTAAAAAGTTTCTTTTTTTTTTTTTCTTGAGAGAGCAAGATTGAGAGAGCTGCACTCCCAACAAGGCCTTGATGCCATGATCTATCTCCAGCCTCAGCCAGGCCCTTATGGGCACACACATGCCCAGCATACTAAAGGAGGTTCCTGGTTGTGAACTGGCAACCTTCCTGTGTGAGTGGGTCTGCCTCACAGAGCATCAGAGCATCTGACCCCAAATAAGTAATTTTAAAGAAATAAGTACATGAACTCATAGATTACAATATAAAAAATTAAATGAGTTATTTAATTGGGTTTTCACAAGTGAAATAGATGTCATTTTGTGTCATTTTGCAGATGAGGTGACAGAGGCATTGGCAGTTGGTGATTCACTCCTTCAAAGTCCCTGGGTCAGGATGGTGTTGGATTCAGCCTCTAACTCAGGTCTCTGATTCCTAGTTGAGTGCGCCATACTTTACCCCACTGCTGCTTCCAGCAAAGCCTCTCCCCACTTCTGTTTTTCTAGGCCCCTGATGGGAGGGGCTCCCGGTCCACCAACTTTGTTGAGAATGCATGAGAACAAAGCCAGGGCTCAAACAGGAGGCCACCTGCTTTAACCTCACCACACATTGCCTTGGCGCTCCCCTCCTCCCACTCACGCTGACATTTCATCACTTCCTGAACCTCCCTACTTTAGCAAAGCATCGATTGCATGATGCGTTGGTTAAGATATGACATCGGGGGGCGTCATTCATTCAAAGGCAATTAGGTATTCAATACTTCTTATTCTGCCTGTCAGTAGGAATTAATAGGAAACCTTTCAATCAGCAACAACTGCAAAACAATTTCTGGCCCCAAAGATAATCAATATTACCAAGCAGAGTATTCTTCTTCAGAAGGCTGTTCATCTCTGTTACTTTCAAAACCAGAGAGGACCATTCCATTTTCATCTCATCAGAAGGCTCTGTCTGCATCTTTTACATACAATCTTATTTTTTAATAATTATTTTATTTAACTTTATTATTATCATTATTATTTTCCAGTTTGATCAGAGAGAGACAGAGAGAGAGAGAGGAAGTGAGAAAGCAAGCCACCAGGTCCGAGACTTGAACCGTGGTCGGTCATGTGGGAGTCCAGTGCTTTTAACCCCCATGCCACTTGCCGGCCCCCCTTTACATACGATCTTTAAAAAGACAGTCAACTATATGGCTTTTTCTGGCCGTCTATCTCCATGTCATGTTCCAGGTGCAAGGAGTGTTCGTAGAAAACTCTGCCCACTGGGATGGAGGAAGTTCACATTATTAGGAACATTAGTCACTGCCTCCCCTGGGCCTCCTGACCAGATTAAAATTGCTAGGGCCTGTCGTGAGACTGTAAGACTGTGAGAACCTTTATCTTTTATTATTATTATTTATTTAAAGTTTCCCCCCATGAATGAGAAAGAGAGAGAGGAGAGAGAGAGAGAGACACACCCTGCACTCCCAACAGGGTCCTGAGACGATGATTCACCCCCCACTTCAGCCAGACCCAAATCATGGCATGTGTGTGACTAGCATACTCAGGGAGGTCTCTGGACTTGAACTGGGAACTTTACCATGTGTGAGGCCCTCAATGACAATGCTAGGTTGTATGTCCTGGAAGTACCCCAGAGTTAATGGAGCTGGCATCCTCTAAGGAGCATCCTTGGAGCAGCTGGTGGCATCCTCCCTCCCTCCTGTCACAGAGGCCCATTCCCAAAGCTGGGACTTCTTCTCTTCTTTCTTTCTCCCATTTTCCTGTGTTCACACCATATTCTACTCTTAAACCTGTAGCAATTATGAAAGAGACTCTTGAATAGTGGTAATCAATGGAACAGAAAGATTTTTCATAGGCAACAGGGGTGGCTGATCTCAGACCTCCCTTTATATACAACAGGAGGAATTGATAGGTCAATCAGATTATGGGTAGGGACAATGGAATGTTTTAGAACAAAAGCATCTTTTGCACTGGATTCTTGCATATGAGGATCCATGGGAATCAATATCATTTCTGCATTTCCAGGCTTTGCCATTCACTGGTAGAAACTTTAATGTGTGACTGCCCGGTGCCCTGGGTTCATCATAATGCCAGCCACATAGGCTGTTGTCTGCAAGATGTCACAGGAGCTGAAAGCTGAAGCTGATGGAAAAATTACCACTAAGCACCTCTCCTGAGGGGAGAACCTCCCCACCCCTTCCCTGTCATTTGCATAAGAAGAGGGACACATGTGCCTCAGAGGACAGGTCAACAGTAAGGGGATCTCTATGGGGCCAGCTGAACACGAGGAAGCTGGCAAAACTGGAGGCAGCCTGTGAACTTATCAGAACACTCAAACTTTGGGTTTGTGGCAAGTGAATTCAGGAGAGGGGCCACTATGATGCAGCCAGCACAGAACGTGTTCCATTAGGCTTTCACAACTGAGGTAGCTCTCAATCAGTCTCACTTTGCAGGTGACTGAGAACAAACAAAGCAGAACCCGACAATGTAATATTCAATCTATGAAAGAGAATGCAATTTCAGGAAGCTAATTACAGTCATGTGTCACTTAACGATGGGGATAAATGTATCGTTAGGCAATGTTGTTGTCGTGGGAACATCGTAGAGTACACGAACTTACACAAGCCTACTACACACCTGGGGTCTGTGGTGTAGCCTGTTACACTCTACGGGACCACCATTGTGTATGTGGTCTGTCGGTGACTGGAACATCATTATTGTCATGTGTTGTACTAACATTTCTGGCTCCTCACCTTTTTCCTTCTCATAGTTATCCCTCATCCCATCTTTCTTTTTGTTTTTAAGATTTATTTAATTTTGTCATTATTATTACCTTTTCTTTTGCTACAGGGCACATGCAGTCATCAGACAGGGACAGAGAGAGAAAATGAGAAAGGAAGCCACCAGTTCTGGGACTTGAAACATGGCTGGGCATGTGAGAGTTCAGCGCCTTTAACTACCACGCCACCTGCTGCCCTCCCATCCCATCTTAATTCTCTGCTTTTAGTTTCAAAGAGCCAGGCTCCTCCCCTCCCTGGATTTAACTCTTACAAAAAGAGCACTCCCGGGGAACCAGCAGTTAGCGTAATGGCTATGTCGCTGGACTCCCACATAGTCCACCGTGGTTCGTGTCCCGGACCCGGTGGCTTAAAACTCACGCGTGCCCAAGATCCTGAGAGGAGAATGGAGGAGAAGGGATTGCGGCGTGACCATCCCCCCTGGGGCGGGATTTCTCGCTTTCTGTCTCTATGTCTCTCTCTGTCTGTCTGGTGAGCGCACGAGCCCTACAGTGAAAATCTCTCCAAAAAAAAAAAAAAGAGCACTCCCCAACTCCGCACCACCATGTAATAGCTGGAGAAAGTGAGGGTCAGAGAACTGCCAGGACCACCTTAATGGTGTCTAGTCAGAGAAAGAAGCACTGAGATTTCAACCCATGTATATGTGGGTTAAAATCTGCTAGAGACTTTCAGGAGACTTGGGATGAATCCCAAGTGAGTGTCCTGTAAGAGCTCTGAGCATCGCTAGTCCATTTTCGTATAATGAGCACTTCAGATTCCTTAGGCGGCTGCCCCAGGCAGGGTGGCTCATCTGAGTAGCATGGAGGAGACTACATGCCCAGATTATGTGATTTGTTCTGTTCTCTGAGGTCCCCGCACTAATGTTTCCTGGGCTTCCGTTTTGAGATTTTCTCTTTTGTTTATTAGTAAAGGGAATAAGGAGGTGATGGCTGTGATTACGTGGTTGTGTTTTCAATTAAACATGCTTTCTAATGACTGTGTGTTGACACAGCCAGACACAGTGCTTGTCTCCGTGGGCGGAGAGACAATGCGTGCTGTGCCTCTGAGGAGTTATTACTGTGTTGGCATCACAATGCCAGCCAGAGCTGGATTGAATTGACTGTCTGATGTCCTTCTAGGTTGTGGCATGGTCTCAGTAGCTGGATGGGCAGAAAACTCCATTGGTGGCTTCCCACACCTGGTGGAGGTTCTTTGCAGAGGGAGGGGTTTGGCATAGCCTGATGAGCATCAGTTTCTACTAGATTCTAATCCTTCTTCCTCTTAGGTCCCAATGGGCTTTAGTGGCAACCTGTGCTCTTTGACCAAGTAGAGGCTGTCCATCTGTCCATCCCTCCACTAGCATTCTCTCTTTTCTCCATGCCCTTGGAATAAAGCTCAGAGCTGGCGCATCCATTTAGGTTGACTTTGTTGTAAATAATAGAAAGCTTCTATTCAGACTGGTTTAAGCCATCGCAGAACTCAAAAGTTCAGGGCAGGGTCCACTCTGGACCTGACAAGGCTCTGATTTTACCTTCCTGATGCCATTGGCTCTGCCTAAGCATGCATGCTGGTTGTAGCCTCAGGCTAGAGGTCATCTTCGGCCCCTCTGGATATCACAGACAGGCCAAGTAGGACCCTGTCTGAAGGAAGAAGGGGTGCCCTCTCTTCCTCTGTCTTCTTGGAGATGGTGGGGAAGAGAAGGAGGTGGCCTTCGGTTACGGGTTTAAAACCCAGGAAAAGCCATGAGCTGACCATAAAGAATGAGTTTGAACCCAACTAGCTGTCTCAGTGGGCCCTAAATAAGGCCAAGTTAAGTGGGAAAAGATAAGTAACCACCTTCAACAGGTTCTTGGAAGCCAAGCACCTGGAGGTCAGCTAGGTACAATCATTTCAGTTAGCCTTTGCCCCATAGATGTCCTGAGTCTCTCTTCTCTCTGGAGCTTGGCATCATACAATCATTGAAGGATAAGATCCAAACTGTCTGCTTACCTTGCAGCCCCTTCCATCTGTCCATGCCACTCTGCTGGAGCTACCCTCTCAGGGCTTTCAGTCTTCTTACTTGTTACCTTGGTTTCACTTTTCTTTCTGCTCAGCAAGGAGGACAATCAGTATAATGGCTCCCTTGTGCTCAGTGTGACACCAAGAGTGCTAGCGCTGCCGTAAGCTCCCCTCTCACCCTCACACTCAGTGCACATGACTGGGCAGCCTTGGGTTGTAGCCTAGCAAACCTTCTCTGTACCCTACACCCCTACAGTGCAATGAAGGGTGGGGGTGGGTGGGAGGATCAGGTGGGCTCTGATGGGCTCTGATGCTAGAAGACATGAAAGCCAACTGAAATTCAGCTCTTATCTCATTGAGCAGCGCTAGTAGCCCAATATCTCTGGCCCTCTGTGTCCTCATCTAGGAAGTGGAGATAATCACCCCATATCTCACAATCCAATGCAATAAGACACTTGATACTTGATTTTCAGACAGGAGAGGGCTTTGTAGATTTGTGGGGGAGGCGGGGAAGGTGGTTGGTGGTAAGAGGTTATCTTAGGACTAAGGGGTCAAAGCCTTGAACTCTGAATGCCAAAGTGGGAGCAAGAGATGAGGACTATGCCCATCCCTTCCTTCTTTAAAATAGACAAAAGAAATGATAAAAGTTTCCATCACAAAAGTCTTCTGCAACTGGAGTGGAGGGGACATGTCTGGTGTCCACTGTCCTAGAAGGAGAATGTACGAGAAAGATCTTTCTGGGAATAACTTGTGATTTGGCCCAACACCCAGGAGGCAGCCCTACCTCTACCCCTGAGACTTCATTGAATAAAAGGATGGGCAGAAAGGGGTAACATCATTTAGGAATTCATTTGACAAACTTTGCCAGGTACCTACTATGTTCTAGAACCTGTGTGTACTAAAATGGGAATACTAAAATGGACAGGGAAGGGTTCAGGATGGTGAGGCACTTGTGCTTGTATAGACCTCCTCAGCAGCTAGGTGACTGACTGAACAAGCCACTTAACCTCTCTGAGCTACAGTTTCCCGATTTGCCAAATGGGAACAGTAAATAGTACTCACCTTGGAGGATGATGATCATGATTAGATGGCATGTAGTATGTGTGCAAGCCATTTAGACAGTAGTCAAGAAATGATGGATGTTGAAGAAGAAGATAATGAAATCACAGGATGCTATAGAAGCACAGGCCTGGTTTGTGAGTTTAGTTGGAGGCTTCTAGAAGGGGTGACTCCTGAATGGTGGTTTACCACGTACACTGGTTTGGGTGGAGTGGATCTCTGCTATAGTCACTAATGAGCTTCAGATCTCAGCTATTTGACACACACATTTTATTTCTTGCCCAGACTATATGTTGAGAGACTCTGCATCCAGTTGTCTTCCTTGCAGTGACTCAGTGTTCAAAACTGCAGTGGGGCTCCATCATCTCATCTCCAAGGGGAGGCTGAACGGCACTTGCGGAGCTCTCACATGCTCTTCTGTGCTTCAGCCAGAAATGACTCTTGCCGTCTTACTCCCAGCCCCTTAGCCAAAACATGTCGTAGGACCCACCTCACTGCCGGGGCCTGTGGGATGCAAGTGAGCACATGGACACTCAAGGAGCAATAAATATGTGTCACACAGAGGGTATGAGAGTGAGGAAGGAGGGCCGAATGGTAGCAAGGATGAGATAGTGGGTGGGGCCAGGCTAGAGAGTTCCAGCTGCAATGAAGAGGATGGATTGGATAGGTAAGGCTGTGGCAGGGATCTGGGCAAGAGACTGAGGCTTGAATTGGGGCCATGGCAGTGGGGCAGGACAAGAGATGAGGGGGCAGTTCCTTCAGCTGTCCCCCAGTGGAATCAAGTCAAGAACAATTCCCAGACTCTCACTTGGGTGGCTGTCATTCCCTGAGCTGCGTGCACCTGGGGTGGCTTTCGGAAGGAATTGGATCTGCCCAGCAGGTAGCGGCATGCAGCATCGAAAAGCTAAGGACAGAGACCAGAGCTACAGAGTCATCAATCAGCTAAACCCCAGACCCTCTTGCCCACCTCCCTGGGCACCATGCAGAGCACCTGCCATAGGGCTCAGCCACTCTTCCTCTTTAGACTCCAAATAGGCACTGCTTAGAGAAGACAGGGAAATCAGCCAGTCCCCAAAGAACAAAGAGGAGGCTGACAGATTAAAAAGCCCTGTGTGTTATCCTGACAACTGAAGTTCTAAAGCTAGTGATCAATTCCCAGTCTGAACATACCCAATCCTACGGCAGGTGGGGGTGGGGTGGGATGGGGTACAAACAGCAAGGTGCTAATTATGGCAAGTAGAAGTATGCTTTTATCACCCAGGATGATGGAGGCTCATTGCATAGATATTATGCCTTACAATTGCTCAGGTAATTGAAACATGATTAACCCCCCTGGTCTTTGGTCTTTGGGATTTGAAATCCAATATATTGTAAACTGTTCTGTTCTGAAACTGGCCCTCTGGCCCCTCCTCCGCATTCAAGAGCTATTCTCATAAGCATCATAAAAAGCCTCCTGCATTATTGAAGAGTAGAGGTAGTTTTGTGTGCCCTAAAGTCCTTTCTGTCTGTTCTGTCTGTTGCACTCTGGCATTTCAAAGACTCCTTTCAAGTCCACACAGACCCAGTTGTTCGGCTCCAGGAAGGAGCCCCCCAGCCCTGAACATGATTCCTCGTCTCTTCCTTCCCAGAAGAATCAGGCTGTTTGGACCTGTAGATTCTTTACAAACCAAACTCTGCATTATATTCCAGCCATTTTGCAGATTGTTAAGTGGAGGTGCAGAGGAGTTAGTCATTAGTCTGGTTCACTGAGCAAAACCACGTTGGGGTGAAAATAGAAACCAGAGAGCTGGAAGTGCTGTTCTGGCCTTCGTAAATCATGGCTGCACCTTGTCTCTGAAGAGGGAAAACACAAGCCCTGCTAGACAACACCTGGGGAACCCTATGGGGAAGCACTTGCATGCCTCTCTGCCCAGCGAAGGGCCCAAGTCCCTTTTATTAAACAGGGGACTATTCAACAATAAATATTTCTCACCAAGACCAGAGAAGTTACAATTGGCTCTTTCCCAGTCTGGCTGAGTCAGCAGGAAATTAGCCAAGGTGCAGGGAATCTTGTGTTCTGTGGTTTTGGTGTGTTGATATTTTTTAGATTCTGAGCTGGAAAGCTAAACCCTGAAAACCACACGTGAATACACCACCTTAGTAGGTCTGCAATCCTAGGGTGTTGGGAACCTATGACAGTGAAAGGATGTCATGTGGGATGCCAGGTGTCAAAGGCAAAGCTTTCTCAGTTACAGTCTCCTTATCTGTGAAATGGGTTGAAAATGTGCACCCCCGGGGCTGCTGTGAGACAGCTCTTCTAAGTACAGAGGGGCTGGCAGGAAGAGAACAAGACATGAGTTTGAGTGTTCCCTGCTAAAATGATCACTCACTAGCTGTGTGTCTCTGAAAAGAGGCTTCCCCTTTCTGAGTCTACTGCTCATTTATACAATGGGGTGTTACTATGTCCTATGTAGATCTTTGAGAGAGAAGTTTTCAGGCCTCAAAGGACTGGACAAATATGAAAGTGACTGTAAATTGGAAAGCCCTAGAGATACTTGGGTATTACTGTGTTTGGTGCTGTGGTGACTGGGCGCTTTGATGGGGGCAGGTTTTGTCCAGCTGCAAGACTCTGCTTACTTATGTTAGGCTTTTAGGCGAGTCAGGAGAGTGCCTTCGTTGGGGTTTAATAGAAGAAGACTTGTTCTGTCAGTCCTTCAGATAATGAAAATTCCCAATAAGAGTTATACAGCTGTTTCTATGAATATTTGATTCCTCAGCTCTTCAACTAGCTGATCATTCTCTGGCTAAATTGAAAGAATAATCGTTTTCATAGCTACCCTCACCGGGGAGTCCCCGTAGCCCCTAATTACAGCCTGGGAAGTAAGGACTTAGTTTTTGGTTGGTGTGAGGACAAGATGCTAACTGTTGGAACTGGTGGCTCCTGAAGGAAGAGAGAAGCCCCACTCGGGGCTTGACATACTGACTCTGAGCTACAAGCTCCTATAGGGAAGATGGGAAGCCCTGCTTAAAGGCCCATCTCAGATCTCCTCAAAGGCAAGGCACTGGTGCTTGGCACCTGGGACTCACAGAGGCCAACCATGTGAGGGCTGCTCTCAGTGTCAGCTCCAATACACCCCCAGTGGGCACCTGTGGGAGGCAGACAGAGACCCTGACTCAGAGGGTGACAAGGCCCCACCCTCCCATCTTGGTGCAAAGAAAATGCATCCTCCTGACTCTGCAAAGAAAGGAACCAGCCTTGTCTGTGCTGCAGAATGTGAAGGCCTCTGTAAGCCAGGACACCTTCCTCTGGAATTCTCCCTCCTCTGGGGCCAACCAGAGGCTAGATACATGCTGAAGAGAGAAGAGTGAGTGAGTGTGTTGTCCTCGCCAGGGTCTCCAACCGCAGTGAATTCCTATCATGTTATGTCCCCTCAGCAACTGTTCTAATCTAAGTTGGGCTTTCTTATAGCAGAAGTAGGTCTCTGTCACCTTGGCAGTTTCCAGGTCTCTGCCTCCTCCCAGTTCTTTAGTATGGTTGATCCAGATACCTGCCTGACACCACTGCCTCCTGGTGACCCCTCCCTACAGATGGCTAAATGCTACCTCTTGGACTCACCTGCTGACTCCTACACCCTCATGGGCTGTGCCAATATGTCACCATGACCCCCCCCCACCCCAAGTCACAGTGTGACTCCATGGAACTTGTGCCTACTTGTTCCAAACCCACTGATTAGAACTCCCCATCGGACACCTGCTTGGGTAACACCTTGGACCCCGATGAAGGCTTTGACCCTCAGGTCTGTTGCTTGCTTTCTCCTGCTCCAACCCCATTGGTTGAGCGTCCGTGTCCTGGATGTCCCCCTGCCCGAGGCCCTATCAGCTTGCCACACTCTTCTCTCTGGATCTGTGTAATAAAAGCTACTTCCATTGTTTCCTGTGTTCTGTTGTACCTGCCTCTTCTGTGCCTCACCTGGCTGACACACCCACACCTCCTAGAGAGTGACTATCTTGGTAGGAATAAAGACATAGGTCAGATAAGAGCCAGAGGGGCATCTGTCAGCATGAAGTTCCCTGTGACAGGGTTGCCTGGTCACAGGTCAGACGCTTAGACAGTGGGCTGTCTGCCAGCACAGAGAAGTGCCTCATGAAAGCCACCATGTAACATCATGACCACTGCCCAGGAACTCCATCATCAGGGCTGGGTTATAGTCCCTCTCCCAGGAGAGACCTCAAGACTAAATCAGAGGAAAACACAACACGGACTCTGGAGTCTTTTCAAGTATTATTATTGGGTGGTCGGAAAAGTCATGACACATTTTTATGTGTCATGACTTTTCCGCCCACCCAATATAACGTGAGAAGTTACCATGTTGACAGGATGGTTTGAGGAAACAACCAGAAGATGTTGGTGGCCCCAAGGCTGTAAGGGTGGCATCCACTGTAAGCCTTACCTTACCCTTAGGCCCGCGTCTGCTCTGTTAGGTCCCAGTCACTCCTCCACCTTCTACCATGATTGAGCCTGACCAAGAAAGAAAGGAGAAAACAAGAAGAAACAAATTTCCTTGGGGATTACAATCATAGTATTATGATCTGAAAATATTCATAATCCTCATTGCTACTGGAGTGGAAGTATGCAAATCTGATGTGAGATGACTGTTGGTTCCACAGGGTTCTGGAGGAGACCCTGGAAACTCTGAGACTCTGAGAAGGGGCAAGGGGCCAGGAGACCTAACCTCACTATTAACCAAAAGAGCTCACAGTCCAGTTCTGGATCAATAGACCAGTCATGGGCCTCCTCCTGGGTTCCACGGATCTGGCCCTGAGAAGTGTCTTGCTGAATACATCTCACCTCAACCTACACAAATGCTCAGGATACTTGAGACTTGGCAATCCCCTGTGGTCCCCTCAGACTTGAGAAAGGCAGGAAAGGGGGAAACAGAAAGAGAAAGAAAGGCTTTCATTAAACATTCAGACCAGCTTGTGGAGGGCCCATCATGCTCTCTCCTAGGACAACCTGGGGCAGAGGTGGGGCGTATGAACAGTGGTTTGAAAGTCTTGAGTCTTTTCTTTTCTTTTTCTTTTTTAGTCATAAAACACATATGTTTGCTGGAGAGAGACTGAGAAACGAAAAATGAGAAATCACCACTCCCCACCCCGCCCCTGGGGAGGTTATCTATGCCGCAATTCCTTCTTCTCTTGGGATTTTGGACACACATGCACATGTGCCTGGTATGATTTTCAGGTTGACAGGTCCAGGGCTCTAACTGCAGTCAACCTGTGGGAGTCTAGCACCTTAGCCACTATGCACCACCTGTTGACCCTGGATCTTGAATATTAAAGAGGAGGTTGAAAGTGTGACTCAGAGGAGAAAATCAAGTACCATGGCGGGAGGAGGGGCCTCAAAGGCTTAACTTTGAGCCCAACATTTTTGCCTAAGCAGAGCTTCCCTGGCTCTGTAGGCTGCTTCTTTCCATCTCTGGCCCCTCTCCTGTCTGCACCCCCTCTGCCCCATGCACACATACGGTGTGCCCACACCCACAGACTGAAACACCCCACAGGTGGAAGGGGCCCCAGAGCTCAGGGCTCATCCAGAACACAGAGAGTTTTAGGCAATGTGTGGACCGGGCATTGAAGACAATGGAGACAGATATTGAGAAAGTTATTCAGAGGATTTTAAGAAAACTGGTAACCCCCCCCCACCACCACCACCTATTTATTTTTTTTTTCTTTTTGCGCTACAGGGCATGAGAGAGAGGAGAAGAACCCCTCTCCCCCCAAGGAACCTAATCACATCACAATTCTCTTTCCTCTGTTTCTCCATCCCATCAGGATCATGGGCACATGCACTTGACAAGGTTTTCAAGTTGTCGAGATCAAGACTTGAACCCTGGTTGGCCATGTGGGATCCGGTTTCCCCTGCCCAGTGCTTCATTACTGCACTATAAAAGTAGCCCTGTTAAATTTCCTTAAAAATTTAGCCCCGTCAGAAAACTGGCTCAGTCCCAGTCTTTTCACTCTGACACTCACTCATCTCCCCAGTGAGTAAGTATTCATCAGTATGTAACTGAAAATTAGTAACTTCTTTTCTTTTACTTTTGCTTACTTGGTGATCATGTTGTATAATAATGACAGAAATTTTCCATTTGTGATGAAAACAAAAATTGTCCCTTTAAAATACATTTTTAAAACCCTTTTGATTACGAATATTTCCATACACAGGTGAAAAACAAAGATGGGTGTGTGACATCCACTTTTCAGCTTCAACCACCATCAGCCTGCAGTCAGCCTTGCTTTTCTGCATCCTAACTCTTCCCACACCCTGTTATTGAAGTAACCCCCAGCTATTATGCACCTCAATCCGTCTCTATCTCAGGGTGTAGATGACTTCAATGTGAGTGTATTGAAAGAACATGGGAAGTAACTCCCTGTGCAGGGATAAAGCCAACTTCTGAAGTGGCCGCAAGTGATCGGATTGAACGCTCATAGGTAGACACTCTGAGCCTTATCCAAGGCAGCTCCTTATTGAGTATAGGACAGAGAGGAGGTGACCACTTGCTCTGATCAGGGTTCCAGCTGCAGCCCTGGCACTGGCAGGCCACCTGTCTCTGTCCCATTTAAGCCTCTTTAAACTGTGGGCCTCCCAAGGATTTGGCATGCTGTCCCTGAAGCCTACCCAGGAAATATTTGCTGAACAAGTGGGATGAGCTAGCTGATTGGCTTCCGTAATGCCCATGGCAAGGTAGATTGAATTTTTTTTTTTTTTTGTAGAGGTCTTTGCTATAGGGCGTGTGTGCTCACCAGAAAGACAGAGAGAGACAGAGAGACAGAAAGCGAGAAATCACCCCCCAGAGGGGAGGGCCATGCCACAATCCCTTCTCCTCCATTCTCCTCTCGGGATTCTGGGCACACATGCACACGCACCCAGCATGAATGTAAGCCACCGGGTCCGGAGCTCAAACCGTGGTCGACTACATGGGAGTTCAGTGACATAGCCATTACACTAACTGCTGGTCCCAAGGTAGGTTGAATTTTAAATGAGCCCTGTGATGGTTAATTTTGTGTGTTAACTTGGCAGGGCTATAAGATGTCTAGATACTTGGTCAAACATTACTTGGGGTATGTCTGTGAGGGTGTTCCTAGATGGGATTAACATTGACTCGGTGGACTGACTAGAGCAATTGCTCTTCCCAAAGTGAAGGGTGTCATCCAATCCATTGGGGGCCTGAATATAGAAATAACCACTTAGTGAATGTCAAGAATGAGAGCCAGGGAGAGTAGAAGAGCCAAGTGGTTACTGCAACAGCCCCAAGGGAGACGTGATGCGAGTCCAAACTAGCAGTTCTCGAACTTCACCAAGCACCCAGAGAGCTTGTTAAATACAGAATGTTTGTATCACCCCAAACATTCTGACTGAAATGACTGGCTCCAACCCAGGCCTACTGAAATGGATTCTCTAGTTTGGGGACACAGGAATCTGCATTTTTATTTTATTATTTATTTATTTATTTATTTATTTATATTTTAGTTTGCTATGGGATGCATATGTTCTCCAGAGGGTGGGAGGGAATGAGAAATCACCCATCAGAGAGGATGGCCACACTGCAATCCCTTCCCCTTCATTTTCCTCTTGGGATTTTGGACAAACATGCACACGTGCCTCACATGTTTTTTTAAGCCGTGGGATCCAGGACTTGAACCCCATAGTTGGTCACATGGAATTCAGTCACCTTAACATCTACATCACCTGCAGGAATCTGCATTTTTAAACTTCCCAAGTGGTTCCAAGGTGATCTGGTTTGGGAAAAGAAATGGTAGCTGACCAGGGCTGGGGTAAAGGAGTGCCTGGTGGGGACACTCACAGAACAGAGGTGCTGGGGTGAAGCAGGTCTGGGTTGGAACTGACAGAAAGCTGAGGAAGGGTGGAGTGTAAATCACAATGAGCTGCTCAGAGTGTCTACCTGTGGGCGTTCATTCCTATTATCCTCCTAAGCACCACTTTGTAACATTTCACTGCATTAAACGCTCAACCAGGAAAATGAAATTTATTTAGAAGGCTCAGGTCTTTCACATCTAGGGCAGGCGATACTGCTCTAAATTTACCAAGTCAACAGCTCATTTTTGCTTTTGGGTGGGTTGTAGATCTTATGACAGAATCAAGTAAGTGAAAACGCTACCAGCTATAAACTTTATCTTATTGATGAAATGTCTATTATGCAGCTAAAAACATCTAGTTAATAGGCACTGCCCTTCAACAACTGGTAGCAACAAAGTATTAGGTGGTGATAACAATGGCATTACGTCTTTTTTATGACCTGTAGGTTCTCTGTAACACCAATTACTGGCCATATGTTCACTCCTGGCCTCAGAGCTCTAGGCTAAACAGATGATCATTCTAATGATGTCATCACTACAATCAGCAGAGGTCCTCACCTGATTTTCCTCCAGAGGCTCTGTCTGGCTTTTAGGATCCCCAATCTTCATATGTGGGAAGGACATTTGATTTTAGGATATTGCAAAAACCATATGAAGCTAAGTAGACTAGTTGCCAATCAAGCCAGGTGATTTCTACTGAGTTATTTGCCAAACATTTATGCAGGCATGTCCACTGGGCCAGGTGGGCTCTAAGCGAGGGTTTGAGAATGCTGGGACTTATGCGACACCATTTCTCTGAAATAGAATTCTGGAGCTTTATAGCCACGGCAGCATTTGTGGGACAGCTGAACTGCCCCTCAGGGGAGCCCTGTTAGAGTAGAAGACTCTCACATGAACACACAAGGGTGTTTGTTTAACACTAGCCCCGTTACTTTCTTCACTGTTCAGCGCAGAGGCCAGGGCTGCAGCTTTAAGGAACCGCTAGTTGTTATCCTAAATACAGTAGAGGTTTTGGATTGGGTGTAGGAAATTTTTACAAGAACCCAAATTTCATGTCGATTTGTGATGGATTAGCATACCAAAATTGGCTTAAAGTGCACTTAATGGATGCATTACAGCAGAAGGGAGCCGCCTAACCCAGAGTATTTCTAAATTTATGAAATTGAAATGCACTTCAGGTTACTGAGCAGTCTAAATTTGTCAAAGTCACAGGGTGGGAAGCAGGTCGTTATTGGTGGCAGAGGTGGCAGAAAACTGAAGCAAGGGGTGCCAAGACGAAATTGAGAGCCTACGCAATGATCTCAAGGGTCCCAGCACTCAGATGCAGCCCTTTCCAGTGGCAGAAACAGACTCTGGGTCTTCTGATCTTGATGTTTACTGAGCTCCTAGCACAGATGAGGCATGGGAGTGCCATTGCTTGGGTCAGTCACCTCCTCTCCCCTGCTACACTTTCTTCATAGGTTTGTTCATAACCTGCAGCCATTGGCACTAGTGCACACTAATGGTACAGAAATGGCTTTTGGTCTTTTCCTGTGTTTGGTTTCTTTCTTTCTTTTTTTTTTGGAGAAGTTTTTGCTATAGGGCGTATGTGCTCACCAGAAACACAGAGAGAGACAGAAAGCGAGAAATCACCCCCTAGGTGGGATGGCCACACCATAATCTCTTCTCTTCTATTCTCTTCTTGGGATCTTGGGCACGCATGCACACACATCAGACGTGAGTTTAAGTCATAGGGTCTGGGACTCAAACCGGGGTCGACTATTTGTGAGTCCAGCGACATAGCTATTACGCTAACTGCTGGTCCCCTGTGTTTGGTTTCTGAGCCTCAGTCTCCTCACCTGAGAAACGGATAAATAATATTAGCTATACAAGTCTGTTGTAAGACCCCTACGATGTAGCATGAGAAAGTGGTCAGCAGAGTGCTGGTCACAGGCGAGACTTTGTGTAGGTCCCCCTCCTAAGAAGTCGAAATCTTCTTCACCTCAGAAGGTCCACAATTCAGACCAGTGTATGGCACACAGCAAGTGTTCAAAGAATGTCCACCCAGTGAAAGAATGAGGAGTAAACATATATTTTTTTTTTGAAGAAGTTTTTTGCTATAGGGCGTGTGCACTCGCCAGACAGAGAGAGACACAGAGACAGAAAGCGAGAAATCACACCCGAGGGGGGATGGCCGCACCACAATCCCTTCTCCTTCATTCTCCTCTCCGGATCTTGGGCACATGCACACACGCACCCGGCGTGAGTGTTAAGACACCGGGTCCAGGACGCGAACCGCGGTCCACTACATGGGAGTCCAGCGACATAGCCATTACGCTAACTGCTGGTCCCGGAGTAAACATATTTTTAAGCATTGTGGGGGTCCCTGGACTTCTAATGCCCTTGTGTGCTCTCTCTCTCTTTATGATAGTGCAGGAATGACAGAGTGAGCTAGAGCGAGAAAGAGCGTTCTCTTGAAGAGTTTCATTACGCTATGATCGCCTCTCTCTAGCCCTCTAGTTCTGCAGGATCCTGGTCACACATGGTACCCTGTGTGTGTGTTTTAGCTGACCTGAGCATCTGAACCCAAAGTCGGCCTATGGCTTCCGGCATTGCAGGGTGCTTCTGCTCTTACTGCACCACAGCAGCCGGGCTCTTATATCGTCTCATATACACGCTTTAATTAGGATTCTTTAAAAAGCCCATTATTTCTTCCGAGAGAGAGAAAAAAAGAGAGAGAGAGAGAGAGAGAGCGCGCGCAATATAGCACTTCTAACAGGGTCTTGACACAGGGATCCACCCTCAGCCTCAGCAGGCCCCAGACCATGAGCATGCACATGCCTGGAGTACTCAGGGAGGTCTCCAGATGTGAATTGAGGACATTTCCATGGGGGTCAGCCTCGCAGAGCACTGAGTTTTACTGTTGCACCACTGTCTGGCTCCCTTCCATAGAATTTTATTCAAGTTATACTCACTGATTCAGTTAATCAGTTAACAAATATTTATCAAATACAACACTGCTTTTAATAGTGACGAGTACTAATATCAACTATTATTTCTGAGCTCTTACTATGTCCCAAGAATTGTGCTTAGTATTTTCCAAAGGTTTTGTCATTAATCTTCACAGCAGCTCATGGAGGTAGGATATTAATCAGCTATGCCACCATAATGCCACTGGGTCCAGCTGTGGTGGCAGGCACTGCTAAGATGCTATACTCCACAGGATCGGATCCCGTGGGAGGCCCAGTTTTGATTCTCTGTCCGATCTGAAGGTTGGGCATGGTGGCGTGCACCTGTAAGCCCAGTTACCCAGAAGGCTGAAGCAGGAGAATCTCAAGCTTGAGGCTGCTCTGGGCAACATAGTGAGACCCTGTGTGAAAAAGCCAGGTGCCGTTTCATGCCTGTAGTCCTGGCTGAAAGGCTAAGGCAGGAGGATCCAGTCACAGTGTAACTAAACTCCGACATTCAGCAGCTTACATAAACAAGCCCTTGGTCACCCTTGTGTGTGTGCCTGACCCAGCTGTAGTTGGGGTAACTTACATCTAGGCTGCTCTGCTCCAGGTGTGGTCATTCTGGGACCTTGCTGGAAGAGGCAGCCTCTAATTGAGACAGTTCTTCCATAGTGGATCACCGGGACAAAAGAAAGCAAACCCAGTCCTGTAAGCATGCTTCAGGCTTGTTATGTTCTTAAGCAAGTCCAAAGTCAAGGAATGGGGAAATGCAATCCACACACTCTGAGACTGTGACCAGGGTATAGATGTATAATATTCCACCATGAAACAATGAATTGCTGAGACACTACTCCAGTCCGCCACTACTAGGTACTGTCGTAAGCCTCACACTGAGGTACAGAAAGAAGTGGCTTGCCCAAGGCCACTCAGCTCATCAGTGGCAGAAGTAGCATTTGAACCCAGACAATCTAGTTCCACAATAATGGAAGCCTAAGAGTACATTCTATGCAGGGAGAGAGGGGATATTTCTTTTTGTAAATTATCTGCAATTTTGTTTTTGCTGTTCATGAGTTGTCAATGGCCTGTCGGCCCCAGCCTCTCTCTTACACATCATCTCTTCATCCAACCAACACACACCCCTGCATTTAGCTGTCCCCTCCATTTTTCAGGCTCAAATGGAATTCTTGGGTAATTTTTAAAAATTAATGTTAAGAGGGACCAGCAGTTAGCGTAATGGCTATGTCGCTGGACTCCCATGTAGTCGACTGCGGTTCGAGTCCCGGACCCGGTGGCTTAAACTCAAGCCGGGCGCGTGTGTGTGTGTGTGTGTGTGTGCCCAAAATCCCGAGGGGAGAGTAGAGGAGAAGGAATTGTACATTCTATGCAGGGAGAGAGGGGATATTTCTTTTTGTAAATTATCTGCAATTTTGTTTTTGCTGTTCATGAGTTGTCAATGGCCTGTCGGCCCCAGCCTCTCTCTTACACATCATCTCTTCATCCAACCAACACACACCCCTGCATTTAGCTGTCCCCTCCATTTTTCAGGCTCAAATGGAATTCTTGGGTAATTTTTAAAAATTAATGTTAAGAGGGACCAGCAGTTAGCGTAATGGCTATGTCGCTGGACTCCCATGTAGTCGACTGCGGTTCGAGTCCCGGACCCGGTGGCTTAAACTCAAGCCGAGCGCGTGTGTGTGTGTGTGTGTGTGCCCAAAATCCCGAGAGGAGAATGGAGGAGAAGGAATTGCAGCGTGAGCACACCCCCGGGGGGTGATTTCTCGCTTTCTGTCTCTCTGTCTCTCTCTGTCTGGCGAACGCATGCGCCCTATAGTGAAAACCTCTCCAAAAAAAAAAAAAATTAATGTTAAGAGGAAAAAATAAATCACCCTCCAGCTAACCTCAGGCACGTGTGTAAACACCTTAGAAAGTCCCCTGTGAAATTCGTATCAAAGCAGCACCGTGATTTTACCTGAAAACAATTTGCTCCACGTCAACTGTGATTTCTGACACCCGAATTTGAAAGTGATCTGGGTGGGCCCAGCTCCATCTCCATAACCGAGTCATGTGTTTATGTGGAGGGAGGAGAGGAAAGCCGGCAGTATGTGTGGCCGTGGAATAATGTTCCACACACCCTTACAGGAGGGATTTCCTCCTCGGTGTTTCCATAGAACCTTCCCTGTGTTTGTTTAAACCCGCTGCACACTCTGGTCTGACAGCTGCCTGGCCCAGGGCCTTCCTTGCAGACGCATGTACAACCGCCCCTCTTTAACAGCAACCTGCACTGTGTCCCTCGATGCAATTACTCGAATATATAAACCTCACTGAAAGGCAGGCTTTTCTTGGGAGCTAATAAATAAGCCCCAAAGCCACAACGTGTGTAAGACCTTGAAAAATGGCATCATCATCTATTGGGAATTGTGAACCCTGCAAAAAGCAGCTCATTGTATTTTCAGAAAAAGGTTTTTGTTAAAAAAAAAAAAGAACAAAAATCACCAAGTGGAGTTTATATGGAAAAAAACCCATCTAGTTGGAGATACTATGGCTGGTCTCTTTGCTGCATTAATCCTTCTTCGCAGATTTTATGTAAGAGGCATTATTTGCAGGAAAACAAGACAGGGTTTTAAAGCACTCCCTCTCATCCCAGTTTTCCTTCTGCAGTTATAATCCTCTGCTTGTGACCTCTGCATTAGTTGCCATGGATGCTGGGCAGAAGTTTATGACCTCAGGAGGGGTTGTGACTTCTGGGGGCAGAGATGAAACCTTAAGCAAAAGAGACAAGGGTGAAGAGACCCTGCTAGGAGTCACTCTTCACTCTGCACATTAGAAGGCACTTTCAGCTCCACTTCTGGTTTCTTTGAGGAAGAGGGTGTTGGACTCTGGCCATGGCAAAAAAAGACTGGTGGATTATTTTCTGTACCCTGGACCTCCAGTCCCTGAGAGGCTTGGCTTGGTGCTCCAAGCATCTTCTTGAGTGAGTCTTCAGAATTCCAAGTGTCTTTAACTTGGCACCCTCAGTCCAGAGTCAGGGGAGTCGGCCACTGGTGCCACTTCCTTGCCCTCCGGCTGGGCTGCCCAGGTGTTCCTCTGAGCAGCTGCCTCTGGGCCATTGCGGCAGGCGGTGGCGCTTGGAGTCCGGTCGAACCTTACCTCCTCAGAGAAGCAAAGCAAACATGCAGGGCTGCGGAGCCAGGCCATCCTTCCCGGGATACAAAAAAATGTAACAGCGCCGAACCCACCCGCGCTGTGGCCTTGAATATCAATGTATGGGCCGACTCCAGACCGCCAAGTTCCTTAAAAATGTCTCCGACAGAGTGTCTCGGCCAGACTTTAGGAGTTCAGGTTTGCTGTTTATTTGGAATCACCGCATCACACAAACCGTGTTTACTTGGAAGGGGAGGGGGCTGGGACCAAACCCACCGCTCGGAGCACACGCCTTGATCTCACATTCCAGACTTGAGCTGATGTGTGTCAGCGCGACATGGGCGGGGGAGGGTTCTCTTTGGATGTTTCCTTCGCCATCTGCACGTCACTCCCAAACTTTTCCTCCCTGCTCTCGGGGAGTCAGGTTGACGCGCGCCCTGGATGCAGGGCTTCAGACACCGGGCTGGCCGCGATCCCGCCGAGCCTTGCAGAGGCTCCCCGTCTGGACTCGGGCTTCTCAGGTACTAGTTGGGTGCCAGGCGCTGGGGTGGACGGCGGCGGCGGCGGCCCAGGCAGACAATGAACTTGCGAGCGCGCCCAGCGGAGGCAGGTTTGGGCCCCGCGCCCTCCGCCCGGCCTTCCCGAGGCTTCTACAACCCCCAGCGGGGGGCGTCCCCTCGGGGTTGGTTCTGGTCGCACTCCCGGCGCCCTGCGCGCCTGGGGGCCCTGCGGGAAGGTCTGCGCGGCGGCGGCGCGGGGTTTTGAACGCCCCTTCCTAGCCTGAGAGAACGCAGCCGCAGCTCGGGGACCGGGGACCGGGCGGTGGCATGGTGGCGCTGTGCACAGCCGGAGGCCGGCGGGGGGCGCACGCCGCGAGGCACTCACCAGCCCGCTGTCCGGCAGAACGGCCCCAGGAGTTGGAATCTGAGCTCCTGTGCACCACTCCGCTCTGGGAGCTGCAGGAGGAAGACGGACGGACAGATGGACTAAGGCTTTCACCGTGCGAGCGCACGCGGGGTGGTGGTAGGGGACGGGAAATCCCCCTAGCCGCGCGCTCCGCCCCCACCGCGCACTTCGGGGAAGTTTCCAGGCGCCGCCCGGGGCAGGTAAGTGGGCGTCCACACTCTTTTCCCGGGTTCCGGACCCCAGCGGCTGCTGGAACCCCGGCTCTATCCCTCTGGGCTGGGAGGCGGAGGGTCTCTGGTGCCAACGCCGGTGGGACCGGGTTTCCGGAGGGCACGGATCGCAGGGGGCGGACCTGTGAGGAGACCCGGGTGCGGCTGAGCCCGGAGAAGCTTGAACTTTTGCCCCGCGTCCCCTCCTCCTTCCTCCCTGCCTCCGCCAAGGCAGGTCTGAGCTGCGCGGTGGGGCGGCGGCGGGGAGCTGGTGCTGCCAGGCGGCGAAGCTATGCGGAGCCGGGTGGCAGCGGCCTTGGCGCGGGGACGATGCTGGCGATCGTGATGAAGTGCGAGTCTGTTTGGTCGCGTGTGCGGGTGGAGAGGACGTGGTGGCTCTGTGTGTCTGTGGCAGCTCATGGCGCAATTGTCCCCTGCGCGGTGGGGCGGCGGCGGGGAGCTGGTGCTGCCAGGCGGCGAAGCTATGCGGAGCCGGGTGGCAGCGGCCTTGGCGCGGGGACGATGCTGGCGATCGTGATGAAGTGCGAGTCTGTTTGGTCGCGTGTGCGGGTGGAGAGGACGTGGTGGCTCTGTGTGTCTGTGGCAGCTCATGGCGCAATTGTCCCCTGTGGATATCCCTTTGATCGCAGGATAGAGGCGCCCGGGCGAAGGGAATCTC
>NW_006159577.1:3077864-3079181 GCF_000334495.1 Tupaia belangeri chinensis
AGCGGATTGGCCGGCGTCCGCCAGTATGTGTGCGTGTTTAAAATTCGGAGCCGCCTGGGTTTGGGCACGGCTGCTTGACCGCCCCGTCGCAGTCCAGATGCCCACATTGCCTGCCCACCCTGGGTCCGGAATCGGCTAACACGGCTGGAGCGGCGGGTGCAGACGCAGAAGGCTGGAACTCAGTTGCCGGCTGCTGGCAGTGGCCGCTGGACGTCGGCGCCTAGCGTAGGGAGCTTTGCTAACGAGGCGGCAAGGCAAGGCCAGGGGCTGGGACCAGCTCCTCTGGGGCCCTCCTTTGGTTTCCTGGCAGGCACGGAGTCGCTGTGACAACTGGGCTCTTTCGCCCACCTTGGCTAAGTTCATTTTTCGGAATGTTCAGGAATGAAGTTGAGGCTCAGGGAAGCCCCGCGAAGGGATGTGGCTGTCTTACCGTGAAGCTGAGCAGAAGGGCTTGCTCGCGTCCTGGGCACTGCAGTGCCCTCAGCGTTTGCGTATCTGCACTTCCTCAGTATTAAGGAATGTCTGGAAGGAAGGATTAGGGTGGCCACCCAGTGTTGGCAAGAAGGCCGCCTGAGGGCATCTGCACACCCTTAGGGGCCTAGGGCGAAACTGAGGCCTGGGGATTCGCCCAGAATTTCTCTTGGCACCTCCACACTATTGTCTATTCTGACCTTGCCTCCCCCACAAGACACAGAAGATGTTGCAAAATCAGCCTTCCCAGAACATGACACTTCATTTTATAAACTCCCTAGGTTGACCTCTTGATTGATATACAAAGACATACAGTATAAAAAATACAGTATATATATATGATCCTGCTCAAAATAGCATGGAAATAAAAATGTCTTTTAATAGTGTCATTTTTACCAAACAAGTTGTTCTTCTCCAAACTCTTGAAAGACTGTCAGGAAGGACTCTCAGGAAGAGTTTTTTCTCTGTACCTCTTGCATAGAGAAACAGCTAGTGAGGTGAGGTGGTTTGCTGTGCTCTCCCTGCCAGAGCATAGGTGAGCTGGAAATGGGGCTGCAGGTCCACTCTTCCCTCCAAAGCTTAGCTCCCCAAGAGAGTAAGGCTCTGGGCATCCTCAGAAGAAAACCCAGCCATGTCTTTGTGTCTCTTGGGCACTGCATGGCTGCAGGGAGCCAGCTTGTGGGTGAAGCAAGCCTAGTTCATTCATCATGGATATTGTCTCTGGGGATGGGGAGACAGGGCTGTCCATAGTGGGTCACAGGTGTGCCTTTTATTTGATGACTAGAGCTGATGATGCCTGAACCTCTGCTGGGCCAGGGAGCCAGCCCTGTCACTGACTGCTGTGTG
>NW_006159577.1:3079212-3082654 GCF_000334495.1 Tupaia belangeri chinensis
CCCTTCTACACCTTTCTCATTCTCTGTTGCTGCCGCCACTGGGCAGAAAAGGTGAGGTGTTTCCTTTCCTACATGCCTGAAAGAGAGATTAAGCACTGCATCAGGAAAAAAGCAATCTTTGCAGGTGAGGTTGGGAGAATCTGGGAAGTGTATACCGAAACTCCCAAATTAGTCAGCTGGGCCCCTGGAGTCTCAGGCCCATTTATAAAAAATACATTATTTTTAAGAGTTTTTCTTTCTTTCTTTCATGTGTGAGAGACACAAAGAAAGACAAGCACCTTAATAGAGTCTCAAGTTAACTAACTGGGTCCCAAGAGCTTCAGGCCCCTTTTAAAAAATATGTAATATATATATACACACACACATGTATATACACATGTGTATATACATATATGCATTTATTATTTTTTGAGAGATGTTTGCTATAGGACTCATGTGCTTGCCAGAAACACAGAGAGACAGAGAGACAGAAAGTGAGAAATCACCCCCCAGGGGGGATGACCACGCTGCAATCCCTTCTCCTCCATTCTCCTCTTGGGATCTTGGGCACGTATGCACACGCGCCCAGCGTGAGTTTAAGCCACTGGGTCCGGGACTCGAACCACAGTGGGCTCATGGGAGTTCATCAACATAGCCATTATGCCAACTGCTGGTCCCAAAATATGTAATATTTTTAAATATTTAAAAATGATTTTTGTACATTTCTTTTTTGAGAGAGACAGAGAGAAACAAGCACCCCTGATAGGTTTTCACATTACAGTTCTCTCTTCCGTCCCCAGCCTTCCCAGCCAGTCTGCAACACGGGCACCCTCGTGCTGCTCTGTGCAAGTCAACCAGAGGCCCGAATCCACAGCCTTCCATATGTATCCAGCACTGTTAAACAGTGTGTTACTGCTGTCCACGGGCTGTCCCCACCTCCCTTTATTTAATTGTAGTTAGTATTATTTTTTTAAAATTTGATCAGAGAGAGAGAGAGAGACACCAGGTCTGGAACTTGAGCCTTAGCCGGACATCTGAGAGTTCAGCACCTTAACCACCATGCCACCTGTTGACTTCTGCCTCAGGCCCTTTAACCTGCACTAGGAAGGCTGTAGATCTGGACAGGTGCTAATGCAGGGCCATGTTGAGAAGGAGCCTCCTGGGAAGGGGTGGGAGGGAGGAAGTAGGGCAGTCTTGAACAGGTGAGCACTTGCCCACCTACAGGGGGCAGCCTGACTCAGCCCTAGCCAACTAGAGGGCTGAGTTGATAGGCTTTTTGTTAATTTTTACTAAATTCTCAAGCCTGGATATTTAAGCATGAGTTCAAATTCTGGAAGTACGTTGGAGGATTGAGGGTAGCAGGAGGTCTGAGGCTTGGCATCTAGCCCTGTGTTTATATATTGGGAAGGGCGTCACGCTGTCAGAGATACTGACGCACAATATGACACAGGAATCACACCCCTGCGGGCAGGCGCACTAAGAACTGGGGGGTGCCATCATGCCTGCAGCCTGTATGGGGCTAGAGATGAGGCCTGCTGAGCCTCCTTACAGGCTAATATGCATGTGTTCCTTCAATTGCTACTTAATGAATTCCCATCATCTGCAACGTGAGATCCTGCATAAAACTTTTCATATAATTATAATTTATGTTGTTTGAATTTCCATTCATAATTTTCATAATCTCTTTTCATTCACCAGCTAGATCCCACAGTTGAGCCTGGAAGGATGACACAATGGGGATAAGACAGGCAGCATTGCAGCCTCACAGGAGGCATTGGACAAAAATCCCTGTATCATACAACACGTGCTCTGAGCAGCTGCTTTTAAGTTCTGGGAAGGGCCGTAAGGCAAAGCAAGGTGCTAGAGAGGAGTGAGTTGTCGGGAAGGGGCGAGGAGCCTCCTTTCCGGATGTGGACATTGAGGCTCACAACAGTGACTTGCCCAAGACCATACAGCAGTCAGTGGAAAGTGTGCTCTGGTCTTGGCTCCAGCTCTTGGGCTCACTCCTTCATCTGCACCATGCTGGGCTGGCACTTTCTGGAAACTCCCATGTCGGTGGACACTGTCCATATCTCAGTTGTCAGCTCACTCTTCCCCGTGCATTGGTCCAGATCCTGTCCCCCTTCCCAGAACCTCAGTAGGCTCAGCATTTCAGAGATGCCACCTGGAACTCATTTGTCTGAGAGTGGAATTGTCTCAAATCTAAAAGCAGAAACTATTTTTAAAAGTAGTAGCTGGCTTGTGAGTGTCATTTTTTTTTTCTTTCTTTCTTTTGGAGAGGTTTTTGCTATAGGGAGCGTGCGCTCACCAGACAGACAGAGACAGAGAAATAGAAAGCAAAAAGTCACCCCCCAGGGAGGATGGCCACGCCGCAATCCCTTCTCCTCCATTCTCCTCTCGGAATCTTGGGCACGCATGCACACGCACCCGGCGTGAGTTTAAGCCACCGGGTCCGGGACGCGAACCGCGGTCGACTACGTGGGAGTCCAGCGACATAGCCATTACGCTAACTGCTGGTCCCAACGAGTGTCATTTCTTGATGGAATCAGTGGACTTCTCTGACTATAAGTCATTCTTTGAGTCACTGGTGAGAATAATGCAGCCTATTCCCCCTTCTGGTCTGGAATAGGGGTACTCAGGTATAGTATTAAGTTACTTCAAAAGATAACTTTGTTCCTGTGTTGAGAATAGAGAGATTAGCTGGCTATGTGCAGGGAGGCCAAGTGTTTGGACTTGCACAAACTATTTCTTTATTGTCCTCAAGTGTTAAGGACCTGATTTCTTTCTGACAGGGCTTCCGTTTTAAAATAGAGCTCTGGTTGGGGGAGGGAGGATAGGGAGATGTTGCTTAATGAATACAAAATTACAATTGGATAGGGAGAGTAAGTTCTAGTGTTCTGAAGCACAGTAGGGTGACTGCAGTTAACTGTAATTTACTGTATCTTCCAAGATAGCTAGAAGAGAGGATTTTAAGTACTCCAGACACAAAGTAATGATAAAGGTTAGAGGGTCTGACTATGCAAATTATCCTGATTTGATTGTAACACATTGTATTCATGCACCAAACCTCCCCCCCCAAACCGTACCCCATACATCTGTATAATCATTGTGTCAAATATAATAGAAAAAGAAAGCACTGGAACAAAATGACTTTGGTGTAGACTTTGATGCCACAACATGAGGTAAAGCATAAAGGTAGCAATTGTCTGGTTATTATGTGCAGTCTAAATATCCAAGAAGAAAAGTAAAGGTTTGGTGTTGATTTGGGCCATTATAGATTTTTTTAGATTGATTTTTGCTATAGAATGCATGTGCTCACAAGAGACACAAAGACAGAGAGAGAAAAAGTGAGAAATTGCCCCCTGTGCATTTTCTCAGTGGAGAAAATTGCTGGCTCTTTGCAGGTCACACAGGTGAATCTCTTTTCATCCCTCAGAGTGCTGGGAGGCTGCGACAGATCACA
>NW_006159577.1:3085238-3118528 GCF_000334495.1 Tupaia belangeri chinensis
AAGCATAAAGGTAGCAATTGTCTGGTTATTATGTGCAGTCTAAATATCCAAGAAGAAAAGTAAAGGTTTGGTGTTGATTTGGGCCATTATAGATTTTTTTAGATTGATTTTTGCTATAGAATGCATGTGCTCACAAGAGACACAAAGACAGAGAGAGAAAAAGTGAGAAATTGCCCCCTGGGCATTTTCTCAGTGGAGAAAATTGCAGCCATGCCACAATCCCTTCTCCATTCTCCTTTCGGGATTTTGGGCACACACACACACACACACACACACACACACACAATGTGCCCAGTCTGAGTTTCAAGCCACTGGGTTTCAAACTGTGGTCGTCCATGTAGGACTCCAGTGCCTTAACCACTGCACCACCTGCTGGCCCCAAGGTTTTTTCTTTAAGTATGAGAGTTGGGGAGGAAGACAGTTGATCCCAACAGCTGTCATTTGCTGTGTCCCTATGGATTTGCAGCTGGCTCTTGGCAGGTCACACAGGGGAATCTCTTTGCATCCCTCAGAGGGCTGGGAGGCTGCGCCAGATCACAACACCACCTGCTGGCCCCAAGGTTTTTTCTTTAAGTATGAGAGTTGGGGAGGAAGACAGTTGATCCCAACAGCTGTCATTTGCTGTGTCCCTATGGATTTGCAGCTGGCTCTTGGCAGGTCACACAGGTGAATCTCTTTGCATCCCTCAGAGGGCTGGGAGGCTGCGACAGATCACACACACCAAGCTTTTAGCCACCTGGAGGTACAGGAGAAAGGGTTGAGGGACGACAGTGAGGAAGGAGGAAATAAGGGTGGGGTGGGGGGAATGGTGTGCAGAGAATTGAGACTGGGGTGAGGGACGGTGTGCAGAGAATTGAGACTGTGGCTCTAGAAGAAGGCAGGCATGAATCAGCGAGTGCTTAAGTTGGGAGGAGGTGGCAAGTGGGAAGAAGTTCCTCATCTTTGTGATTCTGAAAGGAACAGGGAGGGAAGGCGAACAGTATCTCCTTCAGCTATTTGCAGCACTTATGCCTTCTCCCCAGGTGCAGCCCTGGGCCAGGTGCATGGGGGGCCGAGAGTCAGCAGTCAGCACAGAGGCAGCGCTCAGATTAGTGGGCGAGGCAGAACTTGTGCAAGTCAGAATTACATAAGGTGCTGCTGACAGCGCCTTGGAGGGGCCTCGGGAAGGTGCAGCAGGAGCCTGCCTAGGTTAGCAACTTTGAGGTTGGCGTGTTCTGGGACGACTTCACCCCCTGACCTGAAGCCGGTGTCCTGTAAAAGAGTTATAATACCTTCCTGGTGCTTGGAACAGAGCCTGGCATACCTAAATGTTCAATATGCATTGACTCTTGTGCTGTGTTTTAGTTCTTGAGCTGATAACTAGGGCTGGAGGGATGTCTCTGAACTTCCGGAAATGGCACACAAACTTCAAAATATATGTGGGAGGTCTACGTGACTTCTAGCAGTTTCATCTCAAAGAGCTTAGGCCTTGCAAGGCTTGGATTCCAGCTAGGTTTCCTGAGGTTGGCTGCTTCATCCCCTGGGCTCTGTTTCTTCGCCTGTGCAGGGAGGGAACTGGGCAGATGGTTCCGAGACTCTTCTGCTGGCCACAGGCTGTGGGTCAGTTGGGTGTGCCCCTATTTGATGCAATTAATCAGAAGAGAAAGCAGCTCTAGATGGAAGGTGCCTCTGTAGGGCACTTCTCAGTACCACGTCCTGAGCCTCTCTCTAAGCCTGAGTCCTGAGCCAGGTGGGGGAGCCTTCTGGCTAGGTTAGCCTCTCCTTGACACCTATTTTACATTTCTAAAACTCCACCTGATCTAGGCCTCTTAGGTCTCTGAAGAAAGGGAGGCTGGCAGATCCTCAAAAGCAGAGGATATCATTATAATGGAGACTTGGACACTTTCCAAAATTGTGTTTGTGGCGAAAATATTGAAATAGGCAGCCCAGTCATCCAGGTGCCTGGAAATACCCTAGCACGGGCGAATAATTAGATACGGGCCAGGCGCAATTATGTTTTTCCTGCAGTATTCTGGAACCTGGTGGTTTAACATGTTTTTCTCTTGAAATGGAATATTCGCCTACTAGTCCCTCTTGCTTCCTGTGATCAAAAAGATAGTACTGTGGCCACTGAGGGAGAGGGCACGCCAAGAGAGGTGGCCATTCCATCCCTCCCGGGGCGGCCCTGAATCTCAGGGGAAGTTCTGTCCTGCTGTTCTGTGTCCTTGTGTATAGCTGCCCCGAAGGGCTGGGCCAAGGGTACCTTTACTCTGAGGTCGACGCTGCATTTCAGAGTTTGAGCAATTAGAAGATGGGCACGATGCAGTGTTATCTCATTCCTGTTGAAAGGGGTCTGGGCAGCCTCTCGGCCCATCCATTCTCCTGTGAACTCAGGCTGATGGGAGTAAGTTCAGCCAGTGCCTCAGGTTTCCACTCGACCACGTGTTCGGTGCCCATGACTTGGACTTTCTTTGAACCAGGTGTTGGCTCCTGTAAATACTTGGAGGGGCAAGATAGGTCACGGAGTGAGCCTGGTTGACTTGGTTCAAATGCCTCCTTGTGCTTCTTCATTCCATTGCTGTGGCCCTGGAAGATGGTTTGGTTTGGCACTGCAGTTTCCTCATCTGTAGAATGAGGTTAGTAATTTCTACCTTGTAGAGTGGTGTGAGTACTAGAAGTACTGTAGTACAGTTTAAGGTTCCGGGGAGCGCGCTGTGTTGAAGCATACTTTTCCAGCTGAGTTTTAAACCTATGGAGAGATAAAGGAGGGAGACAGATGGAGATCAAAATGTGACATTTGTTCACCACTGATACTGATGTGGAGAATGTGACTGAACCAGGGGCAAGAGAGCTGAGCTTTGGGCAGGTTGGCTAGTTCACCCACCCCAGTTAATGCAGAACTTTCCTTGGGGCAGCCCCCTTTCCCTAGGGAGTCGCCAGCAGGGTAGATTGTCTGATCTTTATGGGAAAGGCAGGACTGGACTACGCAGGTCCAGGTCCTCCTTTCAGATCCCTGGGATGTACAGTGTAGACACTATTTAGTATACATACCACTTGGTGTAGACTCCAGAATAGTTGCACAGGTGGAACTCCCTCCACATGAAAGGGACCATCAGAAATGGGCAAGAAGAGCCCCCGTGATAGGGAATATTTGGTGCTGAGCCCAGTGCTGGGCCTGTGATGAGGGTGGATAAATGGCACCTATCCAGTGTTGGTAGGGCAGTGTGGTGTGTCAACTGGCTGTTGTACACTTCTGCAGGACTTAAGTCTGGCTTTAGATTTAAGAAGAACGTATCTTTGTCACCTCTCAGCTGAGTATAAGCGTGATTGGCCAGATTGAGATAATGATTAGCCATGGACCTCAAGTCTCCCTACTGGCCACCCTAGTGTAACCTTCCTCTTCCAGCTTCTGCAATCCCACTCCACTGCAGTTCTCCACCTAGAACCTGGCCCGCATTGTACTGTGTTCTGTTTCCTAGGTGAGGTCTGCTTGCCCCAGCTGTAGATCCCCTCTACAGCAAGGAGGGTGCCTGAGCACTCATTGCACATTCATGTCGCTGGACCCTCACATAGCTGTGAGTGACTGCCATTTATTGAATGACTGCCTCAGTTAAAAATGATTCTTCCAAGGACTTATTTCTCCTGGAGATTTTATGCAGGTCTCTGAGGTGCTCCCAGAAGATGGAAAGAATGCTAAATTTGATAGCATGGCACGGAGAATTAATATTTTTTTCACTACATTTCCGAAGAAATTAGAGCTGAATGTAACAACCTTAGATTTCTGGGCATTAGGTCTTTGGGGTATTAAAAGGTAGTAGCCACGATTTTGTGTGTGTGTGTGTGTGTGTGTGTTGAGTGTTGGGGAAAAAAATGTTATGGAAATTTGGTTGGTGTTTCAGGAATACAAGCAGGAGCCATCCACTCAGGCAAGAAATGTGGGGGCTGTTAGCTTTTCTTACAGCTGGTATAAATAGCTTGTCTTTAAGTTCCATGCTTCTTTGTTTGGAATGTAAATATTTGCATTAAAAATATAAAGTATGTCCTGGCATGTATTTTTAGGGACCATAATTTCCAAACTCAAAATCAGACTATTGGTCCACAGAGGATTATTTTCCTCTGATTTGTGAACCTGTTTATAGAAAGAGTCTTCCAAATGTACACACACCACACCATGTTTGCTTTGTGTGCACGAGGGATCTCCAGGATTACAAGAAAGCTGGGTTGCCCCAGGGAATCTGGGTCGAGTGGCTGTGTTTCTCAACATACACTTCTAGCCATTGTCCGTTAAGCTGCAGCAATGCCCGGGCGGAGTGGGGGAGTTCTGGCTGAGATCCCATGGGATCATGCAGAGCCTGGCTCCTCTATCCTGTTCTCTGTAGGGGTTTGGCCACAGCAGCTGGCTGATTCTGTGTCCTGTAACCAGACACCTGATTTCAGAGTTGTTGTTGCTTTGGGAAGATGTTGAGAACGGGGTTCTGGTACCTTTTCTGTGGTGTGATGGTGTGTATGTTAAAATGTTAGGGCCTCTGTGCTATGTTTTCCTCCATCAGATTCTTGGAGGATAGATTAGTTTATTAATTTTCCTATGAAGAATATCAGATTAGTTAAACTCTGGCTGGGGGCAGAATGTCATAGTTTACCTGCAGAAAGGGGCTGGGGATGCCTGTTGAGTTGACTGGTCCTCTGACCTTACCATCTGGGGCAGCTATTGATGGAAACTCGGGCCCAGATGCTCAAGTAGAGAAGGCTGGGGATGAAGAGGTAGGCTGACCTAGTGGAAAGGCCTAGATCCAAGCTAGTCCCTTGTCTGGCAACCTCCTGCTCATCACAGGACGGAGGGCAAATTAAAGGAGAGCCAAGAGGGTCCCGGCAAGTTTCTCTGGGGGACTGGTTCCAACGGCCTCCTTTGGCTTTGCTTTGCAGTCAGTGCATGCTCCCTTCCCTTGGGACAGCTTATGCCCCATCCCACTGAACATTGATTCCTTAGGACAAGATGCTTGGGACAGCAAGGACCTTTCCATCTTTCCCTTTCCAACTCCATTCTGCAGAAAGCTTGGTATCCTGGGTACAGAAGTGTTCAGCATCTTCCTGTTCAGGTGCCTTTTCTCCATTGGGGTCCTAGGATGAACCCCCTATGGAAGAGGAATCAAAGGAGGGAGATGGTCCAAGGGGGAGGTGCAGAGAGCCCTCATCCCCAGCTGCCCCCTGATGGATACCATCCAGTGTGAAGCATGGAACTTCCCTTCTGTGGTCTCTTGGCCAATCAGTGAACATGCCTTTTCTGAAAGAAACCTCTTGTGGCCTTGGAAATGGTGAGCCTTGGGAAAGACCATCTTCTTGGGTGTTCAGGATGTTGCTGGGCTGTGGAAACCCGCTGTTGCCCTTTCTGTGGTCATCCTCAGCCTGATCCATGAGGAATGACCCTCCCTCTTTGTCTGTCTCTTTTTAATAAAGATAATATGTTCCAGAAAAGTCCTGTCCAGTGCCATGTCAGGCCAATAATCCAGCTGCATTATGCAAGTTGAAAGTCAGAGGAAATTGCTGCTTTTAGGACGTGCTGAACTCACCGAAGAAAGTTATCAGTAAGAATAAATGAGCAGATGAAAGGATGCTCCGATTAATGAGAACAGTATCAGCCTGACATTTTGTGTCATCCTAACTTTGAAAAGCTATTTATACCCACTCGATAGCAGTTTCTGTGAGAAATTAGATATGGGAAGATGTACAAAAGAGAAGAGTGGGAGCTTAGTGAACATGATCTCCTCATAAGAAATATCTTCCAAGCCAAAAAAAAAAGGCATATGCTCGCTGGTTGACAGTTGAAAATCCATGGATCCTTTGCATTGTACACAATTTGGCTCAGAAAATAAAAATGATGTATTAAAAAGCAAATGAAGCTTCAGTTGCCATTTGAGTGGTAGAAAATAAATTTGCTTTCAGCTGTTAAAACTGAAACAAATCAATAAAAAAATGCAAGCCTGCCCACTTTTGAGTCAGCAGGTTTTTTTGGTTTATAGAAGAGTGAGAAGATTTATATGCACTGAACATCACTTTTGGGTCACCTATGACAAAGCTGCAGAACCATTTAGGTATATGTGCTTTCTTGGGTATATACACTTGTATGTATGTGTGTATATATATTTTACAAAGTTCTCATCTGATTTACTTTAAAAAAATCAAACAGGGGCCAGCAGGTGGCAAGGTCTGGTTAAGGTGCTGGATTCCCACATAGCTGACCACTTTCAAGCCAGCTTGAAAGTCACATGGGGCATTATGTGTGTGCATGGCTAAAATCCCAAAAGCAGAATGGAGGAAAAGGGATTGTGGCATGGCCATCCCCCCTGGGGATGATTTCTCACTTTTTCTCATTGTATCTCTTTCTCTCTCTCCAGTGAGTGCCTGGGTCCTATGGCAAAAACCCAAAGATGAAAAAAAGAAAACTATTTTTAAACCCACTTGACCTATGTTTAACAACTTTATGGAGATACGATTTACAAATCATACAATTCACACACTTAAAGTGTGCAAATCAAGATTTTTCAGTATATTCACAGATATATGCAACCATCCCCACAGTCCATTTTAGAACCTTTCACCATCCCATAAGCAAACCCTGTATCCTTTAGCTCTCGCCCCTCCATCTTCCCATCTTCCCATCTTCCCTTTCTCCCCACCCTCAGCAGTGGACTAAGTTGCCACAGCTCTAAACAACAGATCTACTTTTGATCTTTCTTAAATCTGATTCCTTTGTTCTGGGCTTTCATCTGACCAGAGTCACATAGAGTGCAGTCTTTTGTGACTGGCTCCTCATATGGCATTCACTGCATAGTGTTTTCATAGTTCATAGTTCATCGTTGTACATGTATTAGGACTTCATTCTTTTTATGCAGTATGGATAATATCCCATTGTATGGATAGACTACAAGTTTTTTTTTTTAATTTTAAATGAATTGTTTTTTAATTTGCTACAAGGCACATGCACTTGTTGGACAGAGACAGAGCAAGAGAGAGAAAGTGAGAAAACACTCCCCAGGAGGACTGGCATTGCCGCCATCCATTCTCCTCTCAGGATTTTGGGTACACATGCATGCATGCCTGCATGTTTCTTAAGCTGCTGGATTGGGGACACCACCTGCACAGTCAGTCTTGTGGGATCCAGCTACCTTAACCACTGGGACAACCAGCTGGCCCAACCACAATTTTATTTATCCTTTCATCTATTGACAGACATTTGGGTTGTCTCTCTGAAAATTTGTGTCCAGATTTTGTGTGTGGACATGTGTTTCCATTTCTAGGATTATGTTTAATGAGATGTTTTGACTTTCTCTGGCCCTACGAAAGACTTTATTTTCAGTTGGGGTCCTGATCCCACTTGGTGCTTTTGGCTTATGTATTTCAGAATTGGAAGGGCCTTCAGGGGAAAATAGGTAAGCCCCATTTCACAGATGGGGAAACTGAGGCTCAGAGAGAATTGAATCCATGTGTTTGGAGTCATAATCCAATTCTCTGAATGTTCTCCCTAAACTTAGAAAAACTCCAGGTTCCTTTTTGACTGACCTGGGGTAATAAAGTCGGGTTAGGTAGATCGATGGTGGCCACCTTTCCTCAGTCCATCATTCTAACCCGCTTCTGACCTGACAAAGGCCCGAAAATAGCTCATCCTTCACCAGCCACCAAACAAGGACTGCATTTTGTGGTGCCAGCATCTTTCTAGGTCTCTTTCCCCTGCAGCGATGGAAAGCCAACCACTTATCCCAGGAATAATTAAATTAGGAACCAATTCGGAGAATGAAATTTTATCTGATCTGGCCAAGCCCATAAACAGGGGGCTGTGATTGTGACTCCAGGCTACATTATGAAGTTGCTTTTTAAGAAATTATGCTGTACTAAAGCATTGAGAGAAATATGTGGGGGCCAGGCCCAGAGATACTCTGGTTCAGATGTTTTGCAATCCTGGGGTGGCGACTGTGCCCGCAGACTAGCCTTTCAAGGGCTTTGTTTCCAGGTACCTTTTGAGCTCTGATAAGATAGATGTAAGTGTTTTGCAACTGGAATGTTCTCTCTGCATAGGGAAGTTCTTTTGTTGAGATCTTCATGGATATACAGCACATAGTTATCATTGATATCCGAATGCACTTTTACAGCTGTAATAAGAAGTGAACCTGGCAGGAAACTCAGTGGCTCTAAATCAGGGGTTCTGCATAGGTGCGCCCTCAAGGAGTTATTTGAAAAAAATACACATACTCCATTCCTACACCAGATCTTCCAGGATGGGTGCTGAGTGTGTGTGGATGTGTGTGCATGCACATGTGTGTGCATTGTGGACTCACATGCATTCAGCTCTTTAGGTGAGAAAGACTGATGGGACTTAGCAGTGATAATAATCATTCTTGTGAGAATTTCCTGTTTTCCATGCAAGAGGTGAGACACAGATAGCCACAGGCTTCATGTCCAGATGCCCTGGATGTCACGTACATCTATTTTCTAACACTCTGCAGCAATGACGGGATTTTTGATTTGTTTTCCTCCTCTCTGTGAATGTCCTCCACCCCCACCCTGCAGTGGTGCAGGTCAGAGGCTAGGAATCTCCCTGGACAGTTAGTTGGTCAAGTAGCAGAATGGCTCCTTTTATCTTTGCTCTAAATGTTCTCTGTCCCTTTAGAACAGATAATGCATCTCATTCAAGATTGATTCTCCAGGGCTTAGTCTTTGGGAAACAGTGATTGGTGGTTGGATAGACAGACAAATGGCAGAAAGAAAAAAAAAAAAAAGACAAGAGTGGGCAACAGATCACTGAAGTTCTCAACCTGTAGTGCAGGGATGGCAAGAGCTTTCAGCTCAGCCGTTGTGTTTCCCTTGCCTGTCACTTTCCTTTCATGGCCAAGGAGATGAGGCTTGCAGAGCGAACTGACTTGCCTGATTTTTCAGCTTCAATGAAGAACCTTTGGGAATCTGGCCCTTTGACTTCTCCAAGTCTTCTGACTCAGGTTCTGCACGTCCCCTTGAGAGTCTCCCTATATTGAGGATCCCCTGTGCACCTCATACTGCCCAGAGTTGAGAACCCAGCAGTGAACCAGACAGAGTCCCAGCACTCACAGATATATCTTCTCATGGGGAGAGACAGTGGATGAGTTCACAAATATCGAGGAACAGATGGTTGTAAGTGTTGTGTGAAGGAGTGACTGGGTAATTGGGTAGAACCTTCCCAAGGAGGTGACATCTCAGCTGATTCTTGAATGATGAGAAGGTACCACTGCCTGAGGCTTGTAAAGAGGTGCGACTGGTGCTAGGACCCCAAGTGGAGAACCAGTTGATGGGATGGGATTCAGTTATGCATGGGAAGAGATGTAGTTTATGGCACACTAGATTTATTCTTTTTAGTTCTGCATCCTCTAACTTGTCATTTACAGCTCTGTCTTCTCAGTGTCCCAACTTGAGGTGGAGAACACCTGGCCAAGGTTGGCTGACCCCAGCTGTTGTGGAGTTTCAGAAGACAGGGCTAAAACAAGGAAGAACCCAACCACCTTGTCCTTTCGTGCAGGGTTTGACTTATAAGCAGAAGTTATTTTTATGTAAGGCCATACATGAGGGGGGAAGTCTTGGGGTGGGTAGCTAAAACCACACTCATAAAAACGAGACTGAAATAGACTTGTGAAATCCCAGAGGTGAGCATGGGCTAGTCACTTTGGTAAAAATTCTAAGCCGCTGAAGGCCAGGAGAGAGGACTTTCTGGACAGGTATTAGGCATACAAATCTCCGCTACCGGTTCAACTCCTTTTTGAGAATTGCTTTCCCACCTGGCAGAGACGACTTCTGGCCCTCCCTCAGGACCTGACTTCCTTTTTTTTTTTTTTTTTTTTTTGGAGAGGTTTTAGCTACAGGGCGCATGCTCTCGCCAGAAAGACAGAGAGACAGAAAGTGAGAAATCACCCCTAGGGGGGATGGCCACACCACAATCCCTTCTCCTCCATTCTCCTCTCAGTATCTTGGGCACGCACGCACATGCACCCGGCGTGAGTTTAAGCCACCGGGTCCGGGACTCAAACTGCGGTCGACTATGTGGGAGTCCAGTGACATAGCCATTATGCTAACTGCTGGTCCCAGGACCTGACTTCCTTTTGAGCCTTCTCAGGTGAAAGCTCTTCCTCTCGCTGCCTACAAGCCTTTCTCTCCCATTGTTGGGAAGAACTTCAGCTCCTTGAAGGCCCTGCCCTTGGTTGGCTCTTTTGTTGCAGTCATTTCCTAGATACCTCCTAGATAGTGAGCCCCAGGCTGCCACCCCATGCCAGGTCCTGCTGTCACCCAGGTTTCCACAGGTCACCACTCTGGCCTACCTCATCCTTCATCAGGATACCCTGGACAGTGTCCACTCCTGGACTGCTCAATGCAACATGTAGTCAGTCCATGTTAATGCCAGCCCTTCATCATGGAAACTACACCAGAAGCACCAACTGGTTAACCTGACCCCAATAACAGATTATTTCTGTCAATTATGAACATAAACTTTAAATATCTTTCTGGTCCACCCTGGCTATCCTCAAAGGTGTGACATGCCAAAGTTTTCCCAATAAATATTTATCAGTAGCCGTAGCAATAATAAACAGCTCCATTTTATGTTATTTATCATTTTTTTTTAGAGAGATTTTTGCTATAGGGCGTGTGCACTTGCTGAAGACACAGAGACACAGAGGGAGTGAGGAATCAGCCCCAGGGTGGGGGGGATAGCCACACTACAATCCCTTCTCCTCCATTCTCCTTTTGGGATTTTGGGCACACTTGACATGCACCCGGCATACATTTCAAGCCACCAGGTTCGGAGCTTGAACTATGGTTGACTATGTGGGAGTCCAGCACCATAACCACTATGCCACCTATTGGCCCCTTTTATTTAATTTTTAAACTGTGGACAAAACAAGTTTCTGTGTTTTAAGTAAATAGAGAAATAATTTTTTTTTTCCTGGATAGTTTGATTTAGAATCATTTCAGATGTTTCTTCAGCATCAGTTCCCAAATCCATGTGAGGCTACACTGCCTGGGAATGGTGACTATATGGATGTGCTGAGAAGTTGCTGAGAGTCCCCTTACCTTTGGGGTACTTTTAGATGCTGCCTCATAAATTTATTTTAACTTTTTATTTTGAAATCATTTTAGACTCACAAGAAGTTGTGGAAATAGCAGAGTTCCTGCCTACCCTTTACCCAGCTTCCCACGACGATAACATCTTACTTACCCTGAGGACATTATCGAGGCCAGGAAATTGACAGCGGCACAATACCATTATGTGAGCAGCAGACCTTGTTCTACTGCCTTCTAATTTTGTTAACCCCCAGGATCCACAGAACCATGGAAGCATTTTAGAGTTTCATGAACTTTAGTGTTGTTATCTTTTAGATTACTTTTGGATTCTTTCCAGTTTACCGTCAATTAAAATTAGTTTACATCAGGGCAGCAAATACTGTTAAGACCCATGCTGTCTGCATTTCCCATGTCCCATGGGGCCATTTGCCTGTTGGTGGATTGTCCCTGGGACACAGATAACCTTCTTCCCCAAATCTGGAAGAGTCTCAGATATAAAGAATCATGAAGAACAGTTTTATATAATGGAACATAGGACAGAAACTGGGAAACATGAGTTCTAATTATAGTAATTAACACGTACTGGGTACTTAGTTAGGTTTTGTTTATTTCATTTATAGTGTCCGTAACCTTTGAGGTGGATATAGCTAATGTCCCCATTTTACAGATATGAAAACTGAGCCCGGAGGGGTTCAGTCTGCCCAAGTTCCTGCAGCCAGTGGTAGACTGAAGTCAGAGGGCACCTGCTCATACCCTGCTGGGCTCCTTCCTTGCTTCAGGCCTGCCCTTTCCTCCCTAGGTCTGACTGACTGCCCTGTGTCTCGGACTTCTCTGAGCCTCTGTCCTCACCTGCAGTATGACCAGTTTTTCCGAGATCCCTCATGTCCCCTCCGTCTCTGAGTGACGTTAGTTTTACGGGTGCAAACAATTCTACCAGCAGAGAAAATGAGAAGCGCTCAAAGAGCAAAGCAAAGTTTCTACCCTGCCCCTTGTAGGTGCTTTTAAGGTTAGGAAGATTTCTGCGGCCTAATTTGGTTTGATTAGAGACTCCGTTCCAATTGAATTATGCTCTGGTGTACTTTAATTAAACCATCTACAAGCTGATTTCTTGAAGATGCAAACTCCCAAGCTGTAGTGAGCTGTGCCCACACCCCCTACCTTCCATCCTGGAGTTGCGTGCTGCTGGTAATAAGCAGAGGACTCCATGAGGCTGCTCATTCGGCCTCAGGGGCAGCATTAATTGTGAGATGCCACCAGAATGAGATGCGAGGGCATTATCAGCATATACTTAATTGATTTTGCATTCTCCACAAAGGAAGGTTAAAATGAAGCCTGTTTGTAAATGGTGTTTAAGCAGCGCAGGCTGGAGGATGAGTTGTAAAAACTGACAGAGCAGGGCACTGGTGAAAGGGCTTCATTTTCTCTTCAGGTTGTGGACTGACCACATGACTCAACTACAGTAAAGATTTTCCCATTGAAAGGGGCTAAAAGAGTATAAGCCTTAGCTTGTAAATTTCACAGAAGGGGTCTCTGCTTGAGTGCCTGTGAGGAGGCCTGCACTCTGGGGATGACTGTGTAATCACATGAGTGGGATGAATGGAAGGGCCGGTATTTTAAATCAGGCATAGCTGCATTAGAGAAGGCACTGTGGTAGATCAGGGCTCTGATAAGCAGGCTCCTGGAAGCAGCATTCTGCTTCTCCTTCTGAAATGCTCCTGGATAGTTCCTTGCTCAGAGCAGTGATGAGTTCTGCTTGAGGTGTAGAGCTCATAGGCCATTTTCAAGTATTTGTTTCCTCTTTAGCTGTAACATATACCATGAATAAGGAAAGCTCTCTGGATGGGTTCTATCTTTCCTTCTTTCATTTCTTGAAGTTTTCTTTCTTTCTCTTTCATTCTTTTCCTTTTCTTTTCTCTTTTTTTTTTTTTTTTTTTTTTTTGAGAGATTTTTGCTATAGGATACATGTGCTTGCCAGAGAGAGACAGAGAAGTAGAAAGCAAGAAATCACTCCCCGGGGAGGATGACCATGCTGCACTCCCTTCTTTCCCATTCTCCTCTTGGAATTTTGGGCATGCATGTGCCTGGTGCGAGTTTCCAGCCGCCAGGTCTAGGACTCAAACCTCTGTCAGCCACACAGTAGTCCTATTTATTTTTCTTTTTTTCTTTTTTTGGAGAGATTTTCACTATAGGGCGCGTGTGCTCGCCAGACAAACAGAGAGAGACATTAGAGACAGAAAGCGAGAAATCACCCCCCAGGGGGGATGGTCACGCCGCAATCCCTTTTCCTCCATTCTCCTCTCGGGATCTTGGGCACGCACGCACACGCGCCCAGCGTGACTTTTAAGCCACCGGGTCCGGGACACGAACCACGGTCGACTACGTGGGAGTCCAGCGACATAGCCATTACGCTAACTGCTGGTTCCCAAGTAGTCCTATTTATTTTTCTATGAGAGGAGAGACAGAATAAGAGAGATAGCATCCCCATTCACACTGGGATTCACCCCCAGCTTCAGCCAGCTTCAGACTGTGGGCATATGTGTGCCCAGTGTACTCAGAGAGGTCTCTGGATACAAACTTAGAACCTTCCTGTGTGGGTCAGTCTTGCAGAGCATCATTGTGTTTTACCACTCTGCTGCCATTCAGCCTTCTCTTTTTCCTTTGAATCCTGCTTACATCGTGTAGCTCCGTGTCTATCTCTAGGACTTATTGTATAATTTGCAGGGTCCGGAGTGATATGAAAATCTGAGAATCTCAAAATGGAGGCAGCAGTGAATTAAACCAAGTGTGGGGTGCTTTGAGCCTGGGGTTCTAGTGTCTGTGCCCATGAAGCTGGCTTTGGAATCTTGTATGATGTGGATCTCAGACAGACTTGATTTATAGCAATTTGAGTGAACGGGATTATAAACACCCTGAAAACAGGACCTGTAGCTGGATCACCTTTACGTGCTCTGAGTACACACGGAGGAAATTCTTGCTGAGCTTAGTCAACTCATGGCCTGCCAGTGGGATTTCGTGTAGTTTTTCTCAGGGTCCACGCATCAGAGTCTGGAACAGTCTACCCATGGGCTCTTCAAAATAGGGACAAGACCAACGGATTTAAATTCTCTGATGAAACTCTGTCTAGATAGCTCAGCTTTGGGAAGAAGAGGAAACCTGAATATAAAGCCCTTCTAGATTTGGGGTGCATGTGTGTGTATGTGTGTGTGTCTGTGTGTGTGCACGCATGCGTGAACCTCAAGCCCTAGTGATCTATTTTTCACTGTGAAATATTAAAGTCTGACAAATGGTGATTACTCAGTACCTCGGAGGGGTTGAAGACTGTTTCTGTTTGTGGCTCCCTATCATAGTTTCAAGAGGGGAAGCCCATCTCCTCTTGACTTTTCATCTGTAATTTATTCCATGTGGGCTTTGCTCCTCCCCTGGAGTGGAAAGTCCCGAGAGAGAGAGTGAGAGAGAGAGGAGAGAGAGAGAACGTGCCTAGGATTTTAGGGGCCCTCGGAGGTCATCCAGACTCTTCTGGATCTTGGAGAGTGCCAGTCTGCAAAGTCAGAGGGGAGAACACAGCACGTCTTAGGGAGGAAACAAAATCCAGTACAGCAAGAAGAGCAGGTGGCTGGGGGCCCAGGAAGAGACTGCTCTCCATTGTGCTGAGCCTTTGTTCTCTCCCAGCCCGTGAGCCCAGGCTTGTTCACGCGCAGTGGGTGCCCGTTCCTCACAGCGGCCAGTGGAGAAAGAGAGAGTAGCATCCAGGGCTGGCTGCTGCAGACAGAGGAGGTTCCAGCAAAGGAGCGCCTGGGCCTCTCAGATTTTAAATTGGAATCAGGGATCTTGAGTGAGGATTAAAGTTACTTTTCTATCAGAAGGGAGTGTGTGGGGGAACTGACGTTTTGCTCTGAATACGGAAGGACAGCTGCCCAGGTCAGATCTGTTCAGAGCAGTGTCTCCCGGGAGTGACTGTACCGCCACTAGATTTTCCTCCTTTGTCCTCAGTGCACACAGAGGTCACTGGAGATCTGCGCTCAAAGGGAGCCAGGACGCTGTGCTCTCTCCTTTTATTGTCACAAGTTGATGGGTCTGAGTGGGCCTGTGACGCTTGAAGAAAGAAAGAAACCATCTTTGATAGCTCCTGGCTGGCAGAGAGCAGGCAGGAAGCTGGCAGTTCTGGAGGCCGAGACCTGCCCCTGTGGAGTTCAGAGACAAGAAGGGAAGTCTGTGTCCTACCTGGGTTGTCTGGAATCAGACCGCCCCCTACCATGGGAATGTTCAGCCAGTACCTAACTCAGTAAATAACAAATACAGTGCCTTCCTGTTCAAGAGAGCTGGTTTATTTATTTTCTCTAAGACATCCACAATCGTTTTTATTTAAAAAAAAACAAACAACTCAGAATATTTTTATTACCTGATGCAGGAGTCCAAGATAGCTTGAATAATGATTCTGCCTTAAAACTATTGAGGGCACTACCTTGGTGCACAAATTAAAAAGAGAGAGAGAGCAAGAGAAAAGGTGAATGTGCCAGAACAATCCCGTCTGCAACATACTCTGGGCTCCACGGGGGCAGGGCTCATCTGTCTTGTCTACTCACCGTACCTCCCTGCCTTGCACAGCTCCACTCCATGGGATCCGTTCATGAATGAATGACTCTGGTTCTAGACTTCTGTGAAGTCCTGCAAATTGGTGACAGCGGTCTTAAATGGAAGGAAACTATAAAGAGACAAGGTCACACAGTGGTGTTTGAAACACTGAGGTCAGTGCTTTACGAAGCTCAGTTAGGTTTCATTCCCATCCCTGAGAGTAAGTGATCTGAGAGCGGTTTATAGAGAGAACCAGATCACGAGGCTTCAACGAGATCAGGTAACTTGTCCAGAGTCAGCCAGCCAGCAGTGGCTAGGCTGAGATTTGATTCAGGGACTTGCCTTAGTGTCTGTACTCTGTTCTTTCTATGCTATGGGAGATGTTGGGGAGTGAGTGAAATAATCTGCATGCACAGCCAGGTGTTAAGGGTGCCTTTGCCTCCCACTCAGTGAGCCCTAACCCACACAGGGACACAGACAAAGAAAGAAGCATTGACTACTGGGAGTCAATGGTGAATGGACTGCCCAGGCCCTGCCTTATGGAGCCTAAAGTTATGGGGTGGACTAGGTGGAAATATTTAAGTCAAATTATCACTTAATTTCAGTTGTGATGAGCACTGCAAGGGGAGACATGGAAAGGGGAGTGGCCTAGGATTGAGCTCGTCAGAGAAACTAGCCTAGGCTAGTCCAGCGGGGGATGCAGGATGGTGGCAGAGAGCTCCAGGTCTCGATGAATCAAGAGGGCAAGGAGAGGAGGTCCTAGGAGGCCTCCTGAAGGCGTCTGCAGATGCTGTCACTCATGCAGACATCAGGGTGGAGGTGACTCAAATCCCCTAGGGTGTCTGGACCTATGCTTCTCTTTTTAAGGTTCAGAATGTGCTGAAATCCTTCTGTAGCCTGGATTGATATTCACAGTCGGATGACTTCCCTTACCCCAGCTCCATCCCTGCCAGCCACCTCAATTTTATCCCTTGCAGTCAGGAGGGCACACAATGTTTATTGCCCCTGTCCAGTGCCATGAAGGGAGCTGGGCTTCCTCAGCTGGCATTTTCTGTTCCAAAGATTTATTTGTTTTCATTCTCTTTGGGGAGACTTGAGATATTTGAGAAATTCTCTGGAAGCAACTTGCAGAATGGAAACTTTCTAACGGCGGCAGTGAAAGGACTCAGTGTCTCTCCCACCTCGGGAACACTGACCTGCAGATGTCAAGTTAAAGGACCCTGCAAAGGACTAGCAAGCCACCTGCTCTAAGGTGTAGTAGAGGGGCTTGGACTTGCTGTTGACTGCGCACACTTCTACCCTAAGGAAGTCTTCAAGTGAAAAAGGCCCACACCATGCAGGAGACATCCCTTTTAAAGCCCCCACAGGCCTCTCCTCTGCCCTGTGTATGCCTGGCCTCTTGAGCTTGGCAGGTGGCTGCCAAGCTGAGCAGGCCCATGATGTGGCCAGGGAGAGCCTGCAGCCTCCTGGCTGAGTCTGTCTGGGAGGAGCTGTTCAGGACCCTGGAAATCCATCAAACCTGGCAACTGGAGGTCATTAGTGTCTGACTGTGAGCTGGGTCGTAAAATAAGCCCTAAGTGGTTATGAGCTCTGTTAACCATGTTAAGATGCATGAACAGAAGAGGCTTTGGTTTGGCGCCTCTGAAAGGAAACGAGTGTTGGTCTGATGGGAGAAGGTTTGCCTCCATGGTCCAGGCACATGAACTGGACTACAGTGGCTCACTGATGTGTGTGTCGAATAGCCTGGAGGGACCTTTGCCTCTTCCTTGGTTTCTTATGGGGCAGAAACTTTAGCAGCATATGCCTAACTTTTTTTATAATGACTTTAAACTAATTGGAGTACAACATATGTACATGAAAGAACATTTATCCTACGTGTCTAGCTGGATGGGTTTTCACAAATAGAACTCACCTATGCAGCCGGCACTTAGGTCAGGTATATGAACAGCACCCCAGGAGCCCCTAGGCTCTATTTCAATCTTCACCCACTTCCCCGTCCTCATCCACAGGAAGCAGCTCTCCTCACTTCCACAGCCTAGATTTGTGTAGCGTGCTTTTTGTACTTCATAGATGGATGTACTTCAGAAATGGATTCATGCAGTATGTGCTCTCTTGTGTCTGGTTTCTTGAGCTCAGCACTGCATCTGTGAGAGTCTTTCCTGGTGTAGCGTGTTCATTTTCATAGCTGAATTGCATTTATTCATTCCACTGTGGATAGGGATTGTGCGATTTCCAGTTTCTGGCTCTGTAAATAGCATCATGAGCATTCTAGTTGGTGTCTTTTGATAAGCGTATGAATGCATTTCTTTTATTTTTTTTTTTAGATAGGGTCTTACTATGTCTCAATCCTTCTGCCTCAGCCTCTCAAGTAGGTGGGATTATAGGTACATAGCACCTTGCCCAGCTCGAACCTGGACCTCCCATATGACCTTAGCCTGTCGAGTAACAGCGTCTAGCAGTGTGTGCCCCTGCAGCTGGGTTATACATGAATGCCTTCTTGTTGGGACTTACATACCCAGGAGCAGTTGCGATGAATGTGCTTAGCTTCTGTAGGTTCTTCCCATTTTCCAAGTGATTATACCAATTTATGATTCTCACCAGCAGTGTGTGAGTCTCCAGAAAGATGAAATAAGGACCTCCCCCCCCAAAAAAAAGGAAAAAAAACATATGACTGACTCCTTTTTGTCCCCTGTTCAAGTTTCCAAGGCTCAGAGGATAACCTCTACCCTTCTGTGGGATTGTGTTAAATGGGTGAACTGAGAACTGAGTAGAAAGTCCCTATGATGCCCCCGAAAGATGCCCTTGTTCTTACTGGGGTTCTGTAGCCCATAGTCACATTTCACTGCAGTCTAGTCTGTATCTGAACTTGGGAATGAGGACTGGTTGGTTTCTGAGAAAAGTCCAGAATCCAGCATTTTAAGTCACCTGCTTTTGGGTGTCTGCTTGCATTAAAGTAAAGTCTCCAGGCTAATCTTTGAGATGAAAGTGGCTGGTCTGGCAGCGGGCCTGGGGCTCTGTCTCCTGGGAGGGCTGGGGGCTGCTACCACTTAATGGCTCAGTGGAAAAAAGATCTTTAGTTGCAGATCAATCCTGTCTCAGAGCCAACTGGTTCCGCACAATCATATCTTTTGTTCAGCCTTACCAGCCGGGCCTTCCCATCCTGTGTTCTGGGGGAGAATGTTTTTCTTGCTCCTGAAACTGTTGTTCAGTGTGATGGGGCCTCGAGCTGTGGGAAGGCAGTTGCATTTACTGCGCGTGCTTGTGTGCTCACAACTCCGAGTGCAAGTGTGCGAGCGTCGCTGTCACAGATCAGGAACTTGAAGAAGAGTGAAGTTTGCACAGTTACTCACCAGCAAAGCCCTATTGGGTGTATGCCCTGCCCTAGCTCTGGCAAATCCCTAACTCACAACAGTGGAAGGAACTGGATAGGGAGACCTAGAAGGAAGGAAGAAAAGTCTGTGGCCAATAGCTTCAGTCACCTTAGATTATTCTGGCCTTCCTCCCTGACCCCAGTGGATTCACTAGGTTGGGGCCAGGCCTAACAAGTGTCCTACTTGAGTCTTACACCAGTCAGCCTTAGGAAACAGTGATTTCCCGGTGCCTTTTGTTGAGGGGACTTGTAAGGAGAAAAATGAAGGAAATAAGAAACAGGCCTGGCTCAGGCACAGCACTACCGGCAGTAGATTAGCACTGTATAATACTGGAGCTATGTGGGAAGGCCCTGGATTTAGGTCCTAGGTTGACCTGAACAAGGCCTGGGTGTGCCTGCAATCCAGGCTGATGGGAAGGCTGGAGGATGGATCTCTCTCTAATGAATTAAACAAACAAACTTTAAAAAAAAATGACATTAAAAAAAAAGGGATGAAAGAAACCATTATACCAGCAGATGGCATAATGGTTATGTTGCTAGACTCCCATGTGGTTGATTATGGTTTGAGTCCTGGACCTGGCAGCTTGGAACTCATGCCAGGCATATGTGTGTGCATGCCCAAAATCCCAAGAGGAGAATAGAGGAGAAGGGATTGTGGTGGGCATGGGCATTCTCTTAGGGGGTGATTTCTTGTTTTCTGTCTCTTTCTGTCTCTCTAGTGACCGCATGTACCCTATAGCATAAATCTCTCTCTCTAAAAAAAAAGAAAAAAAGAGAAAGGAACAGACTTTGTTCTCCTTGAGCTCATGATCCTGAGCATCCCTGTGCCATACAACTTTCTGTGATGCTGAAAATGCCCTGTCCAACATGGTAACACCAGCCATGTGGCCAGAGAGCACTTTTAATGTGACTGTCTGACCAAAGAAATGAAATTTCGTTTCATTTTAGCTAAAGTACATTTAAAAGCAGACAATGCAGTTATTGGAAACCTTTTAAGCATGTTTGGAGCAACTTGGGTAGGTAAGTCTCTTTTTCCATCTGTATGTTTTGTGGAATCTAGATACACATCAGGTACTGCGGATGAAAATTTAGCATCCGAGTGGAGGTGCACCGTAAGTATGAAGCACGCATTGGAGTTTGAAGACTTAGTCTGAAAAAAAAAAAATAGAAAATGTTCGTGACTAACTTTGATCATGACGACATGTTGAAATGGTAATACAGAATTGTGGATAGAGTGGGTTGAATAAGATATATAAAAATTAACTTCACCTGGAACGTTTAAGCCTGGGTCTGTGGCTCCCATCTGTTGCTGTGGACAGCATGGCTCTAAGGGTTCTTCCTGCAGGGTTCACCAGCAGAGTGCCAGAGAGCTGGAGGAGAGGACAGAAGCCCCTGCTCCTCTCCCCCCCGCCCCGTTGTTTTCCTTTTCTTTTTAAACTATATATAAACTCTGTATTTTGGGATGAACTACGATAAATTCAAGTTCCTCATACTCCACTTTAAGTGCTTTCTGTGAAGCTGCAGCAGGAAACAATATATACTCTGGTGGCAGCGCTAGTGTTCCCTGGATCTCGGGTAAATGTGTACCATTGCCAGGGCTCATGGCTTGACGTGTAGAAAATGGCTGGATTCTTGCCTCATTCTAACCTTTATCTCTCCCCCCAATTGTTTTTTCACCTGAGAGCCACGTTGGGACTAATTATACTCCTTGTGGTTGTGTGTGCACAGAGCTCGAGTCTGCGCATGATGCTGGGCTCTGGCTGGCCTATGGTGGTTCTGCCCGTTGGGTACCTTGTCCAAAGAGAGAAAGTTCTCACAGTCCAGACCTTGTTCTTCCTGCCACTTCTCTCCAGATGGGCGACTTCAGAAATGAGTATCTTCTCTAACACTCAAAATTAGGAAGGAGGCTTGTGAAAGCATGTCTCACCCCGGGCTACACCATAGTCCCAGACGAGTGGGACATGACCAGTTGCTGGTCAGGGTGGGAACTCTGCCTTGGCATTAAAATTAATATTTCCACTCCAATGGATAGAGAGTGCCTCTAACTACTAAGCTACAGAAATTGGCCCAGACAGTAAATAGGGTTACATTTTAGCTTCCTGCCTTTGTTGTTTCTGGAAGAGCACACCCCATGGAGGGATCCCATGGAGAGGGTTACAAGGAGTGGTCCGTTTGAGGGGGGTCCCATGGAGGTCATCCTATGGAGGGGGTCCCATGGAGGCCAGCCTGTGGAAGGGGTCTCCTGGGGGAGGGGTGCCACGAAGGATGTTCCATGGAGGGGGGTCCTGTGGAGGGCGTCCCATGCTGTGGGTCCTGTGAAGGCTGTGTTGGGCAGGACTCCCAGGGGAGCACATTAGTCTGTCTGCAGCTCTCTGTCGGCATCCTGTTTGAACCCACAACACTTAGCTCATCTACGTATTATCTGTCTTCTTCATTGGATTCTAGTTGCCTCCAGCCCAACAAAGACCTTATTTCCTGCCCTGCTGAATTCCTGGGTTCTACACCTGAGTCAGACACACAGTCTCAAGATTTAATAATCTTTGTTGAATGGGTTAATTGGCAGCATGCTATGTTGATCTAAGGGTCAAATGTGACTCTTGGGGGTGGGGAGAATGACCTTCCTGAATTTATACCTCCAGCAAGGGTGCATGAGGGTTTTTCTTGGGAGAGCGTTCCAGAGGGACTGTGGCTTGAAAGTGGCTAGGAACCTTAGATTAATATTGTATAGTTTACTCTAAATCTCAAAGTGCAAGTTTTTCTATCTCTTTCTCAGGACCAGCAGTGGCATAATGGCTATGTTGCTGGACTCCCATGTAGTCAACCACGGTTTGAGTCCTGGACCTGGTGGCTTAAACTCACACCACATGCGTGTGTATGTGTGTGTGTGTGTGTGTGTGTGTGTGTGTCCGCCAAGGCTCCAGGGTTTTTCTTGGGAGAGCGTTCCAGAGGGACTGTGGCTTGAAAGTGGCTAGGAACCTTAGATTAATATTGTATAGTTTACTCTAAATCTCAAAGTGCAAGTTTTTCTATCTCTTTCTCAGGACCAGCAGTGGCATAATGGCTATGTTGCTGGACTCCCATGTAGTCAACCACGGTTTGAGTCCTGGACCTGGTGGCTTAAACTCACACCACATGCGTGTGTATGTGTGTGTGTGTGTGTGTGTGTGTGTGTGTGTGTCCGTCCAGGATCCTAAGAGGAGAATGGAAGAGAAGGGATTGCAGCATGGCCATCCCCTTTGGGGGTGTGATTTCTCACTTTCTGTCTCTCTGTCTCTCTCTGTCTTTCTGGCAAGCGTACTCGCCCTATAGCAAAAACCTGTCCAAAAAAAAAAAAGAAAGAAAGAAAAAAAGAAAATGTTTCTCAGGTAACGCTAACTCTTACGCATTGCAAAGAGAAATCTTTTCATTGGGATAGAGCTTTTGCCTTTACCCTCACACAACCAGTCTAGGCTGTGATTCCTGACATTGTACTGGGCAATATCACCATTTTCATGTTCCCTAGGAAACAAGAGGAATCACTGCAAGTCCTGTGGGTAAAGGGGGCACAGCTGGACCTTAGATTCAGAATTCCTATCTTGGGGTGTCTTCTTTACCTGTCTTGCATTCCACATTTAATGTGATCAGGCCTGGGGGTACAGAAAATGTTCAAGTCAGGCAGTGAGTCCAGTCAGAGCTCTGTCCATCCTCAGGAGAATTAGGGTCCTGTCTGCAGGGATGACTTGGCCTGTGGGGGAGGCCCAGATCTCAGGCTGGCCTCTGTGCCAGGCAACCTGTGGAGGGAGCTTGTGGAGGAGTATGGGTCCTGGTTTGTAAGTCCTCTGCTCTTCCCTCCCTGACTCAAAGTTGTCCATCCTAAAACCACAGATTTACGACTCTCAACCCACTTCAGCTTTCTCTAGGCCATAGGCCCTGCACTTTGCTTGCTTATTTATGCTTCTCTTTTCATGTGATAACCTTGATGTTGACATCACAGCATGGGGTGAGGACGCCCTAGACTCCCCAAGCCCAAATGCCTGAGAACCAGCCCTGATGTTTCCTGCACTATTATACCATTCATGGGAACTAGTGTGAACTTTGTAAGACTCTCACATTTCCTGGTTGTATTTATAGCTTATGTGGCATTGATTTGTACTGAGGCTGAACCTACAGAATTCAACTGAACCTGGTCCTTTCTATATTTGGGCATGGTACAGGATGTGGGAACTCAAATGGGGTGTTGGTTTATGGGAGTCTACAGCCTTGCCCAGGGGATCCTACAGTACAGACTCATCACCTCCTTGAAAAAAGCCTTTGGTGATGATTCTGAGTTGTGGATGTCTGTGCAGCAGGGAGGGACGGTCCTCTTCACCTCAGAGTGTAAGAGTTGTCACCCTTCCTGGCCCCGTCACATTCACATCTGATCGCAGCTTAACCCAAAGAAAGACATGCTTGAGCACGTCCTGACACTTTCTTCCTAGTTCAGGTTATCTCCTTCAATGCCTTCTTTGTGTCTCAGAGCCCAAAATACCACATGACAGAACATTCTAAAATAACAATGATCCTGTTTTCATCCTTTAATTTCGTGAGTTTTTTTTTTATATTAAAATTGAACATTTTGCAGCTATTCACAAGACAAGGTCTTATTTTAAGAGACTGTTTCCCTCTGTCTTGGATTTATTATTATTATTTTAATTTAAAGCAGGTGATGAAAGTGGAATTTTTCCTAAGAGCACAGCCATGCTTTTCACAACTTAAAGAAGACATTAAAATGTATGTTTTTTTTTAATCTTCTTTTTCTGGATTTGAATTTGAAAGGCCAGTTATTGTAACAGACGTTATACTAATTCATTTCCGATGCATTTCAGAGAGCCTAGGACACAGACCAGACCAGGCAGACATACCCCACATGTCAGCTCACCACAACCAAGGAGCAGGTGCTCGTAAGACTAAATGTGATGGTGATTATTATGATGAGGATGGCTACCACCTAGTCCAGCAATTACAGAGTGCCAGCCTTCTTGTTGAGCACTTGCCATGGATGATCTCAGTCCTCTCTGTGATTCCATTAGACTAGACATTATCATTGTCACCCCATTTTCCAGATAAGGAGCCAAGACCGACTTAGTGTTAGACTATGAAGCTGGGATGAGAACCCAACTATCTAGATAACTAGAGGCCCTGTATTCATAGCCACCCCCTGCTCCAGAGTGGTTAGTGCCTGAACTGCTCTGATCCCCAGAGAAGGTGAGAACTTGAGGCAGCTATTCCTAGCATTAGCCATATGCTCATTTTTTGCTTCAGTGACTTCACTAATTGAGGCAAAGGTTCTGGGAGTTTTGACATTAAGTATCTGGATAATTGCCTCAATGTATCATTTTCACTTTACATGCTTAGACATAACCTTTAATGGAATTTGAAAGCCAATTCTACTTGGAGAAAATAAGATATTAACTTCAATTTCTGACTTTGTTTCCCCAAAGTACTTGATGGCTTAGTTGTTGAATTATAAGATTAATTGTCCAAACACATCAGATTCTCCAACTGCTGTTTATCAGACTGGAAAGTCAACCTGGATTTGGGCCAATCGCCTAATGTTGGTCCTTTTCTGGGAGATGGGTGTTTTATACAAGATGGTCTCTTGGGAGCCTCAGTTTGAACCTGAAGTTCTGATCCAGTGGCGCCATGCCTACTGGATGGCAAGTCTTAGGGAGAGGATGTATATGTGCCCCTGTTCGCTTCCTCCTCAAGGACTAGCCCTGAGTCTTTAGCAAATTGGTCTAAGTAGGTCTGGAAGGTGCCAGTGGTTTCAGTGAATGACATGAATACAAATTACTGGCCAGAAAATACCCATAGAAGGGAAATATCTAAGAGCTTCATGCTACCTCTGAAAAATGTTCCTAACCTCTTTGTGTTCCCCAAGGGTAACTTGGAGGGGGCTTGAGGTATGCTGCTGCGAGGGTCTTGGCACATTGGTGCTCGCTGGCATAAGAGCAAAATGTGGAGTCTGGGGATGCTTTTGTCTTGCCACTGGGTGTTGGGGGCTCAATGCCCAGTGATGCTCCCAGGAGCCCCCCTGGTGACTCTGGAATGTGCAGAGCGCTCCTGTGCTCCAGCTGCAAAGCTGCTTTGGGGTGGGTGGGAGCCTGGTGGGAGTGAGAGCGAATGGGACAAAAGGCGGAGGAGGCTGAGCCTGCTGTGGCGTGTGCTATCTCCAGTCTTGCTGTCACCTAAAGGCCCTTTCCAGTCACACACAGAAGGCTGTGGCTGGGTTGGGGTTTGTATGATAGGGGGTGTGCAGAGGGACAAGGGGGTAGCAGCCAAGTGAATGAACTTCTGCTGGGCTGGACCCACCTATCAGGGAAGAAGGTACTTGATAGCTGGTCAGGATATCCTCTCTCCAAGATGAAATATCTCCATCTACTTTATAACTTGTAAAGTGAATACTTTTGGCCATTCCTAGGGGAAAGTATCGTGGCAATTTGGTCCTAATCCATTTTTGCTCGAGATTTTGAGTGTGAAAACCTCAGAAAAGCAGAGTCAACCAAAGACGTTCTAGCAATGGCGTCAACTGTGTTGTCATCAGAAGGTGAAAATAATACTAGCTTACACATACTTAGGAAAAAGGTCATCCCAGATGGCTTTGTGACAGCATAAACTTGTTTCTTTCAGCCAGTTTATGAGGAGGAATGAGTCAGGCCCAGAAATAGATGCAGAAGCGGTGATAGAAAATGTCCTGGCAGTGGCGAAGAGAGATTTAGAGCTGCTGTTAGGTTAGCTAAAGAGATTTAAGAGACAACGTTTCTTCCCATTTCAACACCCTCCCTCTTCCCCTGCTGGAAGAGAACTGGTTGATACTCAAAACTCTATCAATTCAACACTCTATAAATGTGACAAATAATTTTTTAAGTTCAAAATCTAGTCCGCACCATAAAAACCAGGAAATTCCTCAAATTAATTAAATGCAAGATCTCATTTAATTGCATAGGCAATTGGTATTTTATCTTTTCTGAAGTATAGAAGAGGGAAGAAATAGCTGAGGGGACAAAAAAGAAAAAGAAGGAAGGTAATTTTGGTTTTTAGTTGCGTCTGAATACTGGATGTTTTTGAAACATTTCCAAATTTCCTTTAGAGGAAAGGAAGGAAACATGATCCAAAACAGAAGGGGGATTTTTCCTCCCCTTTCTTTTGTCCGGAGCTCACTACCTGGGATTTTGAGGCATGTGCTGAAAAACTGTGTTGACTGAGTACATTCAGAAATTTGCCTGAAAGAGATATAAGAACTGGAAATGGATCAAAATGAGACAAAACAGAAAAACAAAAAACAAAACAAAACAGAAAACCACCACCAACAAAAAAAAACAGAACTTCTGGCCACAGATAAGAATCATGTAATTTACTAAGACACATCATTATGGTGTTTTCTTAGGTAGAAAAATAATTTAGCCAAGGCAGGAGGGTGTGTTTGAGGCTACCAGGATTGGGATTCCATAATGGGGTCTTCAGGACCACCCTTGCTCTGCCCCCAGCAGAATGAGAGGGTGGTAGGGAGTGACTCTCTGTGGGCTTCAGGAACCCTAAGGCCAATGAAGCCCAGGGCCAGCCCACTCACTGATCAGTCCCATGGCAGAGGCCAGTGATGGCTGTGGGCCGAGAGACATAGAGACATGGGCTTTCAGTGACATAGAGACTAATCCTAGAGAGGCAAAATAAAAAACCTGCAAATTAAAAAAAAATATTTAGTATTATTTATTGTCATTAGCATTATTATTTAATTTGACCAGACAAAGACAGAGAGAGAAAGAGAGGGAAAGTGAAAAAGCAAGCCACTGCATCTGGGACCCGAACTGCAGTTGGCCATGGGAGAGTCCAGCACCCCAACCACCATACTACCGGCCAGGCCCCAAAACCTGCATATTTTAAAAACAAAATAATTAACATATACTGGGGGTGCACCTGTGTGACATGTTTTGCCTAACTCTGTTTATAATTTTATTCCTTTGGGAATTGTTTTTCTTTGGAGAGGTTTTTGCTATAGGGTATGTGCGCTTGCCAGAAAGACAGAAAGAGACAGAGAGACAGAAAGTGAGAAATCACCCCTAGGGGGCATGGCCATGCTGCAATCCCTTCTCTTTTCTCTCTCAGGATCTTGGGCACACACGCACATGCACCTGGCGTGAGTTTAAGCCACTGGGTCTGGCACTCGAACTGCGGTCGACTACGTGGGGGTCCAGCAACATAGCCATTACACTAACTGCTGGTCCCGCTTTGGGAAATTTTTAATAAAATTGAATAGCAACAAAAAAGCTTGCCTTCAGGGAGTGTATAGTCCAGTGGTTAAGGCAGTTGCTGGTCTGACGAGTGTGTGCTCTAGCATGTGTGCACACATGACGAGAGGTAGAAGGGGTTTGAAGGACAAGGACAGACAGGGCTCAGGCTTGGTCTGTGGGTTCTGGGAGGGGCCTGCCGGCTGAGATCTGAGAGGCCAGGAGGAGCGAATGGAACTGGTAGGGCCAAGATTTGGGGGGAAAATGACAGTCAGGGAGGCAAGGGGAAGCAGAGAAAAAGAAACACAAACAGAGAGACAAACAAGACAGCAAGAAGCGACAGAGAGAGGAGGCAGGCCCCTAAGGGCAGGGTTCTGTTTCTTATTTAATTGGCCCTGCAAGACCGGAAGGGAGTGTTGGACACCTCCGTTACAGCCCAGCGTCTGGGAGGGTCTCTGAGCTTAGGTGATCAGTCCAAAGTCACACCGCTGGTGCGGTTGTCTTATCTGTGGTGCCCACTGTGCCATGGATGCTGAAAGCCAGGGTTGTTCCTGTCCGCTCACTCTGAATCCCTATGGACCCCACGTCTTGTGCTCCCTTGACCTCTGCTGTGCCTTTGGAAGAGTGGAGAAGGCATCACCTAGGTGCTTGGGGCGTGTTGAGAGGAATTCTTTCTGACTGAGTTGACTTATGGTCTGAACAACTAACTGTGTGCTTTGGCCAGATAATTATTTTTCTGAGACAGAGACCAGAGCAGTACTTGATGGGAAGTCAGCTACAAGGACTTTTTTGAAAGTCATTTTTGTTTTGAGCCTCTTTTTTCAGTAGTGGAGGAAGTCCGCTATTCTGCAAATAAGTCCCGACCTTCATAATGAGGCCTAAATGCTTTCCAAATCTTTATGAAAAAGATTCCATTCTTCTGTGGTTAATTTGAAGAGGTTACTAATTTCTCATATCATAGATCATTTGTTTTGTGGGAGGCAGTTGTGCCCAAGCCAAGATCCACTTATTATTTTTGGAGCAAATTTTACTTGTTTACATAGAACTGAGGACACAGAACAGCTCTTGAAGTTCAGCTGATTTACAGTTGACCCTTGAACATTGTGGGGGTTAGGGGTGCTAGCCCCTGTGCAGTCGAAAATCCTTCTAACTTTGGACTCTCCCAAAACTTAACTACTCGTAGCCTGTTATCCATGGGAAGTCTTCCTGGTAAATAACATAAACAGTTGATTAACACGCATTTTTTGTATGTTATGTGCATTACGTATTGCATTCTTACAGTGAAGTAAGCTAGAGAAAGGAAGACGTTGTTAAGAAAATCATAAAGGAGGCATGGTGGTTAAAGTGCTGGACTCCCACATGACCAGCCATGGTTTGAGTCCCAGGCTTGGTGGCCTTGCTTTCTCACTTTCCCTTTCTTTCTGTCTCTCTCTGGTGAGCACATATGCCCTATAGCAAACTGAAAAATAATAAGTAAAATAAATGATAAGTAAAATGAATAATTCTTTAAAAAGTTTAAAATGTTTTAAGAAAAGAAAATCATAAGGAAAATAAAATACTTATACAATATTTATTGAAAACATCAGTATGTAAGTGGACCTGACAGTTCAAACCAGTGTTGTTCGAGAACCAACTGCATATCCTTTATCACCGCTTCCCCTTTCCCCACTTGCCTTCAGAGCCAGCTGTCCCTGCCCATTGACTGGATGAGACCAGGCAGTGGAAGTTTAAGCAGTGTCTTGTGTTTCCTGACTTCTATTTTTTTGTTATTTTTCAAAATTTTCTTAGGCCAGAGGGCATATGTGTGCACATGAGGGGGAAAAGAGAGAGAAAGAGAACAAGAGAGAGAGAGTGAGAGAGAGAGAGAACTCCCCAGTGGAGTCTTGTCATGCTGCAGTGCAGCCCTTTTTTCTCCAATTCTCTATTCATCCAAGTTCCTGGCATGTGCATATATGCCCCATGTGATGTCAGTGGAGGTGGGACTTGAACTTGGGTCAGCCGTGTAGGATCCGGCTTCTTTCATGAAGCATGTAACCACTGTGCTATAGGGCTGGTCCCGTTATAATATTTATTAACTGTTCGCCTCTGCAGCTTCAAATCTTGTAATATGGAGAGATTAAAAAAAGCAAAAGCATCCCATTAAACACTTTTAGGTTCTCTCTACTTAATGGAGAAGAGAGAAGGAAAAAATAAATCTTTCTGATAGGCTGACCTTGTCCATGTTCACTTTCTTGGGTGATAATATTTATAAATACACACTTGTTAGGAATCTAGATGCCATATTTGAGTGGAGTTATCAGTAACTGGACCTTTTCTAAAAATCTCAACAAAGTCTAAACGGGGAATGAGGATCTGAAGCTACCATTTTCCCATTAGTTTCTTCACTGGATCTCTCTTTCAGCCCCAAAGGAGCACTTGCTTCTAGGTGTTCTGGGGGGAATAGTCTTCATTGCTGTCTCGTCGTGGAGAAGAGCTCCTCTTCCAGCTTGTTTAAGTCAGTCTTGCATCATTGATCTATAGCTTTTGATGCCCTCTTTCTTCCTGCCTTAAATATTCTGCCACTGACACCAGCTTGGCTGGATATTCATCCACCAGGCCAGAGTCCCCACTGCCTAGCAGAGACCCTGTGTGCAGAGATGGAAGGGAGAGAAGAAAGAGAAATGTGGATTGTGGTGGTAGTCGTGGGTGTTTAATGAGCACTTGCAGTTGACTGTACCATGAAATCATTTTGGATGGATTATCCCATTTAATCTCCACAAATCTCTATGCAGTAGGTACTACCACTGTGTCTGTGGTACAGATGTGCAAACTGAGGACCCCCAACAGCCAGTAAGGGGAGGATATAAACCACCTGGAAATGTGTGTGTGTTTACAGGTGTCTGGGTTTGGCTTTTTGTCTTTGTAATCCACCATATTTCTCTTTCCATAGGGGGTACATACCCATTCCCATACATGCTGTAACCATATGGGAGGAGATCCTAGACCATCTCTGTCCAGTGCTTTTTGGGTGTTGGTGACCACTCATGAAACCATGTTCTTCGTGGTACCTTGTCCCTTTTGCTCCTGGACCTGGAGTCTTGGCTCTGTGCATGTTTGTAAAGGGGTATACCTGCTCTGGGGAGGTCGTGGTCTGCTCTGGGTTTTTCATCATAGTGGTAGTGAATGCCAGGGAAATGTCTTCCCCAAGTTCACTCCCAGGCCTATCATTCTGAGTTAAATGGGAATTGGATTTTTTTTAATGACAGTTGAGCATTATAGGATGTCTGGTGGGAAGATGTTATTATTAATTCAAGGATGTCTTGAGAAATGAGGCTCAGACATAATTTCCCATTTGGCACCTTGAACAAAGCGTGCTAGCCCAGCCATACCCGGTCTTGTACAGCCCTGCAGCCTCATTTCCATCCCCAGTTCCACCTGATCTGATGGCGGGGGTGGGGGGGTTGGCGGGGGACAATCATTCTCAGCTGACAAGGAAATCGAGGCTCAGGGGTGTGACTGGCCAGATGGGAACCACATCTTGGGGTCCTTGGTCCAATCCATTTTCTATTTGCCATGTCTTTCTTCTTCAACATTTATTATTCTTACAGCCTTAGATAGTTGGTCTATGTAAGTAAAATTAGATGGAGGCTGGAATTGAGTAAGTGGGAAGCAAAGCCCCCTGCTAACAACTGGAAACTGTAATGTATGAATGTGAATGTGCTCGTCCCCATCCTTGATGAAGTGGGGGGTGGTTTGGCTTCAGCTTGTGTATATGTATGTGTGTTTAAGTTTATCCATTTCCTCCATGAGCAAAGAGACGAAGAGACAGCACCCCAGCAGGGTCCTGATTCGGGATCCACCCCAGCTACAGCCAGCCCTGGATCATGGGCTCTCACCACCATATCCAGAGAAGTCTTAGGACCCAAACAGGGGACTTTCCTGCATAGTTCAGCATCACAAGCATCACATTTTACTGCTGGGTCCATCTGGCCCCCTTCAATTTGTGTTTACATCCAGGTCTGCCACATCCTTGCAGTGTGATTTAGGGCAAGCCACTTCACTGCCCACAGCCTCGGTTTTCTTACCTGCACAATGGAGTCTTTACGCTTGCCTTTAGTGTTATCCAGGAGCCAGGGACAGAGGAATGAAGCTTCCCACATAGCACCTGCCAAAGCACCTGTTCATGCTGACACACCTATTCCCCAAACTTTTCTCCACGGTACTCAGAAGGCAAAAGACAGAAGCTCTCTTTAGGATTCTCCCATTTGACCCCAAGAATCCTGTGATCAGCAAGGCAGGCTGGAGCTCTGTAGATTTTGCAATTTAGTAATGTATCTGAGTATAACATCATTTGTTTTCATTATTAAAGATTACTGATTGAGAGAGAGAGAGAGAGAGAAAGAGAGAAAGAATGAGATAGGTATCCCCAGTGGGGTTTCCATGCTATGATCCATCCCTGGCTTCAGCAAGCTGGGATCATCGGCATGTATGCATGCCTGGTGTGCACAGAGAAGCCTCAGGACATGAACCTGAGACCTTCCCATGTGAGTCCAGCATTACAGAGCATTGAGTTATGACTGTACCACCAGCTAGCCTGTGTAGCTCAATTTATAATGTTTCAGTGTTTTAAACTTGGAAGCTCAGCTTGTCTTGCAGCATTGTACAGGCCCTTGCACACTGCTGCTCCCTCTTGGGAGGCTGGCACACCTCTGCCCAGCCTGCGGGTCTCTGTGTCTAAGCTGGGGTTGGTACTAGAGATGTTCTCTTCATCTCTTGTCACTTGTCACACCTAGGAAGGTTGGGTCTGTCTGGGGGCAGGCAGTGATTGTCAGCTGACTGCAGTTGACTGCCTGGAGAAATCCCACTTCACCTTGTTCCACACCCTCCAGAGCGCATTGTTATTTAGTCGAATTGTTCGCTTTTTCCACCAAAGAGAAGGAAATTTCAGTGAAGTGTGTTCAGGGGTTCTTGTTTAAGGGTTAACCAGATTCTTCTTTTGTTTATCTTTGGAAATAAAACAGTGTTTAAAGCCATTCAGATCAGCAAGGCCATCTGGTGGGGGGTACGCAGCTGCTCCCCTTTCAATTGTGCTGCCTCTAATTTATTCATTCTAGGGTGCTGTTGTACATCTGCAAAATCGTGATTTGCAGTTGATTTTGAACGTGTGAGCGGTGTCTGTGTGAGGCCTTTCTTCTCCGTCCATGCAGGACATCCGGGCGGGGCATCTTCCACCATACTGTATGTAGCCTTTTCAGTCTCCGAAACCAGGTCAAAGTGGGTAGGGGTGGGGGGGCCTGGGAACCCAGGGAGACAGAGCCACCCCGCTTCTTGAAGCTCTAGTGTATAGTCTCTGTGCATGACACTCTGGGCCACTTCTAGTCATTCATTTTTCTATTTGCATAAAAGAAAAATCATTGGAAGGCATTGCTTGTCTTTGTGGTCTAGGTGCTCAAGAATCAAAATAACCCCTAGTCTGAAGATGTGTCCCTTTTTCCTTGTAGCTAAGGTTTGATGTTGCAGATATTTAAAGCCTTGAAAGCATGCAGAAAGAGCAATAACTAACAGTTCGTCAAACACCCTGGGTTCCTGAGATCATTGGGCCCATGTGGCAACACTGAGCCTTCCATGTCTGCTTTGAGAAGAGGATGAGGGTCTCGGTTATAAAAGAGTGTGCCTGTGGTTATGTGGCTAGGTCAGTGGTGTGGCTGGTGCGCACCCTCAACCTGTGGGTCTCCTTCCGTCCCCAGGGTGGCTTTCTTCCCTGGACTCTGTCACCATACAGCAGAAGAAACATAGAAGATTATGTTATCTGGGCCACAGTTTCCCATCTATAAAATGGAGATAATAATTGTCCTTCTTTCTTAGATCATCATGTGTAAATAAAATAATCCATAGAAACCCCAACCTGGTGTCTGAACACAGGGCCATCCTCAGTAAGTGTTAGCTGGTTCTACTCTTTTTTTTTTTTTTTTTTTAGAGGTTTTGGCTATAGGGCGGGTGTGCTCGCCAGCCAGCCAGAGAGAAAGAGAGACAGAAAGTGAGAAATCACCCCCCAGGGGAGATGGCCACGC
>NW_006159577.1:3118729-3163289 GCF_000334495.1 Tupaia belangeri chinensis
CCCCACGAAGTTTTTGCTGGTTTTTCCCTTTTTTTTTTTTTTTTTTTTAGAGGTTTTGGCTATAGGGCGTGTGTGCTCGCCAGCCAGCCAGCCAGCCAGAAAGCGAGAAATCATCCCCCGGGGGGATGGCCACGCCGCAATCCCTTCTCCTCCATTCTCCTCTCAGGATCTTGGGCACTCACGCACACGTGCCCGGCGTGAGAGCTGGTGCTACTCTTGCTGTTGCTAGGAAGTAACGAGAACCCTATTTTGGATATTTGCCAGGAACTCACTTGCTTTCTGGAGTTTGTTCCTTCACTTACCAATGTAAAAACTATTTCCTGAGCACCCACTCTGTATAAAGCAGCGTGCTACTCAGGGTTGAGCATTCCTGACCTGTTCCTTTGGTTGAGCTTAGAGTCCGATTTCGCCTCCTCTCCTGAGATACGAGCTGGGTGATGGCTGACTGTGCTACTCTGTGATCCTCAGGTTCTGAGCAGGTTCCCCCGAGAGCTGCAGGTAACAGCTTCGTTTGCATGGTGCTCTAGAAAGGTCACAGGCTTTGCAGCCTGCAGTTGGATTTTGACCCCGTTACTGGCTAGCCATGTGACTCTGGGCATGCTTTTAACCCTGCTGTGCTTCAGTCTTCCACAGGTAACTGGGAGATCACAGTGCTGATCTTGGAGGGTGGCCATCACGAAAGGGTTCAGCATGGTTCTCTGCACATGGCAAACACTGGAGTATTTGTCACCAAGGCCACATAAAATGAAACTAAGGCCAGATGCTTCCTTGAAATACTTTATAGTTTTGACTGTTGTCGCTTAGCTGCTTAGAGCCATTTTGGTAGATGGGATTCTCAGCAAAACACACAAGTGCATCTTGAGTAGATTCTACCTTACTGGAAAATTATAGACCGAAGACATTATAGACAAGCTTGAGTGGAAAATCTAGTACCTACCCTAATTTGATTTACTACGGGAAATAATAAAATGAATGCTCTAAAATAGTTTTTCCCCTAGTTGGTTTCAGAAAAAGAAAATTATTGATCATGTCACAAAGACCTTCAGAGTCCCCTATACACATTGGAGCCATTGGTGACAACTGCAGCATGGACACTCTCTAGTCCATCCCTGTGGTTTGCTGAGGAAACCTGATTATTCTGCATTTCAGAGACTGGGGCATCTGGCCGTGTTCGGACAATATATTGGGCTGTCATACAGGGAGCTGAGGCAGACTACCCTTCTAGAATGCAACCTATCACAGAGAGCATGAAGAAAGATCCTATTTGCCCTCCTGCCTTCGGCTGTTGGAGATGGGTTTAGAGAGTCACTGCTGTTGCTGGGATGTCTTTTCAGCTTCCTGAAGCAGAGCTGGTTTTCCTACATTCTCCAGGATGGAGTGGGTTTTGGGGCTGTCCTTGAGATGGGGTGTACAGTTCTGAGTGTGGATGTTATTCTGGAGTCTTTGGAATCTTTGTTCTGGAGTTAGATGGAATGCTCTCAGAGGAATTAGGCTGTGTGTGTGTGTGTTTGTGTTTTCTTTTTCTTTTTTTTTCTTTTTTAAGTAGCCCTAACCCTAGCAAAAACAGGCTCAGCACATAGCCGTGTTTGATAAATGTGTGCTAAAGAGTATGGGCCACTCATCAGAAGAAATCTGTATTTCATGTCCAGGATGTCTGCAGTTCAGAGACATCATGGACTTCCTCAGGGGTACCAGCCAGGTTAGTGATCCCGTGTGGACCCAGGCCACATTGAGGGAATCTCAACCTGGGGCCATAGCCAGTATCTCCCTGCCTTATTGGGAAGGTGCCTGCTTTGCAGCTCTCACGTTTCAAACAGATCTCATCGAAGCCACCAGTTGGTGCCTTGGCCCACGACGTGTTCAGTCCTACAGAGCCCAGGCTTTTGAAAGGGCTGGGGGCGGTGTGCCAAGACCAGCCCTCTGCACGTGGGGCCATTTGCATTCTTGCCCATTGTCTCTGCTGCAGCGTTGACTGACAGGAACCAGCCCTGCCCCTTGGTGCATTCTGCCCTTCCTTCGCTATGCCCTTACCTTGGCACCAGGCCAACTGCTGCCCACATCTGTTCTCTGTCTTTGTCTCTATCCTGCTGCTGTACCTGTCACCCATTACACCTCGCAGGCTGGAGAAGACAAGCCTGAGTGATGAATACAGTCTGAATTGAGACAGTTTAAGACTCTGCGCCCTAGGCTGACAAGGCGCAAAGGATATTGAAGGAGGTGGTGTGTTTTGTCCCACCATCTGCTTCCCTGTCCTGTATCTCTGTGTGAGACCACAAATCTATTCTTTTGGAAGGAATTCCTGAAGGGGGAGGAGCTCCCCAGGCTTGGACAAGTTGTTGGACCATCCGAGGTGACAGGGATAGAGGTTAAGACAGGCTCCCCCTGAGTATCTGGACCCTAGCTGAATCGTTTGCTCTTGTATAATGAATTCTGTGTCCTTGAAGAAGTACAGAACCACATTGGGCCTCAGTTTCCTCTCTGTAAAAGGCAGGGGTGGATAAGCATGTACCCACAGGTTTGCATCGCAGGGTTGTGATTGCAGCCTGCCCAGTTTTGGATATGGGCTTTGATGATGCCCACCATTATTTTCAAAACAATGTTCCAGCCTTTTTATATTGTGAATGACTTTGTGGAAGAAATCCCCAGGGGTCCCTCTTACATTCTTTTCTACTGCCTCTCACCAAAGTGGGGCTTCCCCGAGACCTTTGTGGGCAGGCATGTTTCCGGCCTTCCCTGTCAAGCACTGAAACAAGTTCTAGATGAGGGTGGTTGTTTTCTAGAGTTGCACCCACAGCTGTCTTGGGGTCTTCAGAACTACCAACCCTGGTCATTGAGGCACCTGAATGATCCCAGTTGACCCTGCTTTTTAATAACTTGGTTTTTTTTTGTGTGTGTAAAAGTTGGGTGTTACTTCCTGTGTCTGTGAGTCTGCCTTGAGCTGCCACTTGCTTTTCCTCTTTCGTTACTTGAGATTAGCTGCAGAATAGGAAAACTGGGCTCCTCTGCCTAGAATGGAATATACATCGAAAGCAAGCAGCCCTGGAGTGAGACCGTGAGAACCTTCCGATAATAATGCAAAGAATACATTCCATTTATTGAGGCTTGCTATGCGTCAGATGCTGGGTGAAGCATTGTGTGCATGTTATCTCATGTCCTCTTCGCATTCGTGCTGGGAGATGCACTAGTTTTATCCCCATTTCACAGATGAGGAAATCAAGTCAGATAATGGCTGAGTCGTTGCCTGACATCAGAAAGCAGTTGGTTTGGATTGGAACTCAGGTCTGCCTGACTCCAGATCCTCTCAACTTTATTCTGTCAACTTGCAAACCATTTTTGTTCCATCCCGCTGTTCTATTATGTGAGAATGAGCGGGCTAACGGTGCCAAGGAGGACATTTGATCACAGTGACCTTGCCTGTTTCTTATGGGTAGAGTTTATGGAATGAAATAATAGCCTAGACAATACTTTCTATGCTGTGAAGCAGGTAAGGTAGTCACTAACAAAAATAAAGTTGATAACGAACTTAATACAGAGTCAGTATGCTTTAAAACTAGCTTTGGGAAATCGGCCTGTTTCGTATGGCACTCATTTTGAGCTCTCTGGGAAGACCCTGAAGATCATGGTTTGAGAATCCCAGTTTCAGACAAAACATGGATGCTTATTCCAGGTATGGGGAAGGATGAAATCTGGCAAGGAACTCGTAAATATCAGATTACAGGAAGGACTTGTCCAGGGAGAGGAGGCAAGGAAGAAATGACAGTGACTCTGAAAAGAGACAAGGAGGAAGACCTCTTCATCAGGAGGTGGCGGACAGTGGGGTTGGTTGTCTGGATAACTAAAACAGAAAACGGCTGTAGCTTTTTCATGGGCACACGTTTTGTTAGTGAATAACCTGTGTGTGAGGTTTGGGGCAGACATGTCTTGGTTTGGGCATAGCTCTCCTTTGGGTTTCCAGCTTTGTTTTGACATATCTGCTTCTGGTGTTAGCTGAGGGATTCTGTAAGGCAAAATGCCGATTTAGTTGATCCACTGGATCTTTGAATGCATTGCCTTGGCCCGAATTGCTCATGACTCAGTTTGCTCATGTGGACACGCTTTTTGGAACTCACAAGTCTATAATTACACTAGTTTAACATAGTAGCATCTGTTGTTTGTAACCTGTAAAAGAGTTAGCTTTCCTCCTGTAAAGAGCCATGCCAAAACTCCGTGACTTACACAGCATTCTTTTTACTCTTTGTCTTATGGTCTGTAGGGATTAGCTGAGGGGTCAGCTGGGTATCAGCCATCCAGGGCAGACTCCACGCTGTGTCTCGCTCAACCTCATCCTACTCCTGGCCAAAGTACATAGTGCCCACGACAATGGCAAAGATAGAGCAGGGCAAGTGGACACATGTCTGAGGGCCTAGACTCAAGACTGGCATGTGGCCACTTCCACTTCATTTTATGGTCCAAAATGAATCACCTAACTCAAACCGAAAGATGGAGAAATAGTCCAGTTCTTCAGCTGAAGGAAACACAAAGTCATGCTTATGGCCAGGAGCATGCAGATGGAGGATAAAAAATGGGGACCAATATGCAATCTATCATAAAAAGTAATCAACTACTGTTTAAGTACTTAGGTGGACCAGGACTATGTGTGTGTAGCTAACATTTACTGAGCACTTTCTAGGGGCCAACACTCTTGTAAGTACCTTATGCATATTAGTTCACTTAATAACACGGTAGTGATGTGATAGCAGTCCTATGATTATTCCCAGTTCGCACCCGAGGAGATGGGGAGAAGAGAGGTGTAATGTCTTGTTCAAGGTCACAACTGGACAGCCTGGCCCTGGCACTCGGACTCTGACTCTAGTGCAGTGTGTGATCTTTGTCGACAGGGACTTCTGAGGATAAAGAGGCCTAGGTAACTTAAATGCCTTGTCTAGGCCACTAGGCAGAAGTGAATTTGGCTAATGTGCCCTTTCCATGTGCTGTTGGCCAGTGAGCATTGATTGTGGGGTGTAGCTTTATTCTGTTCATTGACTGTGATGTGATCCACAGCATAAAGCATCAGGAATAAGGTGGAAACCCATGATTGATTGATTGTCCACAACTCTCCTGTCTTGTTAGCTTTCTTCTAGTCTCAGTGACCGTGTTATGACATCTTTGAGCTAAATGTAAAAAAAGATTCCTTCTTCCACTTGTTGATGAATATTCCTTGGAAAAAATGTATTTCCATATGCATAGCCTAGAGAGAAATGTCAGCAGTCAGACATACTAATCAGAAGAAGGCTTTGTGTTTTAGTAAAGGTTAATTAAGACCCATTGAATGTTTTTCCTCAAAAGATAAAAGTAAAATAATATAATTAGCTATTTTTTTCTCTCTCTCCCCAGAGGGCAGATGTAAATGTTCTACCTAAATGAAGCTATTTATTTAAATTCCTCCAGATTTCTTTTGAAGTTTCATATGTCTTTATTCTGCTATATCAGCGTATAGCTACAATAATTTAATAAGTTTTTCCTAGGGTGAAATTGGATGCCCTTTATCGATCTTGCACTGAGGGGGCATTCAATTACTTAATCTAAAGTGGTATTTCTGGGGCTCTCAATTACAGTTTTGTTATAAATGGCTTGCTAATGATGCTCAGGGTGCATAGGTTAATAGGGGGCAGGCACGCAAGGCTGGGTAATTGAATGCTTGCTATTTTGGGAGCAGTTATCTGATCTCTCCTAGTGGTCCCAGGTTCCCACATTGTAGTCTGCATCCACTGGGCACAGAACTGAGCCCAGGCTGGGAGCCATCTAACTGAAACCTACCCCTGAGTGAATGGGGTACCACGGCTCCTGTCTCATCTGAGTTGACTGGCACCAAAATGTGGACAATCAGACTGGCAGAATGCAAGGGGCATACATTATAGGATTTTTTTTTTTTGACAGGATATATGTGCTCACTGGAGAGAGACAGAGACAGAGAGAGGGAAAGGGAGAAATTGCCCACCATGGGGCGTGGCTGTGTTGCGATTCCTTCTCCTCCATTCTCCTCTCAGGATTTTGGGCACACATGCACATGCGCCCAGTGTGATTTTCATGTGGCTGTGTCTGGCACTTGAACCGCAGTTGAACATGTGGGAGTCCAGCACCTTAACGGGCGCACCAACTGCTGGCCCCTACAGTACAGATTTTTAAAAGAACAGTGTGCGTGTTAGGTTTCTGAATAACTGTTCTTGGGAAAATTCGTGGCAAATGGAAAAGACCAATTAAAGAATGTAACTGCAATCCATTTTGCTTCCAATACAGTTGCAGTGATTGGCTTTTTCTTCCCTGAGTTACGTTATTAAATAGTGGTACTTATTGTAAAGATCCTTCCGAAAGCCTGTGAAGTCTGCCTTTGTTTTTGCTCTTGGACGAAGCTCACCCCCTCAATCACCTGTGGTGTCTATTCCTGCCTCCTCCCCACGCCAGCCTCATGCCCCCGAGGGTCTGTCCTCCCAGGAGTCCTCCTGACCTTGACTCCCTCAGCTTTTCTCCACAGGGCTTCGGCTTCCCCTTTTCTGCACATGACTGGCTTCTTTCTTGTCAGGTATTAGCTCAAAAGCCCCCTCTGAAATGAGGGCTTTCCTGGCCTCACTTCCGATAGTACTCTTCTTTCCGCAGGCCGTAGTTCTTGCTGGCGGCTGATCGTGCCCTCTAGGGGACGTTGGACAATGTCTGGAGATGTTTTTGGTTGTCACGTCTCTGGGGAGTGGTGTTACTAGTACCTGTAAGTGGAGGTCAGGGGTGCTGCTGTCTTGCCGTGCACAGAGTAGCCTGGAGAGCAGGATCCAGCCCTATACTGCTTTGTGGTGTTAAAAACCCTGTCTTCATGGTTCTATCATTTTCTCCCTTTTTGTGTTCTTTCTAGCTCTCAGTGCCAGAGGTTCTTATTCATTCGTGACTTCTTTATGATCTGTATCCCTGCAGTCCACAACTCCTGGTAGAAGATAAGGTTCAGGTGGGGAAAAGGCCTCTTTCTCTCGGTTACCCTATGGCACCCTGGCTTGTCAGGAGAGGGTTGATCTTGAAGCCTCAGAACTCCACTTACGAGGGCACAGGCAATGTATTCGTCTGGTCATAAGATTAGTATTTTATAAAAAATTATAACTGATACACAATAGTCGTCCACATAAATAGTACACAATGTGAGTTTTTAATACACGAATGCAATGTGTAGCTCAAATTAGGGCAATTGAGGTGAATTATACATTCTGTACAGTGGCTGTATGTTTTGGTAAAAGAAACATAAGATAGTTTTATCGGTTTTCTGAGAGAGAGCCTCCCCGCACCCTCCCATCCCCACCAGGTGTTTTCCAATACCAGCCAATTCTCCACTTGTCCGGACACCACAGGGGAACTGCAGTTCAGTCAGTTCTGACACCAGCTACCAGAGTTCACATCAAACTCTGCAAGTTTAAGGGCTCGGTCTTCACTTCATATGCTAGTCACAAGTATCCGACAACATTTCTGTTCAAATTCGCTACAAAAAAGGGGCTCCACCACTCTTCTCCTCAGGCTTGATAATATGCTAGAATGACTCAACAGAACTCAGGAAAAGTGCTTAACTTAGGTTCTCTGTTTATTGTAAAGGGTGCAGTTCAGGAGCAGCTGATGAGAGAGGCGTATGGCAGGTGACGGGGACAGGGGTGTGTGTTGCTTCCATGCTCTCTCCTGTATGCCACCCTCCCAAACCTCGACGTGTCTACCTACCTGGAAGTTCTGAACCTGGTCCTTTAGGGATTTTTAGGAGATTCCATTATAGAGCCATGATCAATTAAATCATCAGCCACTGGTGATCTACTTAATCTCCAGCCTCTCTCTCCTGCCTAGAGATTAGGGGGAAAAGGAGAGGGCTGAAAGTTCCAAGATTTTAACCAAGACTCAGTCTTTCTGGTGACCAGTCCCCATCCTGACGCTATCTAGGGCCCACCAGAGTCACTGACAGTTAAAACTTATAATAGCGATAGTCCTTTGTGATGCGCACAGTTAACCTTCAGAAGCTATTTGTTGAATTAATAAGTGAATGAATGAATGGATGGATGGATGATAGGAGGTGGAAAACACTGTATCTGAATGTTCTCCTAATACTCTCAAGGCACTTCAAATGGTTTCCCCAGTTTTTTCCATTTAAGAAGTGAGACTAGAGGAGCCAGCAGATGGCATCGCAGTTACATCCGTGGAACCCCACACGGCTGACCACAATTTGAGTCCTGGACCTGGTGGCTTGAAACTCACGCCAGGCATGGGTGCACGCATACCCAAAATCCTGAGAGAAAATGGAGGAGAAGGGATTGGTGTGTGACCATCACCTCCCCCAGAGGATAATATCTTGCTTGTGTCTGTCTATCCCATGTCTGTCTATCACATGGTCCTATGACAAAAATCTCTCTCTAAAAAAAAGTGAGTCTCCGAGTGGCCTGTCTGGCAGGAGGGTGCCCGCTGCCCCGCACACAATGCTCTGGCTGTCCTTGTTGGGAAGTCCCTTCCTTGGTCTCTTCTCTACTGACACTGCTTATTTATTTACTTTGCTTGAAATAAAATACCTCTTCTATTGTTCAGGAATGTTTTGCTTATTCTGTTGGGTCCAGATTATGTACATTCTTGCTTCAGAGCTTCAAAGTCCATGTTTTGTTTTTTAAAGGATCTAATTAGACCTTCTGCAGCAGAAAGACAGAGGGTGCAAACTCACTGCCCGCTGAGCTCCTGGTGGGAGTCTCATTTTGAACCTGGCTTTAGCCTAGTCCTCGACATGTGAAAAAATGTTTTCTTGGCTTTAGTGATGGAGTTTCCAAGTAGGGGATCTTGCCCTTTTGTTTCTTTGGTTTGGAAGAATTGTTTATACCAAGCGATGGGTCAGGGGCGGTTGAGCAAGTTTGAAGCAGAGATTTGTTTGAGCCTTGTGGTTCTTGACATGTCCCTCCAACTGCCCTAAGGGTTATGGGAGGGGGCGGGGAGCCCAAAATATTTGGCCTGGCCTCCTGAGCAGTCTCCTTCCACACTTGCCCCTCTGCTGCCCTTCTTTGAACTGTCCCACGCTTTTGCCTGACTCCTATCTCATACTTTATTGACTAGCATTTCTCAAATGGGTTCTTTGAGCCCTTGGTGAAAATTCCTTGCCCAATTATATTTTGCAAATTCTGTGTATTCTATTTCTCTCCTGTGGATCCACAAGACTTATTAGCGTATTAAAGACCCTGAAAAATCCTACTATAAAGAATCCTATGTAATTTCGTCCATCCCATTTTTTTTTTTCCCAGTGATTTTAAACACAAACATTTACTGACAGCATGCAGAACATTTTTTGTCTGGCAAACATTTACTGACAGCATGCAGAACATTTTGTGACAGAAAGACATTTTGGGAAATATTGCTTGGCTATGTCTTGTCCATCATATTAATATTTCCAGAAAATGTAGACTTTCAGTCCAAAGGAAGTGAATGTTTCCTCTGTTGCATTCTGATTGTTTGTTCTTTCAGCCAATACATGGAGGCTTGAATACAGGGCTAGTAAATACCATCTTCTGGGGAGTAAGGATCATTTCTGGGTGTGTGTATAGAGTTATAGGTGAATCTATCACCCATGGGTAATTCTCAATTGGTGAGGAAAAGTATGTAGTATAGGATCTCCCCTTTTAGATTCCAATATTTGATTTCAAATACTTTTGGTATTCAAAAATCAGTGACAATTAAAAATCATAATCATGGGCCAGCCAGTGGTGTGGTGGTTGAGGTGCTGGCTTCCACATGGCTGATGGAATAGTTCAAGTCCCAGACCCAGCAGCCTGAGAAAACACATCTGACATCTGTGTGTGCATGCCCCAAATCCTGAGGGGAGAATGGAAGAGAAGGAATTGCAACATGGCCATCCCTTGGGGTTGCTTTCTCATTTTCCCTATCTCGCTCTCTCCCTGTCTCTGTCTCTTGCCAGCAAGCACACATGCCCTGTAGCAAAATTAAAAAACAAAAATTATAACAGTACTAGTCATTAGTGATGGTATTATTATTATTGTTATCTACATTTTATGGGGTACTTAATATATGCTAGGCATTATACAAACTCTTTACATGTTTTAGCTAATCTAGTAACCTCTTACAAACTCATTAGGGAGGTGCTCTTATTACCCAATTATGCTGGTGAGAAAACCAAAGCTCAGAGAGATCAGATGTCTTCTCGAAGTCATATAAGTAGTGTTGGTCTATCACTGCTAGAAACCATGCAGGTCTCCTTTTATGCTCATCCGAGCCTCTTTTTATGACATCTACAGAGAAATGTCATTTGGGCAACAATACATTTTATAACCACAAGATTCTACTAATGGATTTTTAAGAATCATGTCTTCCCCAGGATGATGAAAGTGAAAAATTATTTTAGGGTCTGAAGTGTTATGATACTCAGGGGAATGCTGTACAGTGGATTTAATTGCTTAATAACTTAAAGTCAAATGGTTTTTCATATGATAGACTCTGCTGAAGGAGAGGATCATTTCATTGTTTCTAAATTTTCATTAACTTTTGATTCCTAAACTGGTAATAAAGGTTAGCTCTAGGTAAGAGACTACTGATGCTACTAGGAAGGAAAAAAATAGATTTTCTCTGCTTGTTCTCATCTTAACCATTTTCCTTCTTACTATTCTTCAGATTCTTCCTTGACTTAAAAACACTGGTATTTCAACTTGTCATTCAAATTTCTATGTATTGACCATGCATGAATCTGAGAATGACTGCAAAATCCTGGAATTTGGGGATCCCATAACTGAAAGTAAAGGCCTTAGAGGACATGTGGGGTTGTGGACATTTATGAGGGGACTTTGAGAGCATTGATGGAAAATGGAATTAAAGTGTAGATTTATTTTGGTGTCAGGCTTTTTTCCTACTTGCATGTTTTGAGAACTTTTTGAAGACCTATCATAAGAGGTGTTTGATGTGCTGGTGGTGCTGTTGTGCTTGGAACTGAGGTTAAACCCCCAGGACGAGCACCTGGAACCTCGCCCTCCGATCTATATGTTTTTCTGTGACTTGCTTGTAACTGAGCAGTCTTGACTGAAAACAGAAGTGGAAAAGAGGAATGGACACCTATCTCTCTCGGAAGATGGTCCCTGGGTGATTGCTATTATCGTAAAATATAATAAGCTTCTTTTCCTTTTGTTCAGGTAGTCTGGCATTTTTAAGCTTTTGCGTTCCATGAAGAGGCAGCATTCCAGAAGAACTCGGGATATAAACATAGAAATCGTTGCAATGTCTCCATGTGTGGCATGCCGATCCATCTGGCACTGAGAAGACCATGATATCTTCAGCTTTCTTGTGTGTTTCCATGTTCTCCAGCAAGAATTCTCCTACTTTTTTTTGTGCCATGGGAAAAACCTGAAGGGCAGGCAGAGTTGCTCCTGAACTCGCGGCCTTCTCCGTGGTTGCAGTGGCTCTTATAGAACATGACAGTTGGAAATCACTTCCTTTTGGTGTCTTCTAGAGCCGTACCAAAGAACGTGCTTTCTCATTCCCTAGTGTTTGGGTGTCTGCTCATTTTTGTATTTGTGCCTTTCAACCATCTTATGTAATTGCAAGACGTCCTTAAGGTTTTCCAGCATACCTTGCAGGCATCTGGATTCCTTGGGGCTTGCCCATGGCTCTGTAAGCCTACAGTCCAAGGGCACTACCATGAGGCACTGTGTTAATTGCTGCATACAGTTGTTACCTGACGACACACACAAATCGCAGATCGGCTGCCGAGGAGGAGGCCCCCATCACTGTCACCAGGCGTGCCCTACTTGCAAGGGAGAAAACAAAATTCTGTTTCGCGTGGACAGTAAGCAGATGAACTTGCTTGCTGTTCTCGAAGTCAGGACTGAAGGGAATGACAGCTGGGGTGGATTTTTGCGCTTTAAGAAGGGGAAGCGATGTAGCCTTGTTTTTGGACTGATAATAATGACCTTGGTGATGGCTTCATACATTCTTTCTGGGGCCCACCAAGAGCTTCTGATCTCATCGCCTTTCCATTATGGAGGCTTCCCTAGCAATCCTAGCTTGATGGATGGTGAAAACCCAAGTGACATGAAAGAGCATCATCACCAACCCTCTGTAAATAACATTTCATATGTGAAGGACTATCCAAGCATTAAATTAATTATCAACAGCATCACAGCCAGGATTGAGTTCACAACCAGACAGCTCCCAGACTTGGAAGATCTCAAGAAGCAAGAGTTGCATGTGAGTAACTTTGTGTTCATCTCAACTGATTTTTGAAAATGGAGGCTTCCTTTTCGGTCACCATCTTTGAGAACACTGAAGGAAAGTGACAAAACATTTCTCTGATGTAGCAGAACATAATCTGACAGCCTGTGGGTCAGAGTGCACTGAGAGAGTACTGTCTATTTATGCTATGGAACATGAAGACGGGAATTTGCTGTCATGAGTGGCACAGCTAGAAAATGTTTAAGGACCCCCATACACACACAATGTGTGCCAGGATGTCTTGTTTGAAATACGGTCATGGCAGTTAAAGTTGCTTTTGCACATCACTGTCATTTGGAATTTTGAAGTTGGGGTTCAATATGATTTCCTATTTCCATTCTGTCATGAGGAGTAGTTTTGTCTCTAATGGCAATTTAAACATATAACTGGTAAAGTGGTTTCAAATGTTTAATTAGATTGCTGTGTGTGTGTAGATGTAAAGATAAAGCGTGGGAGAATGGATTTTGGTTAAACTTACATCTTCATTCTCTGCATTTTTGGCAGGGGGAGGGGCGGGGAAAGAAACAGTCATTGGCTGTCTCTAAAATTTTACTTGGTCTATTTTAAAATTATTGTCATACAGTGTTTCAGATTTGAACATTGTAATCGGTATTAGGGTTTGATCACACCATGGTTAGAGTGTGTTTTTGTTGATTTTTCCTCCTTGGTTCATCTCTCCTTTGTCTCTTCCTTGTTGCAGATGTTTTCAATAATCCCCAATAAATTCCTTCCAAATAGTAAGAGTCCCTGCTGGTATGAGGAATTCTCAGGGAGGAATACCACTGACCCCTACCTGACAAACTCCTATGTCCTCTACTCCAAGCGGTTCCGCTCCACCTTCGATGTCCTGCGCAAGGCCTTCTGGGGCCACTTGTTGCACGCCAATGGGAAGCACTTCCGCCTGCGCTGCCTCCCCCACTTCTATATCATCGGGCAGCCCAAGTGTGGGACCACCGACCTCTATGACCGCCTCCGGCTGCACCCAGAGGTGAAGTTCTCTGCCATCAAGGAGCCACACTGGTGGACTCGGAAGCGGTTTGGTAAGTACCATGTCTGAGGGCTTTTGTCTCATTTTATTCATTCACTCATTTCTTTACACACATTAGGGCTAGTGGTGAGCTGGGAGGCTCACATCTTAGGGCTAAGGATGAGGCAAGGGAGGCAGGGCAGGTGAGACGAGAAGACATGCTGAGGCACAGACATTTGACGATTCACTTGTCACTAGACAGCACACGGGCGAAGTCCCAACAGGGTCTGGAACCCAGGTGCCAGCTCCAGTGAGCACTGATTGAGTGCTAGTTATGTGCAGGGTGAGGGGACAGGTACAGAGCAGGCAGCTCTTTGCCCAGGGGAGCCTTGGTACATGACCCAGCAGTGAGCTGTAAGTGCCGGGTGGCTGGGTCAGTGAGATAGAACACTTTGGTCTGGAGTCCTTGGCTTCCAGCTCTCACATATTTTGGCTGGAGACCGTGCACCTGCAGGAGCCAGCTGCTTCAGGCCTTAGCTCACTGACCTGCCGTGTGTGCCTCATGTGTCCTTACTGTGCGAAATTGGCCAGCCAGTAGTGTGGAGGTTAAGGCAGCTGGGGCCCACATGGCTAACCATGCAGTTCAAGTCGTGGACCCAACAGCTTGAGAAATACACCAGGTGTGTGTGTGTGTGTGTGTGTGTGTGGTGTGCCTAAAATCCTGAAAGGAGGGAGAGATGGGAAAGGGAATTTGGTGAGGTCATGCCCCATGGGAGGAGCTTTCTTACTGTCTCTCTCTCTCTCTCTCTCACTGATGACCGAAAATGCCTCTGGCAAAAGAGAGAGAGAGAGAGAGAGAGAGAGAGAGAGAGAGAGAGAGAGATGCAAGAAACTACACGGATAATTCTGGACATCCTGTTCTCTGCACTTCTCTGCCATGGGGTTGACCATGAACACTGCAACCCTCCCTGCAGGCTGGTTTCTGCCTCAGCCCAGCCCCAGGCACCCTGTGGCCCTCAGGTCACTGTTTCCTCTCGGCAACCTTTTCCTCCTGCCAGGAGACGTTTGGTCACTGGAGCTAAGGGCTGCTCCATGGCCTGCTGCCCGCCAATGTTAGGGCAGGCCACGAGGGCGTTTTCTGCTAACAGACCCTAATTGCCTAGAAGGGAATCTTGAAAGTTTTTCTTACAACAGCTCTTAATGTGTTTCCTGACAAATGTTTGATTTCATCCTTTTGATGTTCACCCTGGAGTGAACAAAAGTGTAAATGTTCCTTCTGTAGTTTAGCTGGTAGGCACCGAGGTTTCATGTCTTTGCACATTTGCCAGGCGTGTCTGAACTGTCCTCCTGTAATAGGGTGTGCTCCCCTCCAGACCTGTCTGAACCTGCGGTCTGCAATAGGGTGCTCTCCCCTTCACAGCTCACTATGTTCCCTTAATGGAAACCAGCTTCTGCCTGGTAGAAACAACGGAAGACGGGGCGTGCCCCCAGAATGCAGTCTTCAGTGTCACCTTGAACTCTCCTTGTTTTGAGTGTAGAGGTTCTCTTTCTACTTTCCATTGACTGGAGTAGCTGTGGCTTTGGGTAGTGTGTTTGTAAAATGTCTGCAAGTGAAATGTACTCCAATTTTAAGGGAAATGTACTGCAGTTTTTAAGGCAAGGGGCAAACTTGAGCTGTATGTGGCTGACACTAGAATCTGTGTCTGTCCGGGGGGTGATCGAGGCCCCTTACTGTTTGGACAGATGGTCAGGCTGGTTGGTGAAACAGGTCGGGGAGATGCTGATGAGGCCCTGATGAGGAAGACGGCATCTGAGTTGACAGGGTGCTGCCCCTCCTGACTGGTTGCTCTTTGTCCCCTTGCCTGATTTGACGCAGTCCTGTGCCCTGGATGCCATTGTTGCTGGGCCACATTAGGGTCTCGCCTGGTGCACACATTAACCAGCCCCAAACTCTTGGGCCCTCAAGTAGACACACTTACAGCTCTTAAATAGGTGTGCCTTTCTTTAGCTGCCACTGCCCAGCTCAGTGGTGGCATCTTCCACCCACTGAAGCATGCGTTCATTGAAAGAGGGCAGCCAGTTTGCAGAACCCTCCCTGTCCCCAGAGCCCCTTCTTGAAGCTTACCTGGCTAAGGATTTCACTGCTACAGCTGGGTCCCTTGGGCTTTCTGTCCCTCTCTGGTCCCTCTCTGAGAGGCCACTACCCCAGCAGTGGCAACTTTGTCCTCAGTAACCCCTGCTTCTTGGTTTTCATAGGAATCGTCCGCCTGCGAGATGGACTGCGAGACCGCTACCCTGTGGAAGACTATCTGGACCTCTTTGACTTGGCCGCACACCAGATCCACCAAGGACTGCAGGCCGGCTCTGCAAAGGAGCAGGTCCAGATGAGCAAAATCCTCATTGGTACGGTTTCTGCGTAGCTCTGGGAGGGCTAGCAGCCTTTTTGGAGTCTCAGTTCATGCTCTGGGCCAAGTCTCGCCTTGCTTCTCCTGCAGAACGTTTACAGACTGGCTACAGACTTCTCTTGAGGCTCTACTTCCCTACATAAAAACATTCACATTGCTCGTACAGTTAATAATAAATCAAAAATGTTTAGTTTACTTTCTAACTCCATGAAAACTCAAGGAGCAGCTGAAATGGCTTTTTTAATTTAATATTTTAGGTTTTTACTATGGAGGGGATGGGGAGAGTGGGAAAGTGGGAAATCATACCTGCCCCCCTTGGAGGGATGGCCACTCTGCATCCCTTGTCCTCGCCTCTTCTCTCAGGATTTTGGGCATGCATGCACAAGTGTCTGGTGTGATTTTCAAGCCACCGCACCCAGGATGGGAACCACGGTCAGCCATGTGGGAATCCATCTGCCTTAACCACCATGCCACATGCTAGCTCCTGAAATGGCTTTTTAAAACATTGTCATTTCTTTTTTTCTAAATTTAAGCAGACCTACTTGAATTCTTATGGTAGACTGGTCTAAGTTGGGATAAGGGATCATAATGCAGTGAACTGATTAGTTACTGATTTAATGCTTGTTTTTTTTTTTTTTAAAATTTTGTTTTTAGAGATTTTCACTGAAGGGCATGTGTGCTAACTGGAGAGTCAGAGAGAGAGAAAATGAGAAATCACCCCTCCAGGGGGAATGGCACCCTGCAGTCTCTTCTCCTCCATTCTCCTCTTGGGATTTTGGGCACATATGCACATGTGCCTGGTGGGAATTTCAAACCGCTGGGTCTGGGGCTTGAATTGTGGTATCCCACGTGAGAATCTAGTGCCGTAACCACTACACGACCTACTGACCTTTCTTGGGGCTTTTATAATCCCTGGTCACTATGACCGCATGAACCTGGAGGCAGATCTCCTGAAATAGACTCAGCCCTAACACGTTACCTATGGCTAATTGCTGTGTAAAAAGCCTAGCACTCTCTGGTCACTCTCAGCCTACTCCCTTTGGACATTCAAAATAGTGTCATTTCATTAATAATCATTTGTTTTAAAAATTTACAAGAATGTTATATAAATAAACATATGTGTTTACTCTTTCTAAAATTTATTTTTATTGCCTGTATTTAAGGTGTAAATCATGATGTTTTGATACATATAGTTAAATAATTATTACAATCGAGTGAGTTAATACAGCCATTTCCTCAGATAATTGCATGTGTGGTAGTAGCACCTGAAATGTATCTTGGCTAATTTCCAGAATACACTACAACATGGTTAACTATAGTCGTTGGGCTTTATGTTACACTTATTCATCTTAAGTAACTCTTTTTATTGGATTCAGCTTAGAAGATGTTTATCCACTTACCTTTCTGAAGGTATTTTACCATCTGAAAAAGAGAAATTTAATCACATACTTTGCTTAAGTTGATTACCTGAGGCAATGATCTACTGGGTCATTAGAAAAGTCATGACATATTTTTCTATGCGAAAGTGCATCATGACTTTTCTGACAACCCAGAGTTTTTAATTTTCCTAGTTGTGTTATATTTTTATTGTCCCAATTAAATTTTTTAACAACTAAGAAGATTAGTCATCAACCATTGAAAGATGACTTTTTATGGTTATCATGTCCAACGGGATAGACTTGATGTGCTTAAGCCCTTATTTATTTACTTTTCTTTCTTTCTTCCATAAGCAAGAGAGATACACATAGAGAGATAGAGAGATATGAGCACCCCTTACAGTGCCCTTATGCCACCATCCATGCCCAGCTCTGGCCAGTCCCAGGTCACAGGGATGCATGCTTGGTGTACTTAGGGAGGTCTCCAGATGGAAACCTGAAACTTTCCCATGTGGCCTTACAGAGTGTTATATTACTCTATTGCACCATCATCCAGCCCTATGTGGTTTTTTTTTTCTTTTTAACTCAAAGAAATCAAGTCACAGGACCAGCAGATGGTGCAATGGCTATGTCGTTGGACTCCCATGTAGTCGACCACGGTTTGAGTCCCGGACCCAGTGGCTTAAAACACACTGGGTGCATGTGCATGCGTGCCCAAGATCCCAAGAGGAGAATGGAGGAGAAGGGATTGTGGTGTGACCATCCCCCCGAGGGGTGATTTCTTGCTTTCTGTCTCTGTCTCTGTTTCTCTCTGTCTTTCTGGTGAGCGCACACACCATATAGCTAAAACCTCTCAAAAAAAAAAAAAAAAAAAGAAAGAAAGAAAGAAAGAAAGAAAGAAAGAAAAAAGAAATCAAGTCACTGGGAGCCACTTTCAGTTGGTAAACTTGAGGGTCTAAATACCCCACATCATAAGTCTAACACATTTAACTGTGACTCCCATACCATATGCCTCTGGAAAAATCTCTTGTTTTTAATGAAAGAGCTAAAAAAAAAAAATGCATTAAAGGGCCAGAAAACAGAGACTAAGATGATGAGTAAAAAGGAAAGCCTTAGTTTGGTTTCCTAATTTTACCTACCTTCTAGGTTTATAAATGACCCAAATAAATAAATAAAATTACCATGCTTTTATTTACTTAAAGTGAGTTTGGCCCAATGGCATAATAAGCAGGTGATGAGCTGGCATCTAGCCCTGCTGGTTCAACCAGCAAGCTGTGCCACGTGACAGGTCAGTCTTCTGTTCCAGAACTCTCTGCGAATCTCTAAAATGGGAATCACTGGAGCAGCTTAGTTCCAGGCTCTTCCCAGCCTTGAGATGGGATCATCTCTGCTTCAGCTCTTCCTCCTGGCAGAGGTGGAAGGGTCTTTCAGCATCTTGGGCTCATGGGTCAGGAAGGGCCTTTCCTCAGTCATCAGTGCTAACAGCTAGAGTCACAGCCAGAGCTAGAGGACTCAGGTGGCCTGCCCATGGGTCCCGGGCTTTGGACCCATGGGATGGCCCTGCCTCTGCTCTCAGGCAGCCTGCCCTGCCTGGTGTCAGCACCCTCACATGGCATCCTGATCGCTCCTTGACTTGTCTGTCTTCCCTTACTGTGAGGTGTGGAGCCGGTTCCTGTCCCGTTCATTTCCCTCCTCTGTTCCCCGTACCAAGCACAAATGCGGGACACAGATTGGACACCAGATAGTATTTCCTGGCTGGATGATGGATGGGTGGACAGAGAGACGAGTAGATAGACAAATGCTTCTGTGGCTCTACAACTAGTTCATTTTTGAAATCTGACAGCATTTGTGACAATTTAGTTTCAGATGCTTTACTTGGCTTTTATATTCCCTTATTCACTGTGGGTGGAATTTTCAAAGGACTTCTGATTGATTTGTCTTTTCTGTACCCTAGAGTATTGCCTTTAAAAAAAAAAAAAAAAAGGACAGAAATGTTCTCCTGGACGTGATTACAGACCGGCAGAACACACAGGGCCCTGCCAACTTCTCGCATCACTGTGATGCGGTTCTCTCTGAAGACGCTTAGTCTTTCGGCTCAGGTTTTCCCTGAATAAAGTGACTTTGAGATGTATCATAGAGTCCTATGCCAAATGTCAGGAAATGAGTGAAGAAATGATTGTTAGATTCATTTGCCTTTTCTTTCTCAATCCCCGAAGACTGTCTTAAAGAAAAAATAAATCAGACAATTGATTCAGTTACCAGGGTCTGTGTTGTTGAAATACCTGTGCCTCGGCCATGTCGTCTTGTAATGCATGTATCATTTTTACCCTTGGTCAGGTGGGCTGTAACAAAGCAGGAGCCAGGACCCAGATCCTCTGCACCCGGTCAGGGCTGAAGAGTGCCAGCTTTGTGCAGGGCGATGCAAGAAGGTTGTGGATGATGGAGACATGGCTGAGCAGGAGACAGCCCGAGGCTGAGAGCCCGTTAGCCTTTGCTGGCCCCTGATGCTTTTTTTTTTTTTTGGAGAGGTTTTCACCATAGGGCGCATGCGCGCGCCAGACAGACAGAGACAGAGAGACAGAAAGTGAGAAATCACCCCCCAGGGGGGATGGTCACGCTGCAGTCCCTTCTCCTCCATTCTCCTCTCGGGATCTTGGGCACACACGCACATGCGACCGGCGTGAGTTATTAAGCCACCAGGTCTGGGACGCGAACCGTGGTCGACTACGTGGGAGTCCAGTGACACAGCCATTATGCTAACTGCTGGTCCCCCCCTGATGCTTCTTGAAGGAAGGAAACCATCATATTAGATGGCCCCATTCTCAGTGCGTCTTCAAAATGCCCCAGAGCTCTGTACTGTGAGCAAAGTTAAATGTTGTGAAATTGAGAGATCAGATGCTAGTAAAGGTCTTATTTTTGCCCACCCTGGAGAGAGGAGCTGGTGGAAAAGGGGCACTCAGTGTCGTGTGGATCATCTGAGTTTCCCGACAGCGTCCTGGGGTGGGGTAGGGGTGGGTGTCACTGTGGCAGGGTAGGCATCAGTCCTCTTCCTATCTGTGACTGACCCTTCTTGCCCATTTTGGCTATGTAGGAGGAAGGCACCAGAGCCAGGTTTGACCTCTGACACACACAGGTCAAAACACTGCCCCCTTGCTGGGGGCCTAAAACCCACACCTGCTGATCGGCAGTGTTTTCTGTTCCCAGGGGAGGCCAGCGCCTCGACCATGTGGGACAACAATGCCTGGATGTTCTTCTATGACAACAGCACGGATGGTGAGCCCCCGTTTCTGACCCAGGACTTCATCCATGCCTTCCAGCCAAACGCCAAACTGATTGTGATGCTCAGGGACCCTGTGGAGAGGTGAGTGGTTTTAGATGTTTTGTACTGGGGTGTCAGGAAAAGACACTGTTGAAGAACAGTGTTTCTTTCTTATCACAAACAAGATTTTGCCTCTTTAAAAAATAAATAAATAAGCAAGTTTGACTTGCAATGTTGCTGCTATTTCTTATGTAAATGTTATTCTTGGGATGGTTCTCACTGTGTTTAAACAAATTGTTGGTTGTGTTCTTAGCTGGTCTGACCCTGGTCTTTGGGCCTTGAGCCTCTGTCAGGTTTGACCTAGGGACATGGGATGGTTCCTTGGGTACTTTAGGACTTGGGAGACACCCTTAGAATTAGGAGTGCTGGGGTCCTCTGTGTGGTTTAACTCCTGGAATTCCATGTCTCCCGATTGGCTTATGCCTTTGTCCTTATCAGCCCATAACGTGCATCCCCATCTTTCCTGGAGAGACCAGAAGATACAGAAATGTCTGACTACAGTGCTTTGCACTTAAGATCGGGGTGCCCAGTATGTACGAGACAAGGCTGGTGTGATAGTGAACAGACAGCATGGTAGCAGCCTGGTCAGCATAAAGTGATGCTTACATTTCTTAAAAAAAAAAAAAATTATTTATTTTATTTTATTTATTTATTATTATTATTTAATTTGCTATAGAGCATGCGTGCTCACCAGGAGAGACAGAGAGAGAGAGAGTGTGTGAAAGGGAGAAAGCAAGCCGCCTAGTCTAGGACTTCAACCACAGTCAGCCCCATGGGAGTCCAGTGCCTTAATGACCATGCCACCTCCTGGCCCCACAATTCTTAAATCTTAATGACACCTGCCTGTGTGGATCACAGACTTTCAGGGCTCCCAGGACCTTAAAAAATACCACCACCTCAGAGATGGCGGGAAGGCCTAGTCTAGCCCCCCTGAGATAGGGGCATGCCCTACCCACGATGGCCAGTCATGCTCAGGACAGCTCTCTTGTTTGGAGACCAGGTCTATCTTTTGGGAATATCCACTTATTGGTCCATTTTGTCTCTGCAGAGACATACACACCAAGTCCAACCCTTTCAAAATGAGAGTCCTACCAGATACATAAAGACAGGGGCCCAGCCCTGTGTGTCTCATGTTTCTTGGGGCTAACCACATGTTGTTACAGGCTGAATTATGTCTCTGCAAAGGGATGTGAGGGAATTCTAATGCGTACCTGTGACCTAATTTGAATATAGGTCTTTGCAGGTATACTCAAGTTAAAACTAGGTCATATTAGATTAGGGTAGACCCTGCCCCACCCTAAGACATGGAGAGCACACCATGTGAAGAGAGAGAATGCCGCTAAGAGCCAAGCATTGCTGGCCTCCCCCGGAAGCTAGGAGAAGCATGGATTCCTGATTCCTTCCTCAGATACCGTACATCTGTGCCAATTATAGCATTAAGGCATGTTTGTGTGGACATTTTGGAAAATCAGAAAGGAAAATTGTTATCAAACAGCTATAATCTGTTACCCAGATAACTACTCTTTATATTTTGGTGTCTTCTAGACTTCTTTGCTATGGAGATCTATATATCTATCTGTGTGTGGGGGGGGATGGTGGGGGGAGATGTCTTCACAAAGTTCATGGAAATGTATATTATTAAAAAACTGTGCATGGGTTTTAGAAATTTTTGTACTGAGAAAAACCTCTTCCATTTTCCACAAACTTTTTGAAGTACGTGTGTGTGTGTGTGTGTGTGTGTGTGTGTGAGTGTGAATGCAGTTGTGTGACCATTGCAGCCTTATATCTTGCTTATTTAACCTTCTTGTCCCCAAAGATCATCATGCTTCAAAGCTCGCCTTGATCGCATTTCCTGACCTGATCTCCACACCTCTCTTGCGGAGTTCTCAGGGTGATTCTGATTCTCTAAGTATGACCTGGTCAGAGAAGAGCTGACCGGGAGTCCCTCCCACAGTCCTAGCTTCCAGCTGCCGGAGCACATGGTAATACAGCTCCCTTGGTTCTTGGGGCCCCACCATGGCTGTGCATCTTCCAGCCTCAGGAGTCCATCCACTCTGGTTCTGAAGTAGATCCTCCTAATGTCCTACCTACCAGTTTCCACATTTCATGGAGGGGCTGTTTTCTCTTGATCCAAGGACAGTAGACACAAACCAGTGATGACACAGTTACTTTACCGTCAGACCCACTGCACCAATGACCCTTCAATCTGCTGAGGTGTTTCCACAGCCGCTTGCCTCTGTCTCTGGCCACCCCCTGCTGAAGTTCACATGGTTGGAACATTTGCTCAGGAGGATACTTTCTGCTCATCAGCTGTCTTCCTATTGCTTCTCCCTTGTTCTTTATTCTGGGGAAGGTTAGACCTGCCTCTACACTGGAGGCCTGAGAGAGTGTGAAAATGGTGACCTTTTGTAGCTCTCTGGGCTCAGAGGGGGGAACCAGTCTGCCTGGTCACAGCTCAGTGCATGCCCCCAGTTCTGAGCCCTGGAGTGCTCCTGGCTGGAGGGGAGACAGGCATGTGGTTTGTTATGGTCCTGTAGGCTCAGCAAGAGCAGAATGGGAGGGAGAGGGAAGGCACCAGGGAGTGAGCAGGGCCAGAGAAACTTGAGCCAGAGGAGCAGGTTTCAGGCTGGGTTTTAAAGGATGACTAGGAGTTTGCCAAGTAAAGAAGGAATGAAGGTGGGTCAAGGGGAAGAAGTGCCTGAGCCATGGCAAAAACTGCATGTACTCTGGGAGAGTGGAGCCAGGTTCCCATGGAATACCCCTTCTCCCTGGGATTCTGATTCTGCCTTTAAGGACACAAGCACCATAAAGATGAGCCATTGAGTGGGAGGAACAGCAGTGCTGTCCAGCTTCAGACAGCTCAGCCAGGAGCGGGACGTGCCCAACTTGCCTCTCCATCCAAGTGGCCACCATGCTTTTGGTTTTGTTCTTTTTTTCCTTTTCTTTTTTAAGGAACAAATACTGTACACTTTGAACTGAAAGTGAAAGTTTCTTATCTCTTTAGTCCTCAGTCTAATTGAAATTGTTAATCAATTAAAACATTTATTGAGTCCCTACCAAATGCCGGTTGCTGAGCAGACATACGATGGTGAACCATGAAGGTGACCCTGTCCCTGCCCTCTGGGAGCTTGTACCTTATCAGATGTTTTATCAGCTGTTGCTGAGGAGGAGAAGAGCAGGGTACCTTGGCTGCAGTGTGCATCAGATGCAAACCCAGGCCCTGGATTGCCTTCTGGGTTAGTTATCTACTGCTGTGTAACAAGTTGCCCACAATTTAGCAGCTCAAAATAACATTTATTATCTCACAGTTTCTGTGGGCTAGGTACTGGGCACAGCTTTAAGGCTCTGCTATTTAGTGTTTCTCATATGGCTGTGGTCAAGGTGTCAGCCAAGACCAGGGGTCTCTTCTGAAAGTCGGACTTGGAAAAGACTTGTTTTTAAGTTCATGTAGTTGTGGGCAGAATCTAGTTTCCCAAGGGCTGTTGGAATGAGTGCCTCAGTTTTTTTACAGCTTGTCACTGGGCTTCTCCAACATGACTGCTGACTTCTTCAAAGCTTAAAAAAAAAATTAGCAAACTGGAAGTCACTATTTTTTTGTAACCTAATCACAGATAGAACATCCTGTAACCCCTGTTATATTCTGTGGGTTAAAAGCTGATCATTAGGTGCAGCCACACTCAAATAGAGATGACAGAGTATGAATACCAAGAAGAGGAACCATTGGGGGACACCTTAGAAGTCGGTCAGCTCCCATATCTACTGTTTCTGGATAGCTAGGGTTCTCCAGAGAGACAGAACGATAGAATATGTATATAGATATATAAAAGGGGCTATATCATGGAATTGGCTCATATGGTCATGGTAGCTGAGAAGTCCCATGACAAGCCATCTGCAAGTTGGAGAACTTGGGATTCTGGTAGCATGGCTTAGTCCAAGTCTGAAGACCTCAGAACCAGGGATGTCAGTGGTATAACTCTCAGTTCAAGGCAGAAAGCCTGAGAACAAGGAGAGGGACGAGGCTGGTGTAAGTCCTGGAGTCCAAAGGCAGGCAAGCCTTGAGTTATTATATCCAAAGCAACGAAAGAAAAAGTCTCTAGAAGTGACCAGTCCACCTTCTGTATTTGTTCTCTCTGGGCCTCCAACTTGTTGGATGGTGCCCCCTCACGTTGAGGAACTCTTCCTTGTGTAGCCCATCCACATTCACCCATTGATCTCATTTGGAAACATCCTGACAGACACTCCCAGAATAATGCTTTACCAGATTTCTAAATATTCTTTAATCCAGTCAAGTTGACACCTAAAAATGAACTATCACACATACTGATGATCCTGAGGAAACTAGGGCCCCAACCTTGTAACCAGAGGTAGAATAACACTGGCTTGACACCAGCTTTGGCAGTGGAGGGAGGGCATGTTTATAGGCGTATATTCTGTGTAGGTTATTGACAGCAGCAGCTGTTTTATCACTTCTTAAACGTTTATAAAAATATGTAACAATAGGAATTTCTGCTTTTTTAAAACCCATGAGTCATGACCTATTTGAAATGGCTGGCTTGTTCCCCATTCCACCCAGAAAGGATGATAAATATTGCATGTTTAGGTCACTCTTGAAGAAATAAATGTTGTGAGCCCACGCTCCCATTTGTCTAACTGGATCCTGGGCCATCGGCCCACTTGAGGGACCTCATGACTCTGCATTTCTGCAAGTAGGAGATTCCCTAGGCTGCTGTCTGCCAGTTGGATTGGGCCACATTGTTCTTTTCCTTCTATAAATTGGCGTGGGGAAGTACTTTTATTTCTTGTTTTAGACTCATATTTAGTCTTCATTCCTATAATTGATCCAAGGTAGAGTGTTTGAAACATTGAAGTTGTCAGAAAAGTCAAATCACTTCAAGTTTCACAGAGAAGGATGTAAACAGTAAGTTCATTTTTTTTTTCTTTTGTCCAAGAAGAGAGTAATGAGGGAAGAAGTGGCTGGGATGGTTCATATGGCCAAAGTGGTCAGCCAAGAATTCATGTCCAAGTTTCCCCCTCTAAGAGATCACGACAATTTAAAAACTAAAGTGATGGATTGCTGTGCTAAATTGGCCTGGTTAATTAAAAAGAAGCCACCAATTACGAGCAAGATTTTTCTTCATTCGATCTCATTCTCGAGTGGTAAAGATTATTTTTTCCAAATGCAGCTCACAACAGCCTCCTGCCTCTTTGTTTGTGAGATGGTTGATAGTTTCTTCTCAGTTCAGAAGCAGTTACTGCCTCCATTAAATGTGAAAAATGTTTGGAAAGTATTGGCCCCCTCAACCTAGTTGCATTCCTTTCTCATTCAAGGGACATTTGCAGTGGGGTCATGCACCATCTGTTAAACATTTTACGGTGTCTATAGTTTGGTTTTAATTCTGCGTGTCATATTAATGCAATGTCCACAGGAATGATTGGTTTTTCACATTTTATGGTAATGAATCAAAAGGGAAGGAGAAATCAGCTCGGTTAAGAGTTAGAACTTGATTTTGACCCAAGCCCCTTGAGCCTGGGAACCTGGGTAAATTTTTTTCTTTTTTCTTTTTTTTCATCTGCTTATATAAACTGATTTAAAATATACAAACAAGCCCTGGTCTGGTTAAATAATTAATCTATTTATTATAACAATAAACTAGAACAGGAATAAGGCTTTCAATGAAACACACTCATTTATATATAGTTACTCACTAGACACAGTCATGATGGGCTAAACATTTGGACAAGAGTTTTGGTTTCAATGATTTCACTCTGTCTGCAGAGTGTGTGGTGAGGTGTGTGGGTGGTGAGTAGCTTCCTTTCTGGTGCGTGTCTGGGAAGTGTACTAGGGTCATGATGACAGAGATACAGCCTGGGGGCTCAGGTGGTCTGGATTTGAACCCCAAGTCTGCCACTTACCAGCTCTGGGATCTGGGACAGGTAACTGAACCCCTCTCCCTCATTTCCTCATTGGTAAAATGAGATGAAATAATCCCACCTCTGTGGTTGCAAGAGTTAGTGACAATGTATGTAATAATATGTTTAAATATTGCCAGACAAATGAAAAGACATTACACATTTACTGTATGTTATATTAGGTGTCTGTGGTAGCTAATAATGATAATAACCAGCCCAGCCACAATAGCATGGGGACTGGCTACTACTGCTCTGCGGGCTGAGGCCACATGAGAAGCCCCGGTTTGATCCTCAGCCCACCCTAAAAAGCCAGGCACTGTGGTGTTTGACCACAGTCCCAGCTACATCGGTGGCTGAGGCAAGATGGTCATGACACAGCAAGACCTTGTCTAAAACACCACACTCACACCACTACCACCATCAATAATAGTGATATTAACAATCAAACCTGTCACTCATTTCTCTCTCACCAAACATTTAATGAGCACCCTTGATGTGTTAGATGCAGTATGTACAGAGAAGGGCAAAATCCTTGCTGTCTGCCCTCACAGAACCCGTGCTTAGTTGAAGGGATAGGGGCAGACCTCCGTTAAATCATCTAGTGTTAGATGAGTACCAACTCCCGCCTGACTCTGTGCTAGCCCTTTTCAGGCATTGCCTCATTAGAGCTTTGCAAACAGATGAGAGGGCCATCATAATGTGTTCACAGCTAAGGCATGTGGGCTCTGTGGGGTTGTCACCTCCCTGAAGTCACATAGTGAGTGGCCAGACTGAGATTTAGTCCCAGTAGATCTCACTGAGGAGCCAGGCATTTCAGCCCTCTCTTGGGATGCATTCTCTGAGACAGCCATTTGTGTACAGTAGGTTTATGAGAAGTGCTTTTGAGCACAACTTCTGGGAGGGGTATTTGTGCAGGACAGGCAGAGGGAGCAGTTGGGCTGCAATGCATTCATAATAGAGGTCTCAGCTGACTCCACAGTGAGTTGAGGAGCTGGGATAGCTCTTCAGGGTTATTTCACTTGAGGAATCTCTCATGTACCAGACACTGGAGTGGACTGCTCCAGAACACTGAGCCCTGAGGAAGGAAGGTCTGTCAGCTGAGGGCAGCTTCTGGGAAGGACTCTTTTTTTTTGTGCAGTTCAGTAAGCAGTAAGGACCCCAGTTTTGCAGATGCCTAAGCCTAGAATCATCCCATTAACTTACCTGTACATCAGAGTGTGCAAGATGCTGACGTCTGGGCAAGAATCAGCAGGGAGTGCCAACAGATGGCATAATGCTACTTCCCATGTGGTTGACTATGGTTCAAGTCCCGGACCTGGTGGCTTGGAACTCAGACCAGGCATGTGTGCAGGTGTGCCCAAAATCCTGAGAGGAGAATGGAGGAGAGGGGATCGTGGAGTGGTCATCTCCTCCAGGGGAGGATGATTTCTCACTTTCTGTTTCTCTCTCTTTCTCTTTGGCGAGCACACATACCCTATAGCAAAAAATCTCTCTCTCTAAAAAAAAAAAATATCGTCATCAGGGATAGAAGGGATTTGAACCATACTGTTGTTTCCTTTTGAATTGAATTTGAACCTTGGACTTGAGAAGAGAATCTCTTGCTACTCAGCCTATGCTGAAAACCCTGCTCTCAACAGTTCCAGTTCTTCAGATCTTTGAAGTACCTATTTCATGCTGTGAATGTGTTTTCAGGCCTAAGCGGAGCCACTGGCACTGGGAATATCGTGTGTTGTTTTCTCTACAGCATATTTGTGGAAGGTCTGAAAAGTAGGCTGTTCTCAGCACTAAGAGATTAACTATTGCAAAGGGAAATTAGGAGAACTCTTCTGTGGGTGAGAGATGAGTGGGGGGAAAGACCAATGGAGTATAAATGTTGGGACAATAGCCACACACTGATTTCTCATCTTCCCTCCATTCCTCCAACTCCTACTTCTTGTTCTTTCTCAAAGACATTGGAAGATTAAGAATTACAGGTTGTTTTGAGGAAGACTGTAGCAGAGGGTCTTTGTTTAAATAGCCTATTCATTTCCTAGTGAATTTAGGCATTTTGATTCTGAGGAGCTGCCTGTTTGGGTCAACACAATTTTATACGGGCCCTAGAAATGGCATGAGGTCAGTTCAATAGGGCTAAACTGTTGAGCCACCCAAGGGCAAGAGAGTTGGCCTCGGACCACACAGCAAGGAGGGAGAGCTAGCAGTGCCCAGGCCAGCAGGACAGCTGTGGTCTTTATGAAGGTGTTCTCTGAAGACCATTCAGGAGTAACCACCTGGTGAAGAACCACATCTTGTTACTGGTGGGAGAAAAACCATCACACTGGAAACTCCCATGTGTTTAACACTGTTTATTTTTTTGGGGGACATATTTGCACAGTCATTGGCAGTCCTGTGTATTCCCGCATGGATTGTTTGGAAAGGGCGGTTCCATGGGGAGGAACAACCTAGGGGAAAGAGCCTCGTTGTTTCTGTATCTGCAGAGATTATAAGGTAAGATTGTGTCAGGCAATTGACTCTGAGCCAGCTAGGTCCTACTTCATGCATTGAACCTTCTCAGAAAGTCATGCTTTTTTAAAATTTCCAGCAGCCATGGCCACTTGCCAGAGAGAGGGACAGAGTGAGAAGGAGAAGGAGAAGGCACCCCTGATGGGATGTAGTCATATGATCAAGTAGAGTCCAAAGACCTGTCATACCAAGAATTCTGGGGCTACTGAGTGAGGTTGGCTATGTTGAAGGAGGAGGTGGTAGCAGATGTCACATACTGGCCAGCCCTAGTATGTAATGGCCATTGCTCTGAAGTGAGGGTCCTGCACCCTGGGACCTAGGCCTAGTTGTTTTGTTTTGGGGGGGAGAGCTTTTTGCTATAGGGTGCATGTGCTTGCCAGAAAGACAGGGACAGATAAAAAGCAAGAAATCACCCCCAGGGGGGATGGCCACGCCGCAGTCCCTTCTCCTCTTGGGATCCTGGGCACACACGCACCCGGCGTGAGTTTAAGCCACTGGGTCCAGGATTCGAACCGCGGTCGACTACATGGGAGTCCAGTGACATAGCCGTTACACCAACTGCTGGTTCCCAGGCCTGGTTTTGTAATCAGGAGCAGCCCACTAGTCCTCAGTGCACCTTAGTTTTTTTCACCAGTGGAGACATTTGCCACCAGCAAATTTCTTTGTAAATCATAACAGGCTCAGAGACATCGAGGGTTGGGGGGCTTGGCGTGTCTCTAAGGTGCTCCATCTCCAATGGAGATTCCATGAACATTCACAGACGCCTTGAGATGGGATGCTTGGCAAGAAGCAAAGGTGGACTCCCCACTATCTGTGCTCAAGGGACTCAAGGGTCTTGGGCGGAAGAGAAGACCCTACCCAAATGGCCCAGTGAACAGGAAGGTTTGCATCCACTTGGATGTTTTTAGGCTCAAACATGGATCTCTTTATCTGGCAGAAAGTGAGCTTCATCAGTGTCACTTGCCATTCGGTTTAAGGTGACCTCAGGCATTTCCTTCAAATAGGCTGGCCTGGCCAGTCCTGCTTCATTGTGCCTCATGATGAGAGTCACGATCAGATAGTCACGGCTTGTGACCAGTGAGACAAAGGGCTCCTTCCTAGCTCTGCTAAATGGCCTTTTTTTCCTTGTAGGAAAAATATGTGTAATCATTATTGATGACCCCATATTAGAGGTCGGGAAGTTATTGATCAGTGATTTGAATTTGGATGCTGGCAAATGGAGAACAATGAGGCTGGCTGCTCTGGGTTTCATTTTTGTAACCACATTTATTATGACCTGCATGTAGGAGACTGCATGTCGGGGACGGTGGCTTGGAGGACACCTCTCAGGGGCTCCCTGTTGAAGAAATGTGACTTCACAAGAGTGCCATTGAGGAGCCAGCTGGCCAGCACTTAAGAAGCACAGGAAGGAAAGCCAGTGTCCTCAGTGGTGAGCCAGCTCAGGAGTGGCCCGCCGGCTCAGCCACCTACCACTTGAGCACCAGGCTTTTCAAGGCATGGCTGGGGCTGGTCCCATAGCCGAGCTGTTAAGAGAGCCAGATCCTGTGACTGCCTGCAATGTGGCTTCTAGCCTCAATGGCTGAAAAAACATGCTGCTCTCATGTGCATGAGTACTCAAAATTCCAACAGGATGGAGAAATGGAGGGGAAGGGATTACAGCATGGCCTGCTAGATTGCAGGTGCTCCCCCCCTCCCCCCCCCGTGTGTGTCTCTCTCTGGCAAGTGCATGCTACCTCTGGCAATTAAAAAAACATGATTTTCTGAGAAGTTCAATGCATGGAGAGGTAACTGGAGGAGCTGTGACAGCCCAGGAGCCTGCACTTGTCTGAGCTGAGCCAAAGACTGCCTCCATTGTATCTCTCTTTTTTTTTTTTTTTTTTTTGGGGTATTATAGGGCTTTTTTTTTTTTTTTTTTTTTTTTGAGAGATTTTTACTATAGGGCACGTGCACTCGCTAGAAAGACAGAGAGAGTTGGAGAGACAGAAAGCGAGAAATCACCCCCCAGGGGGGATGGACCATGCTGCAGTCCCTGGGTCCAGGACTTGAAATGCGTGGGAGTCCAGCGACATAGCCATTATGCTGACTGCTGGTCCCTGCCTCCATTGTATCTCTTGAGCTTGATGCTCTTAGTGACTTCTGATGTGGGTCCTTCTGGAACTGACCCTGAAACCAACAGCCATTCATGGGATTGATGAAGATATTTTGGAACTAGGGAGTGGGAGGTGATTGCACAACTTTGTACACGCACTTAAAACTTCTGAATTGTTCACTTTAAAGGAGTGAATTTGTGATATGTAATTTCACAATATAAAATTATATGAACAAATTACTATAAAATAGGGAGAAACCAACTATAGAGAAAGGTTTCACTACACTGGTGACATTGGAGCCAGAATTTGCAACTTTTCCATGTAGAAGGAAGGCCAATTAGCAAGTAGACTATCATTTAAGAACTAAAACATAGCATAATGGCTATGTTGCTGGACTCCCATGTAGTCGACCGCAGTGTGAGTCTTGAACTTGGTGGTTTAAACTCACGCCAGGAGTGTGTGTGTGTATGCCCAAGATACTGAGAGGAGAATGGAGGAGAAGAGACTCCGGCATGGCCATTCCCCTTGGGGGGTTATTTCTCATTCTCTCTCTCTCTCTTTCTGGTGAGCGCATGTGTCCTATAGCAAAAACCTCTCAAAAAAATAAAAACACCAGTGTCACAGCGATTAAGGCAACTGAATCATATGACTGACTGTGTTTCTAGTCCTGGACCTGGTGGATTGAAAAACATGCCAGGCACACGGGCACGTGTGCCCCAAATCCCGAGAGAAGAATGGAGGAGAAAGGATTGCAGCATGACTATCTCCTTGGGGGATGCTTTCTCACTTTTCCTCTCTCTCTCTCTCCTGTAAACGCACATGCCATGTAGCAAAAAACAAACAAACAAAGAACAACAACAACAAAACTGGAGCCAGCATGGTGGTGCAGTGGTTAAGGTACTAGACTCCCACATGGCCGACCGTGGTTTGAGTCCCAGACCTGGTGGCTTGAACTTCACAGCAGGCATGTGTGTGTACCTGCCAGAAATTCCAGGGGGAGAATGGAGGAGAAGGGATTGCAACATGGCCATTCCTATTGAGGAGTGATTTCTCACTTTCACTTTTACTGTCTCTCTTTGTCTCTCGATGAACACACGTGCCCTATGGCAAATTCCTTAAATAAAAAAAAATTTTTTAAAAGAACTAAAACAGGTAAAATCGAACAGTTATAGTATCCACTGAATATTAACTTATCTGAATGATGGAGGATTATATAATGTGTTTGGGTTTTTTGATAGATACCTGGCTATCCATTTACAGTTGCTGTACTTTTCTTTAGGTGCCCAGTGTGACATTCCATGAGCATTTGCTTTTCCTGAGCATGGCAGTGAAGTTCCTCATGATTTTCCCAGTGTTATCCTGTTGTTTGCTGCTCTATTACACATTGTAATTCTCTGTCAGTCTCCTGTGACTTATTAAGTAGTTCTGTAACAGAATTGACTTTTGTTTCCAAATCACTGGGCACTTAAAACAATAGAAACATCCAAACAAATGAAAAACAAATACCATCCCTGCTCAAAAGGCTAGCACCCGGCTCTAGTCAGTCACTGATTTCTCTCCTTCCCTAAACTGTAAGGCAGGGGGCACATCCTGTTGGGTCAGTGTGCTTTGGAGTCAGGCCACACCTGGACTTGTTTGGGTCCCAGCTCTGGAGCTTCCTGGGCCAAGTGACCTTGGACAAGCTCTGTAACCTCTCTAAATGTGAACCTTCTCCTTTGTAAGATGGATCACCACATCTCAGAGTGGTCGTGAAGACAAAATAAGAGTGTGCATGTTGTGTCCAGTGCAGGGCCTAGTAGAGGCTCCCTTGGTAACCAGCAGCATGCACATCAGGGATGGAAACTGGAAAGTACTCACCCAGTGCCTGGCCCAGGGGAGGAGCCTATGGAGAAGTATCTGCCCCTGCTTCAAAGGAGATCAGTACACCAGTCCCTGCTTGCCTTGGCTCAGAGCAGAGCCCATAAAAGTCATTGATTGAATTCATCAGTGGCCTTGGGGCAACCATCTGGATTTTACATGGTAGGGCCCTGAGCTTCACTGCTGGCTACTTCTTTGTCCCTGTGCTGAGAGACATAGTCCCTTCTGAGGCACCAGACTGAAAGACTTTTGACAACCCAGCGCATAGATCCAATCCCACTGCTCCCTCTGAGGTCCTGGGACTCCTGTATCCAGTAGGAAAGGGGCCAGGCTGAATCTCTGTGATCCCAGGCCCACCATCACAGGCCGCACCAGCAGCCGTCGAAAATAACCGCAGCACAGAAGGCCTGGAATGTGTTCGGATTTATATTTGGAATTGCCATTGGAAACAGTCCCAGCCAAATGTAACACCCATCTGTTCGGGATGGTTTGAGAGTAAGAAAATGAGGTGTTCGGCAGGAGGGGACTGGGCAGCTCTGAAACTCAGCACTGGGAAGGAGTCAGGTCCCCTGGGCCTTGCACTCTTCTGGAGCCCTCATCCTGTGCAGAATTGGCTGCTTCTGCTGCCTGGGGCCTGTCTCTTCATGCCTGGCCTGGAGAACTTTTCCCTTGTATGAAATGGTCTTTCCTCCTGAACCTCCAGCCCACTAGCCAGTCCTTTGGAAGGATGGGACAGGTCTCCTTCTCACTGAGTCTTTGCTTCTCCAGGAGGAGCCGCGTCTTCTCCATTGCTGTCTGACACCCAGCACCAAAGGCACGTGTTCTTCAGGGCCTTGACCTTCCTGTCACTTTGCTCTTCCCTTCACGTCCTAGACGCTGTGCCTCTGCTAGTGCATCCTGAAGTCGCAGTGCCCCACTCTTCCCTGTTGTGTCACGACGCGCTTATGTCAGCTAAATCCCTGCGCATTTTCCATATTGGTCTCTTTCCCCTACTCCATCATTGCACAGCTGGTTTAAAGACTAAAATGTGGACATTTAAGTTTGTATCTACATTTCATCTTTTTTTTTGGAGAGGTTTTTGCTATAGGGCATGTGCGCTCGCCAGAAAGAGAGAGAAAGAGACACAGAAAGTGAGAAATCACACACCCCCCCCCCGGGAGGATGGCCACACCTCAATACCTTCTCCATTTTCCTCTCAGGATCTTGGGCATGCACAGACATGTGCCTGGCATAGTTTAAGTTGCTGGGTCTGGGACTTGAACCACAGTTACCTATGTGGGAGTCCAGCAATGGAACCATTATGCCATCTGCTGGTCCCAAGATTAGCACAGCTTTCTGGAGGGGCAGAAAGGGTATTTTATTTTATTTATTTACTTATTTATTCTCCTTCTGCTGCCTGGGGCCTGTCTCTTCATGCCTGGCCTGGAGAACTTTTCCCTTGTATGAAATGGTCTTTCCTCCTGAACCTCCAGCCCACTAGCCAGTCCTTTGGAAGGATGGGACAGGTCTCCTTCTCACTGAGTCTTTGCTTCTCCAGGAGGAGCCGCGTCTTCTCCATTGCTGTCTGACACCCAGCACCAAAGGCACGTGTTCTTCAGGGCCTTGACCTTCCTGTCACTTTGCTCTTCCCTTCACGTCCTAGACGCTGTGCCTCTGCTAGTGCATCCTGAAGTCGCAGTGCCCCACTCTTCCCTGTTGTGTCACGACGCGCTTATGTCAGCTAAATCCCTGCGCATTTTCCATATTGGTCTCTTTCCCCTACTCCATCATTGCACAGCTGGTTTAAAGACTAAAATGTGGACATTTAAGTTTGTATCTACATTTCATCTTTTTTTTTGGAGAGGTTTTTGCTATAGGGCATGTGCGCTCGCTAGAAAGAGAGAGAAAGAGACACAGAAAGTGAGAAATCACACACACCCCCCCGGGAGGATGGCCACACCTCAATCCCTTCTCCATTCTCTTCTCGGGATCTTGGGCATACACGCACACGTGCCTGGCGTGAGTTTAAGCCACTGGGTCCGGGACTTGAACCGTGGTCAGCTACATGGGAGTTCAGCAACATAGCCGTTACACTAACTGCTGGTCCCTCTACTTTTCATCTTATTACATGCGTGTACTGTTCTAGTTTTTTGAGGTCCACTGTCTGCTTATCCTTATACATGTGCTGTCCCCTCTCAACATTTTAACCCGTCAAAATGACTGCGCTCATCCAAGGCAATTTACTCACTCTTTTTTCTTAGAGAATAGTTGTGGGAGAAATTATAGCATTGTTTATTCAAGACATTCTTAGGAAGCATTAGCCTCTTCTTCAGGAGGACCCAATCATACTCCCCTGAAGGGAAGCACTCCTGTTTTGATTTTTTCCCTTCTTACTTCCTCTGGGAAATCTGGGCATTTGGCCATGACCATCATGCACTTGTGGGACCACTGTGCCGGCATCTTTGGGTGGGAGAAAGGTGCTGACAAAAACAGCTCCTTGTAATTTGGGTTCAGAATTTGCATTAATTTCCTAGAACTGTGGTAGTAAATGACCATAAACTTGGTGGTTTAAAATAACACAGACTTATTCTCTCCTGGTTCTGGAAGCCAGAAGTCTGAAATCAAGATGCCTATAGGGTTGGTTCCCTCTGGTGGCTTTGAGGGAGAATCTGTTCATGCCTGCCTCTCTCCTAGTTCTGGTAGCTTCCTGCAGTCCTTGGCGTTGCGTGGCTCACAGATGCATCATTTCTGTCCCTGCCTTCCAGTGCTGTTCTCCTGTGTGTTTGTGTCCCCTCCTCTTTTTCTAACAATTCTAGTCATTGGATCTAGAACCCACCCTAAATCCAAGATAATCTCCAAGATTTTTGACCTTATAGCATCTGTTAATGCCTTATTTCCAAATAAGATCACACTTACTGGGATCAGGACTTGGATATATCTTTGGGGGTCCACCATTCAACCAACTACAGAGTCTAATAGGAGGTGGCTGCTATTAGGGTGAATCGAGCCCTGTTCACATGTTTGCTGACAAAGCGGGTGTGAAGGACATCACAGCATGGGTTCTAGCCATGAGGTACCAGGAGATCTTGAAGCCTGCCACCGATTCTGTGAGCCAATCCAAGGTATCTGGAGGTGACTGAAAGGTCAGGGAAGTCTTTTCTCACCCTGCTGAGGAAGTGGTCCATCCTGGTTCTAAAAGGCTGTGAATGTGACTCAGAGAAAGTGAGGCTGTGGGTTAATTTTATGCATCCCAAACAGATGAACATTGGTCGACTCGCCTAGATGGGGGTGCTCTTGCCTGATTGGAACATTGGACAAGTCCTAGTTCTTTTCTTAGGGATTACTTCTTGAGCTCTAAAGATTGTAGGGAATCAGCAGATTCTTTGATTTTTTTTGTGACGGTACTTTGTATTTAAAATTGAGGTAGGCGTAGGTACTCTTGTTTTATTCATGGATCAGATGTCTACAAAGAAGTGTTATTACCATGAAGAAAAATCTTAATATGGAAACCTTGAGCCAATAATTAAGTTGTTATGAGGCAATTTTTGTGGTAGAATTCCAATTTCCTCAAATAATTTGGATAATTCTGTGGGTATTATAGTTAAAATTTCTGGATTTGGACTCCTAATTAAATATAGGTTTTCATGACAATTTCAGATGTATCTGTCACTTTTCGTTCACATAGTTTTGGGGACTGATCCATAATATTGATATATTTGATAAAAAAAAAATAAGGAGTGTCCAAAAAGTTAGTGGAAAATATGTTTTATAAAAAGACTATGGAAGGATTTCAAAAATTTTTTGCATCAAAATAAGCTCATACTGGGGCTATATGGTGGTGCAGTGGTAGAATATAAGACTGTAGGAGGTGGTCCCACATGAGTAGGTTCTGAATTGGCATCTGGAGGCCTCCCTGAGGTCAAACACACGTGTGCCCATGATCAAGGGCTGACTGTGGCTCGGAGTGGGTTTGCTCTTTGTGTATCTGTCTGGGAGAAATAAAGAAACATAAAAATGCAATAAAAAATAAACTCATACATTAATTTAAAATTTCTGTGAACTTTTTGAAGAAGGGCACTCCATCAGACAAATAGCTACAAAGTATCTCTTGGTGCATAGAACCAAACCTCACTTTGGGGTCCATGCATGTCTGACTTGGGCATTTATTAATCATCCTTTTAAGTCATACTAACTATGACTGAACTTGCAGTGACAGGTGACATATTTCAGGCTTGATATGTGTTTCAATTTTTTTTTTTTTCTGGAGAGGTTTTCTGTTTTTTTTTTGTTTGTTTGTTTGTTTTTTTTGCTATAGGGTGCATGCACTCGCCAGAAAGACAGACAGAGACAGAGAGACAGAAAGTGAGAAACCACTTCCTGGGGGGATGGCCATGCCGCAATCCCTTCTCCTCCATTCTCCTCTCAGGATCTTGGGCATGCATGCACACGCGTCCAGAGTGAGTTTAAGCCGCCAAGTCCAGGACTCAAACCACGGTCAACTACATGGTAGTCCAGCGACATAGCCATTATGCTAACTGCTGGTCCCAATATGTGTTTCAATTTTGAGGAAAATAGAATACCTGATGGACTAATGGGTGTCATCATGGGAAATATACTCAAATGAGTCTGGATATGGGGAGAACCTACTCACTGGTTAACTAGCATCTTTAATGACTAGTCTTGAGGTAAGTTCTTTTGGAGAGTTTGGCTGGTCAGACCGAGAAACACAAAATATTCCCACACCAGTGTGTGTTTGGATTCTAGGTCATTCATGGACAGGTCTCAAAACATTTCAAGACTTCTAAGAAGTGTCTCCTATGGATATTGGCTATGGATGAATTCTAAAGGGTTGTGTCAAAGGCACTGTGCCAAGTGAGGGACACGAGGTGAATAAGATCTGACCCTATCCCCAAGAAGTGATGCTTGTGGTTGGATGAGTGTAGTAAGAGGTGAGGAGCAGTGAAGAAGGAGCATATGCAGTAGACCTATGCAGCTAAGGGACCACAGTTTCTGCAGAAGTATGTGTAGCTGAGTCCTAGGACCAAAGCACTGGGTGCCATTGGCAGTGCAGATGTAAACTCCAGACACATGGGTATGTAATAAGACTCTCAATTGCCCTCACTGTAAAGGAGGAAGCCAGACTGGAGAGGAGAGAGGTTGACTCTATAGAGCCACAGGGACCATGTTTCATGTCAGCCCAGTTTTGCCCTTGGCCAAGAGGTACAGGTGATGCAGCTGGGAGGTATGTGTGTGGAAAGGTGTTTGACAGAGTTGTGGGAGTAATGAGGAGATGCTCTCGTATTTGTTTCCTCCATTAAAGGAGAAAGGAACAGGAAAGTGCATAAAATTTTCGTGGTCTGTCTTTACTATAGTACGAGTTTTGTAATCTGGTGGTGTTTTGAACAGTTGTGAAAATGAGCCACAGCCTGAGGTGCCTATAGAAATAACAACAGCAAAAAAACCACTTGTTGTTTGTTTGGGGCCTGCGTAGACATGTCTGAGGCTGGGAGGGCGTGGGTGGTTGTGTGAGGGGTGGGAGCATGAACGAAGGAGGAAGGTGGCTCATCTGCAAGGGAAGGAAGAGAAACAGTAGTGTGTTAATGAGCACAACGAGGTAATGTAATAGCACACTGGTTCTCATTGTCACCCAAATGGTGTAATTTCACATTCATGGGTGGTAAAAATATCCGTTTATTTTATTCACAGGTTGTACTCAGACTATCTCTACTTTGCAAGTTCGAATAAATCTGCAGATGACTTCCATGAAAAAGTGACAGAAGCTCTGCAGCTGTTTGAAAATTGCATGCTCGATTATTCATTGCGCGCCTGCGTCTACAACAACACCCTCAACAATGCCATGCCTGTGAGTATTCACCAAGCCTGGGCCCCTTTGATAGAAAGTGCTGTTTTGTTTTTATTATGCAAGTGGCATTGTGGATCGAGATTTTAGTGCAGAGACAGACACAGAGAAGCGGTTTTTAGTGTGCAAATGTAATTCCCTTTGCCTTTGAGTGGTGGCTAATGCAAAAACAAATATTCATGGCTATAAAAGCTGTGAAAACTGATGAGCCCTTTCTGCTGGCTCCCTGCTTTCTTCCCTGCCTGTCACCCTGTCACCATGCTGTCGCCTTCCTTGGCAAGAGAATGAGGGTGCACTTAGAAAGATTACCATCTAGTGAAGCTCCAGAAACACACCCAGCAATTAGAATCGGCAGACATGAGGACACCTAACTCTCAAATTATCTTAAGAGCATTCAGTCTAATAGCAGATTATTTTGTTAGTTTAAGAAATTACTTATCAGTGACTTTTAATGCTTCTTCAACAGGGTCTAAACTGAAAAATAGTTTTTGTTGATCCCTCTATCTTGCTTCTTGTTTTTACTTAGGAATATATCTATATATTTTTGGCCTCTTTTAATAGGGAAAAAAAAAACACAAAAACCAAACAAACAAACAAAAACCTGCCTGGAATATGGCTTCACAAGTGTCTCTGCTCAGCACATTGACATGGTAAAGTGTGGTGTGGACAGACCTGCTGCAGAGGCTCAGAACCACCAGGGGTGGTGAGACTCAAAATCAAGAGGCTCCACTCCCTCTTTCCTGTTGCAGAGGCCATCTTATCTAAGGCAAGGCATAGAGGCAATAGGTAGGATTCCAGGCTGTCCTGCTGGATTTTGTAGTTTGGCAAGGAACATGCAGGGGAAACGCAGACCACCACAGAACCTCACCATGGTGCTTGGTAGGAGGAGTGGGCTGCAGAGCTAGACAGTAGTGGAAGTTCAGATCCTAGCTCTGGCAGTTAGTGGCTGTGTAACTCTGGGCAGTTGGCCTCTCTGAGGCTCAGTTGCTCTGTAATAATACTGCTTTATCAGGCTGTTGCAAGGACCAGAATTCTGCGGTTCATTCATGTTTTCCTGCATTTGTTCATTCTGCTATGTTCTTTGCATGGTGCTGGGTCCTGGAGCTGCATCAGTGACAGGCATACCTGGTCCTTTTTCCCTAGTACAGCCCAGTGAGGACAGAGAGGATAGAGGCTATGGCAGAGAACTCTGGTTCTCAGCAGAGGTCACCTGGGAATAAGGCACTTCTGAAGAGAGGGAATGTCTGTGCAGAGGCCTAAAGGATGAGAGGGCCAGGTAAATGGAAGCAGTGGTGTCCGAGTGGAGAGAGCAGCATGTGCAGAGAGGCTGAGAGGCCAGCATTGGAAGCATCCAGTGCACCAGAATAGGGCAAGCAGAGGGTGTGGGAGGGTGTCAGGACTGGAGGGATAGTGAAGGAGGTGGCTCGGGTATTTGGAGCCAAGGTATGCAGCATGAGGAACTAGGGGAACCTCAGAAGAAGTCTAGATTTTATGCTGACAGAGATGGGACCTCACAGGAGGGCATTAAACAAAGGTTGGTGTAGGGGTAGGGGGTTGAAAAAAAAAATCAGTTCTCACCTATCCTAGGTTAATGTCCCTTATAATAAAAGGCAGATTAATAACAGAAAAGCCTAACACATTTAATATAAGTTTTACATATTGCAGGACCCTTTTTTTGTTATTGAGGTTTTTACCTTATGCCCCGTGCACTCACCAGAAAGAGACAGAGAGAGTGAGAGGGAACGTGAGAAATTTGGCATGGCCAAAATCCCTTCTCCACTTTCTTCCCAGGATCTTGGGCACACATGCACACATGTCAGGCAAAACTTTGAAGACATTGGATCCAGGACTCAAACCATAGTTGGGCATGTGGGAGTCTAGTGATGTAACTGCTATGCCATCTGCTGACCCCACAGTAGCCTTTAAAAAGAAAATGAAGACCAGGAGCCAGCAGGTACATGGTGGTTAGGGGTGCTGGACTCCCATATGACTGACCGTGGTTTTAGTTCTGGACCTAGCGGCTTGCTTTCTCTCTCTCTCTCTCTTTCTCATTCTGTCCTTCTTTGGTCAAATTAAAATAAATAAACAAATAAATAAATAAGGTTAAATGAAATAGTTCTTTAAAAAAGAAAGAAAATGAAGACCTAAAGAAACAGGGAAACTTGTGTATTTTTATGCTTAGATTTGATGAAGAGGACAGTCACCCAGAAGCAAGACAGGACAGAGGGAATGTGATCTACTGGTAATAAGTGGGATCTTAGCAAAGCTCATTTGTTCAGATTCTTCTCTGTGTCCTTGTGTCTTCAGAGATAAGGACTTTTCTTTCTTCTGGGAATAAAGATGGTACCTCTTGAGTAAGGGTCTTATGACCAATGTCCGAGGAAGGTCAGCTAGGTTTTTATGGCCTGCTTCAGGGGAGAGCCGTGGATGGGAGAGGTGAGAGTGGCTTTCCTGCTTCTGCTCTTTTCTCAGGTACCAAAGTATTATTTTTTAAAGTTTATTTATCAATCTTTTTCCAGGAGTGAAAGTTAGAGAAAGAAAGGGAGCATTCCCACTAGGGTCTTGACACTAAGATCCACTCCCAGCCCCAGGCATCCCCAGGCCATGGGCACATGCATGTTTGGCATAGCCAGGGAGGTTTTCAGACATGAACCTGGAACCTTCCCATATGGATCAGTCTTACAGAGTATCAAATTTTACCATTGTGTCACCGTCTGACCCAAAGGCATTGGTCATATTTAAAGGTAGTGGGTCTTGAACCCCATTAGTAGTTATGGCAGTTCTGCATTTTAGAAAGATGCCTGGCGCGCCATGCAACTGACTGAGTTGATGGGGCCCAGGTAGGAACTTGTCTCCTAGAGACTGGAAGGTGGTGGATGAGGGATGCCATAGAGAGCTGGTGACTAAGTCAGGGTGGTGGCAGAGGCTAGAAGAGCAGTGGAGGTTTCTGGAAACAATTAAGAGGAAGACAGAAAAGGACTTTGGATAGGTTGAATCAGGAGTGCTGGGATGAAAGGGGGAAACCAAATTTCTGTGCTTGAATGCCAAGTGTGGTTGACCTTGAACAAGAGTTGACCCTGACCTTCAAACAGCATATGGCCACAATAAATACCATAAATATACTTTTTCCTCCTTACTATTTTCTCAATAACATTTTTTTACTGTAAGATTACAGTGTAGAATACATATGACATAAACGGTGTTTTTTTAAAAGAATTATTTTTATTTAACTTTATTTGTTTATTTATTTTAATTTGACCTGAGAGGAGGGGGGAGAGAGAGAGAGCGAGAGAGCAAGCTTCCAGGTCTGGGACTCAAACTGCAGTCAGCCAGGTGGGAGTCCAGCAACCTTAACCACCATGCCACCTGCCAGCCCTTAAAGTATGTGTTAATCAACTGTTTATATGCGTGATAAGACTTCCAGTCAACAATAGACTATTAGTAGTTAAGTTTTTGGGGAATCAAAAATCATACACAGATTTCAGCTGGGCAGAGGAGTTAGCAGCCCTAACCCTGCATTGTTTCAAGGGTTGCCTGAACAGTCTTTGCCTCATAATGGCCTTTGCTCTTGGCTGTCGCTTATTATAATGTTTTATGCCTATGACTGAGGGTCATCCAAGTGGGCCTGGAGGAAAGAAGAGCCACCTCAGGAGAAAAAAATGCAGGTATAGCGTACAATGGAGACTGACTTCATTCATAGTTGAGATGTGATTTGTTGCTGGCGGCAAATACTGGGCACCCACTTTGTGCACAGCATCCTGATCAGTGCTGGCAGAAAACACAACCCCACTTCCAACATTGTGTCTAGTACTTCTTTCCCCTCTTGACCCCTTACCAGGGCCAGGGCAGGACACCTTGCCTGTTTTTCATATTCAAACTGACTGACTCTCATCTGGGGCTCAGGGCCAAGGAGTCACAGCTGAGAGAACTTCTGGGTCATGAAGCAAGGCCAAGGTGCTGTGCTGGTCAAACCATCCAGAAGTGCAGTTTCCCCAGGACCCTTGTGTCTTTTGTGCTGGTTCCACATAACCACCTCAGAGAGTCACAGAAGGTGATATCAACATTGGTGGGGATTGATGGTCCCAAGGTCACTTCTTTGGCTGACACTGAGGCTCTTATTTAACTAACTAATGTTTATAAATGCCATGCAAAGAAAGTTAAGAAGTTTCTGAGCACTATTGAATGGTGTATTTGGAAATCCTAAATGACTGTTACTACAAAGTTTGTAACATCAGGAGAATCTCTGGGTGAACCTAAAACACTGGACAATGGACATTTAACTACCTTAGTTGGGGAAACGGGAATATGAATTTATCACCAGGGGCTGAGGGGTATATGCCTCCTCCAAGGCCAAATCATAAAGAAGATATTCAAAGAAAATCTGGGAGGAAGCAATGAAGAACTTTGTCCAGTTTTTCCTAGTGGCTTCATTTTAGGTAAGGAAGAGCTTGGCATAGGGCCTTCAAGGTATTGATGGAAATAACTATCCCTATGGAAATAATGATTAATGCAGTTTATTTCTAAGCATGAATATGAGGGACCAGACCTGAAGAAAGGCAAATTTATTTTTCTTGGGGTGATCAGATACAGAGGTTCCTTTTATTTGGTTTTCAGAGTGAGAGACAAGGTTTGGAATTTGGTGAAGAGATTTCCATTGGTCTGGCCAAAAAAGGCGGGATATCTGGAAGCTGGGGGTAGGGGCTTGTAGGTTATAGATGGGTTTTACAGTTTTTAGGTGGGAGATTGGGGAAAAAGTTCTGTGTTTTGGGAAGGGATTGGCAAAAGAATAAACTTTAACAGAGATAAAGAGGCTTAATATAGTCACAAAGACACTAAGCCAGGGATAGGAGGTAGGAGTCCTGTTATAAACACCAAAATCATCTGTTAATGTTTGTGGGAATGACTCCCCCAGTCCTCTGGAAGGATTTTGGAAAATAGGAAAAAGCAGTCAAACTTCTGTCATCAAAGGACAGGAATAAAGAGGAAGACAGCAGAAGGGTGGGTCCCCAGGCCCAGCTGGCTAGGTGGTCCAATTTGCCTGACTGCCTTGCTGCCCAAGTGCCTCTGATAAACATTGAGCCATTGGATGGAGCCTGCCAAGGGGGCTGGTATGCTGATCATAGCTTGGTGGGGACATGATGGGTTCAGCTAGTGTGGCCTGAGCACTCACCTGATGCTGTGCCTTGATGTAGGCCCTTCCTTGCCTGGGCCTTCTGGTGTACAGCTGGGGAAACAGACTCAAGAGAGGCAGCCATCACCCAGAGTCCTCCAACAGTAAGTGGAAGAAATGGAACCCTAATTTGGCCGTGTGACTTATCTTTTTCCAGACACACACTTGATCCCAACATTTCCCCAGCAATGCGGTCGTTAGCAGTTGACATTGTAGGGCTTAAAAGTGCAGGTACAGGGCCAGTAGATGGCATAGAGATTACATCACAGGACTCCCACAGGGCTGACTGCAGTTCGAGTTCTGGACCCAGTGACTTGAAACTCAAGCCAACGGGTGCATGCATACCCAAAATCCTGAAAGGAAGGTGGAGGAGAAGGGATTCTGGCATGGCCATTCCCCCTGAAAGATGATTTCTCCCTTTCTGTCTCTTTGTCTCTTTGGCAAATACACATGCTCTATAGCAAAAATCTCTATTAAAAAAAAAAAAAAGGAAAGCAAGCAAGTAAGCAAGCTGGTGCAAGGTGGTCTGTGAGTGGGGAGACAGATCTTGTATGCCTGGAGACAGATCTTGTATGCTTGGAACAGGGATGTGACCCTGCTTCAATGTTTCTGCTACATTCTGCTTTTAGAAACTTTCTTCTTATTTTCTCTCTTCTTTTCTTTTCTTTTCTTTTCTTTTCTTTTCTTTTCTTTTCTTTTCTTTTCTTTTCTTTTCTTTTCTTTTCTTTTCTTTTCTTTTCTTTTCTTTTCTTTTCTTTTCTTTTCTTTTCTTTTCTTTTCTTTTCTTTTCTTTTCTTTTCTTTTCTTTTCTTTTCTTTTCTTTTCTTTTCTTTTCTTTTCTTTTCTTTTCTTTTCTTTTCTTTTCTTTTCTTTTCTTTTCTTTTCTTT
>NW_006159577.1:3163299-3181279 GCF_000334495.1 Tupaia belangeri chinensis
TTTCTTTCTTTCTTTCTTTCTTTCTTTCTTTCTTTCTTTCTTTCTTTCTTTCTTTCTTTCTTTCTTTCTTTCTTTCATCATTTTGCTATAGGTATGTATGTTCACCAGAGAGAGAGAGAGAGAGAAATGGGCCACGTTGTAATCCTTTCTCCATTTTTTCTCTTCAGGATTTTGGATACACATGCATATGCACCGGGTGTGTTGTTCAAACTTTCAGGTCCATAACTCAAACAGAGCAGACAGTCATCTGGAATCCAGCCACATTAGCCACCATGCCATCAGTTGGCCCAATTTTTCTCTTTACTGTGATCCCACGTGACCCTCAAAACAAAACTGATGGCTAGGTGGAAATAGAGGGAAGGTGGAAGGCAAGAATCAATCATGTCACATCCTCAGATGAGGACAGTGAGAGATGAGGTGTCCAGCTTGTGTGGCTCAAGAAGGGCTGGAACGCTCTGCAGCCTTGTTACCACCTTCCTCTGAGCTCTCAGGAGACTTGGAAAAAGACTGTAAAGGGAGGGGCAGCTATGAGATTTTCATCAGGGGGTTCCTAAAAGGAAGTGGCTCAGTCTGGGCTGGGTTAGGAGGGCAGAGAGAGGCAGGGCTGGCTGGAACTCCTGACTGGAGGTTGTTTATTTTAATAGTTTTCATTTGTGTTTCTCCCCTTGGAAGAACAAATGTCTGTATGCCACTGGGCACTCTCACCACCCAGAGCCTGCAGACCCTAGCACCTCTCGTTACAGTTAGTGCCATGGGGCAAAGCAAGCTGGGTCTGCATCCTGCCCATCTTTAAATAGGTTTCCTGGAGGCAGGATTTCAGTAGCCACTTCCTGCCACAGGGAGCAGGTTGCCCTCCCTACTGCTTCCGGTTAGCACGCTGGAATGTTAGAACATTGCTGAGATAGAGCAAAACATTCATGGCTGCTTCACGACTCTCTCCACTTGAGTGTGCCTGAAACTCCATGATAATAAGTTTTGAAAAACTCCATCAGTGAAAGCGGGAAGGGATCTGACTTGTGTTCTTTACCTTCTTTGCTGGGCACCATCCTAAGTGCTTTCAGTACATTGTCTCATTCAGTCCTCATAGACCTGAGATATTCCCATTTTGCAGATGGAGACACAGAGGCTCACAGAGGTTAATTCTCCCATTTTTAGCTAGTAACAGGCTGACTCAAGGTTCAGTACCAGAGCTGATGACCTTCATAACTCAGGCATTTCCACCTTTTCTAGCTGCTCCTTTAAACAAAGTTTGAGCCAGCAGGAAACATGTGCTTTTAAATTCAATTTTCTGTTTTGCAAAGGACGAGATAGGAGTTAATCAGATGCATCTGGTCAAAGGGAGATTCTTCAAGAGCAGAATCAGTGGACTGGATGGTTGTCCTAACAGATCGCATGTTGATCTTTTCTGTCCCCAGAGAACTCACACAAAAAATGAGGGCAGGCACTTAGGAAACAATCGCAAACCCTCCTTTTAGAGGTGAAGCTTCATTTCTGGCATGAGAAGCACTTTTCCCTTCAGCTGTGAGCCCCAGTCCACCCACAGTGCTGGGAAGGCAGCTATTTTAGACACAACTGGACCTACACATTTTGCTCCAGGCATTCACTGCCTTCCACGTGCCCATCCTTCTTCCCCCTCACAGACCATCCTTTTGCATTAGGGCACGTTAGCACACTCTCCCTTTTATGATCCCAGGAGATCAGCACTCAAGGTCCTGGACTTGCAGTAAAGACATCCCCTTGGGAGCTTGTTAAAATACAAACTCTTAGAGACCAGCAGGTGGCATGGTGGTTAAAGTGCTAGACACTTCCAGGACCAGCAGTTGGCATAATGGCTATGTCGCTGGACTCCCATGTAGCCTACTGCAGTTCAAGTCCTGGACTCGGTGGCTTAAACTCACACCAAGCACATGTGCGTGCCTGCCCAAGATCTCGAGAGGAGAATGGAGGAGAAGGGATTGTGGCATGGTCATCCCCCCGGGGACTGGTTTCTCACTTTCTGTCTCTATGTCTCTCTCTGTCTTTCTGGTGAGCACACGTGCCCTCTCAAAAACAAAAAAAAAAAAGTAAAAAAATATAATACTAGACACTCCACATGGCTAGCCATCGTTTGAGTCCAGAACTTGGTGGTTTGCCTTCTCTGTCTTTCTCTCTCTCTCTGGCCAAATTAAAATAAGTGAATGAATAAGTAAATTGAATAAATAATTTTTAAAAATACAAACTCTTGGGACCAGCAGTTAGCGTAATGGCTATGTCGCTGGACTCCCATGTAGTTGACCACAGTTCGAGTCTCGGACCTGGTGGTTTAAACTCACGCCGGGCGTGTGTGTGTTCGTGTCCAAGATCCTGAGAGGAGAATGGAGGATAAGGGATTGCGGCGTGGCGTGGTCATCCCTCCTAGGGGGTGATTTCTTGCTTTCTGTCTCTCTCTGTCTTTCTGGTGAGCGCATGCACCCTATAGCAAAAACCCCTTCAAAACACACACACACACACACACAAACCTCTTGGTCCCTCCTCCAGCCTCCTGCTGAGAACTTAGGAGTGGGGACATCCGCTGTGCAACAGGTCCTCCAGGTGAGTGTGTTGTATGTTTGAGTTCAAAAACCACCAGTGCTCTGGTGCCTTTCCTGATTCTTCTTTTTTTTAAATTTTGCAATAGGTGCCTCTGCTCATCAGAGAGAAAGTGAGGGTACATTCATGCCACGATCCTATCTCCGCTCAAGATCTTTGGTGTGCTGGGTTGGGACTCCAAACTGTGTGGTCGGCCACATGGGATCCAGGTGCCCTCACCGCACCTCCAGCTGGCTCCCTTTCCCAATCCTTTCTCCCTTTCCCGGGATGTGCTTCTCCTGGTTGTTAAAGGACTTCTGTAGGTCTTGCTTTAACCTGACCTTCGATTCTCTTTCTCCACCCTGTCCTTTTCTCCATAGCATGTATCACGAGTGATTGCAGATACTTGTTTCTTTACCGCTTTAGCTTCGCCTTTGTGACTAGATTACAAGTTTTACAAGGCCAGGACCATGCCTGTAAATTAGCAGTGTATCTTGATTGCTCAGAAGAGTACCTGACACAGGATGTACATGACTTGAGTGATTTGCCAAATGAATGGAGTATTTGGGAGACTAGTAGAGAGGCTGGATGGGAAGTCTCAAGTGAAATCTTTAATGGAGGACAGAGGCTCAGCATGGTGTCTACCTGGAGAGAAGCTGTGCCTAGGCCTACGCTCAGCTCCACACTGGTTCTCTTGTGGTGCTCTCCCTTCTAGGGCTTCATGTGGAGTGGAACGAGCCTCTCATGCCCGAGGGACCTGGGTTCTGGTCTCAGCTGTGGCAGGTGTTGATTGCTAGTTTGCAGCCTCCTCCCTATTATTCTTGGGTCTCCATTTTCCTACCAGTGAGTCAGCTGTTACAGATAACCTCAAAGGCTTCTACTCAGCTCTGAAGTTTTCTAATTTTAGATATATTAGGCTCTTGCCCTAAAAACCTTTTTAATTTTTATTCTATTTTAATTCTCTGTCTTACACTGGGAAAAGGTGAGGAAAAAGGATTTGGGAGGGGCTGCCTCTGGGTTGCCTTCATAGTGTACAGCTGTAGTGGCGATGCTGTTCACACTAGAACCTGTCATTGAGGTGACCAGAACATGCCTTGGCTGGTCAGAGTGCTGGGGTCACTATGGGAATTGAGGGGAGCATTAGAATAGGTAGGTAAGACAGAATGTACAGTGTTTAGCAGTAATTGCAGTGCTTTCGAAGGCTAACCCACACGGGAAGGTTCAGGGTTTGTGTCCAGAGACCTCCCTGAGTATGCCGGGCACATGTCTCCCCATAATCTGGTGCTGGCTGAAGCTGGGCTTGATTGTGGCATCAAGACCCAATTGGGGGTGCACTCTCTCTGTCTCTGTCACTAATCAAATAAATAAATAAGCTACCTTCTCAATTCTGCCACAAACACTGGGATCCTTTCCTTCTGGAAAATTCTCAAGTCATGAAGCAGGTTTTATAGAAGAGATAAACCTCAGAATAGTCTTTCCTGTGAGGATGGCCCTCCAGGGAGAGAGAATTGAAAAGCCCTGGGAGGCTGGTGGCAGTCTTCTAATGATAACAAGACATTCTTATAATAATTCTTTTATGTTGAAGGCGACACATCTATTTATTTCTGAGACTGGCATGCACTCATTTTCTTGTTAGCTTTGGCCCAGCTTGAGATCTTTTTTATGAGCTGGTGTGTAAGGTAGCAACAAAGTGTGGGGTGGAGGCAGCAAATGAATTTTGGAGACAATTTATCCCCTCTAATTGTTTTCCTTCCTCCACATCCTCCTACATGGTTAGAAAAATAATGAAATGAAATGAAAAGAGAAGACCGAGAGAGAAAACTAGTTGGTGTCTGTACATATTTTGTCAAATGTTTCATTGTCTCATTATTAGCACCATGTTCAGCAATTCGACCCAAGAAATATTGGGTACTAGGGCACAAGGACTTGTGCAGGGTGAGACAATGGAAAAAAACCTTTGTCTCTGCCCTTGAGGAACTCAAGGTCAGGCTGAGAAGAAAGGGAAACGATATGTGGGAGTGTCTACCTAGAGAAAGGGGACTGGGCAGAGGAGCCTGGGGAATAGGGAGGTACTCCATGGAGGAGCACAAGTTCAAGACAAACCAGGGACTTTCTGCTTATGGAGATCCAGGCTTTGAGCAGGGGTCAGCCATAGCCTGGTCACTGCTTACAAAGTTTATGCTGGTGACAGGGCAAGGGGTGGGCATGCAGAGACTGGAAGTGTGAGGACCCATCTAGAGACTGGTCAGTGTTCAGGCAAATGTTGGCAGGTGTGCACAAGTGAGTGACACTGAACTGGGGAGAGGTAGGAGAGGAGAAATGCTGGGTAGACCACAGACAGGCAGAGCAGAAGACTGGAAATAGGGTCCGTGGGGACATGGAGAGAGGACAAGAGGAGAAGCCCTGGAGAAGAGGATCTCAGAGAGAAAGGGGAAGAGGCCCTTTTTTTTTTTTTTTTGGTCTGGAGCTTTGCTAAGAGTTTAGGCCCAGCTACAAAGTTAGAGGGAACAGTTTCCAAGATTCCCCCACTTCTGACACCAATTACAAGCTTAAGGGGGAGCACATGACTTGGTAGAAGGACTCCCAGAACCCTCTGGAGGCTCTTATACTCATGATTATGATTTATTGCAGGGAAAGAACACAGCTTAGAACCAGTCAGTGGAAGCAGTGTATGGGGCAAGTATAGGAAGACTCCACATGCAGCACTTCGGTCGCTCTTTCCCATGGCATCACAGTGTGATGTGTGACAGTACTCATGGACATGGCCAACCTAAGCCTTTGCTGTCCAGAGTTCTTATCTAGAACTAGATTACATACTGCCCGTGTGTCTGACCTTTAGTCTCTAGTCCAGCTGGAAGTCAAACTAATACTGTGTGACCCAAAGTCTCATCATAAATCACAGCTTTAGCCTGTCCATGGCCAAAGCCCCCAAGTTAGGCACAACATCTGAGGGCCTAGAGATCACCTTCCAGTAGCTGAGGGCAGAGGCCAGACGCGTCTTTGAGTAGGGTAAATTCTTTGCTACATGAGTTCATACTTTGGTGCAAAAGAGAAACAGAGGGATAAGGACACAGGAAATGGGTGGGTAATATGGATATGTGATTTGAGTGTCCACCTATTGACTTTGCTCAGTGCTCACTATAAATTCGAACGTGCACACACCCTTACAGATGTCCATTCAGTAGCAGGTAATTGACTATTCACTCACCTGCACTGTCTTTGAGACCTCTGCAGTTGGTTTTTCACAGCCCATGTGCTGGGTTCAAAGATCAGAGAGAATAGAGACAGTCAGGATATCATGCAGGGAACACATTCATTGGTTGGTGCAACTTTGACCTTTTCTTTGTACCTCAACCTTTACCTGTGAAATGGAGGTGTGGACCTACTTACAGGTTGTTGTGAGGAGTAAATGCAACCCCAAGTGCAGGAATTTTGTATGTGTGTCATACAAAACCCCTCACAAAGAAGCAAGAACATACTGTGTTAAAATCCAACTTCTGACCATGATTGTTGGCCAGGGTAACTCTTATATAATTTACAGTGAAATGCCTAATAGTTTGGGAAAATGCCTTAGGGAATTCGTTGGAATTACTTCTAAAATAACACCCTCCTTCTTTGGTCCTAGGTGAGGCTCCAGGTTGGGCTGTATGCTGTGTACCTTCTGGACTGGCTCACTGTCTTTAATAAGGAGCAGTTCCTGATTCTTCGCCTCGAAGATCATGCATCCAATGTCAAGTACACCATGCACAGGGTCTTCCAGTTCCTGAACCTAGGTATGAACTTTGTCCTTTAGGCCAGTAGAGCAGACCATGAGCTCCATGAATGCCACTCTCTTAGGGCTTCCTGGGTCAAATGCAGACTTATGCTGGGGAGGGACTGCCTGAGCTGCAAGGCCAGTTCAATACCTATGCATTGAGCACCAACTGCCTGTAGGGTATTGTGCACAATGTGATGAGGGATTCCCTGGGCAGGAGAGGGCTTCCCCTCTGGGAGCTTACAGTCTATCAGGAGGTGAGGATGAAGCTACAGCTCTAACTAACTAGTAGTAAGACATAGGAGAAAGTTAGCCCCATCAGTAGGTATACTCTGATGACTTGGCATCCCAGCTCCTAAAGGGTTTATGGAAAGAAATGGTCTGAAAGCTTATCTTTGAAGGGCTGACAGGATGTCATTAGGTGGCCAGAACCGAGGATACAGGCCCTGAAGGAAGGAATGGAGAGGTCATTGTATCATGTTAGAATTGCTGGGGAATCCTGGAGTCAGAGTCATGGCTGGGTTTTGACTTCCAGCCACGGCTCTTATGTCTCTGGAAATGGGAGGCCTGCCCTTGGCCTGAAGATGCCAGCCCCACAATCCTGAGGAGTACTACATGGTAACAGGCCATGTCATCGGCCATGGGGATCGGCAGCAGAGGTGTGTGTTCCCAGGCAGGGCATGCTGCCCTTGTGGACGGGACACCCAAGGGCTGCTTGAAAGGCTGAAGCAGGGTCAGAAGAAGCCACATCCCTTCCCAGAACACCACCTGTGGACTTGTTTTGTTAATTGAATATTTCTTAAAATACATCTGCCCACCACTGAGAATTGGGACCCTTTAGTCATTTGATTTCTTTCTCCTTTTTTTGAATAACTGGTCATGTGATGGGGCATGATTACTGTGTTTTCTTCTAAAGCTTGGATCCATTTTCCTTTGAATTGGCCACCTGTAGACTCTCACATTAATGAGCTTGTCCTTTTTATTTTCTCAGAGAGATATTTTGCTATAGGGTGTATGTACTCACTGGAGAGACAGAAAGTGAGAAATCACTTCCTGGGGGGATGGCCACACCACAATCACTTCTCCTCCATTCTCCTCTTGGGATCTTAGGCACAAACACATACACACACCCAGTGTGTTTTAAGCTGCTGGATCTGGAAGTTGAACTGCAGCCAACTATATGGGAGTCCAGCAACATAGCCATTACTCTATCTGCTGGTCCCATGAACTTGTCTTTTGTTGCCAAGATGAACTATAAGGCCCACTCTGTATCTCCTATAATCTCAGGAGATGGAAATTGACTTTTTGTGGGTATGGCCTAAGGGCTGTGACCTATAGTAAAGAGGCATGAGAAGTGACCTAGTGGGTTAAGCCAGAGACATGCTTGTGTCCAGAGGACTAGGGTATGGAGGTGGCAGCCTCAGCTGGCAGCCCCTGCTGGCTCATTCCAAGGCCTCTCCTCACTAATATCCTTGCTGCAAGAGAAGGGTCAACCAGTAGAGTCTGTGGGCACACAGTTGGCCTCCCTCCCCACCCTCCTCCTTATAGCCACTTCACAGTAAGACACACTCAGGGTAAAATAGGGCCCAGTCACAGGGCCCTTAGCATCAACAGCCAAAAGTAGAAGTGACTGTGGCAGAAATTTAGCAGGAAAATCTAAGTTCATTGACTATGCCTGGAGTGTCACACAGTTATCCCAGGACAGTCTGACAGCCTCGGAAAGCAGCCCACTAAGGGCAGCTGGAAATGAACCCACAAGGTAAGCCTCAAGTGAATGCTGCATCATCTGGAAATACTTGCTGGGCTCCCCCAGGATGGGCGTTACACACTGGGCCGCAATGTCATTGCTATTTCTTAATGGTATTTCCACCTTCCTTCCTCAGCTCCTCCAAACTAAATCAAGCCAAAGAATTTTCATTCCCAAACACATTCTTCTTAAAGGAAACTCCTGCCTTCATATGAAACATATTTGGGATTTTTGCAGTTTTTTTTTTTTTTTTCCTGTCTCACGGGATTCTTTTCCTTTTATTCCAGGACCCTTAAGTGAAAAGCAAGAGGCCTTGATGACAAAGAACCCGGCATCTAATGCACGGCGCCCTGAAGACCGGAATCTGGGGCCCATGTGGCCAGTCACACAGAAGATTCTGCGGGACTTCTATGGGCCGTTTAACATCAGGCTGGCTCAGGTTCTTGATGATGAAGCGTTTGCATGGAAGACGCGAGAGAGCTGAGTTCCCACTCCAGGCCCTGGGCCCATCATGACCAGGATTTAAAAACCTCTCTTTGTGGGGAACCATAGTGTGGAGAAAACCCCCAGGATTGGAGTCATCCTTCTCACCTTAGGCACATGTTAATTATAACCATTTCAGAATTTCCTTCATGATGCTAAATAGCTCAGCAACTGGCCCCTCGCAGAGCTCCACCGTCTGAGGCCATTGGAAGAGCCAATTCTGCTTCCCTTCTGCTCCATGTGCACCTGGAGTCCTGGGAGAGGCAGGCTGTCACTGCCCTGCATGTGGAGAGGGAAACAGAGCCACCGCCCAGCCCTGCAGTCCTTCAGGAGAGTCCGAGTCTGGCTTTGACAATCCCAAGTCCAGTTAAGCAGGCCAGGGGTCATGCCACCAGCTTGCCAGAATTTCACACTTATCTCTCACTTTTGAAACACTCTTGTTTAGATCACTCACTGCATCTGGGCAGAGAAGTGAGACTCTTTGAGGTTGGAGGCCCTTTCAATTTTTCCTTTTTACTCCAAAGTTAGCCCTTCAGTCTCTTCAGATAGGAACCTATTAACTTCCCTGTTTCCAAGAGGAAAAAAATAAGTTTTGGCAGCACATTCATCACTCCGGCCTCTCCCATCCTGTGCTTGTAGACTTTCCTGATGTTTAACATAGAGGATGAACACGTTTAAAACAAACCACTCGCTGAATTGGTCTAGCCCTGGCTCTGTTTTCTGCCTCTTTTGATCTTTCCTCACGAAATTTCAGTTTATAATTCTAAGAGAAATTTTTTGCTGTCAGTGTCAGAATGAGCGACCTCAAGGAACAAACACTTACGGAAAACTGAGGTAACTCAAGCCCTCACTGTGTGAACGAGGTCATCAGAGAGCCGGCGGCTACCACTCTGTCTTCACACCTTCCCATTAAGTTTATCATGAACATTCTCCACTATATGTGGTCAAAGTTTCTTACCCAATTAAGGAACTAGAAGATACTTGTGTCCTGATTCAGAAACAGTGCACAAGCTAAATTGTGCTGAGCATGGTATGCTGGATTTTGAATGAGATTGCCAGGAGCCATGTTCTTAATGAAACTTTCTAGGCTGCTCGGCAGCTTGGAAGTCATGGGGAAGACAAAAGAGATACTTGAGCCCACTTGGCGTGCAGCCCCTGGTGGGTACTTGACAAGACTTCACACTTGAGTATTGTCAAGGGAAGCCTCCTGGGAACCAAAGTTCTTGGGTCAAGCCTATGTCAGAAAGTGAAAATACCTACCTGCCCAGCCATAACTCATGTGTGTGACAGGGCCTCAGTGGCGGGAGATCTGCAGTTGCTTAGCTGTTCGATCCTAGTTGTCTTCCTGCTATTGGAGAAGGGATGCACAGCCTATCTAAAGACGTGCGGGGGGCTCTCAGAACTGGCCTGGCCAGGGCTATTTCTGCTACTGAAGGAGCTGTGTGTCCTGAACGCCCACTTTCAGGGACAATCCTTCCTTTTCTCTTGCAGCCGGCACTTGGAGCAGCAGCCAACAGGGAAATCTGGCCTGAGCACAAGGATGCTTTAGGGAGATATCACTTCAGTGTGTGTGTGTATTTATTTGCAATACAGAGTGCGTGTGTGTGCGTGTATGTGGGTGGGTGCATTTTCTGAGTGGGTTCCCTTCAGTCTGATGCTGATGAGGCTCCTCCGCTCTGGACACAACCCTTTTATAAATTAATTTCTCTGCCAATTAACTTGTCGTTTCCAGTACATATTTTACTATTCTACACCAACCATAATGACAACAGGGATTTTTCTTATGCCCTCCTGTGCATGTGAAGAACATGTAGTATAATTCCGCTTCTTACAGAAGTATTACTGAAGGTATTATTTCCAATATTATTTGGTTTATTATATGGATCTTTTTTATATATGCAGGCCCATCTTTTCTGGGCCAATCAATGCCATCCAAACACGGTTTTTCTCTTAAGGGGCCTTTGTCCAAAGGGCATATATATTGCCTTTGCTTTCTCTCATTTGAAGCCTGCCTCTCATTGACAGCACAGGTACTGTTTGGGCAGTGGTTCTCTAGCCTGTCATCCAAAACCAAAGCGAAACAGAGCGTTTCTCATGACCTGGTATTGAAGTTCCTTGTGTTCCCTAAAGCTGTGCACCGGATTGTATTCAACTGTACTCCCTTAGGAGGAAATCACTTAAAGAATGACTGATCTCAAATTTATAAAGCTCCATTGAAATGAATCATTTTAGTTTGCATTCAGAAAAACAAACAACAACAAAACAAAAACAAAAACAAAAAACCCCAGAAAGCAATTCCTTTGCAAAAAGGTCTACAGTGTTTCTTTCCTACTTTGCATTTTTATTTCTATCGTTTTCCCAAATTTAATTTTGGCTACCGTTTAAAAGAAGTACTGGAGTTCTGTTTAGTGCTATGTAATTGGATTTGAGGGTTCCACATTGGTTTTAGCATTATTTTAATTTTGTGGTTTAACCTGATTTTTTTTTTTCTCTTGGGTCAACATTTTCATCAGACCTCAGTGGCAATCTTCACTTTCAAGAATAACAACTAGCATTTTAAGTTCTTATGTTTCCCACTGTTCTAAGTGACTCACAAATATTAGCATAGTTTAAAGCACACCAAGACCCAATAAGGTGGGCAATAAAATTATTTCTGCTTACAAAATAGGACACTCAGGCAGAAAAGTAACTTATTTAAAGTTTGGCATAATACTAAGATATTTTTTGTAGTTTGCTAAATTGCTTTCCTATCTCTCCTTTCTGTACTAAACTCTCTGTCGACCACCATCAAAACAATCATACCAGAGTTTCACAATTTTATGGGCACATTTGAGGGCTTCTACATGTCTAGCAATTAATTCTAATCGTTTATGTACAAGGCCTTCCATCCCACCCATTCTGACTTCTTGAACTATCTCTAACTTCTTTTTATTCGAACTAAAGTCTCTAGGAACTCAAAACTGCTTGCCAACATATGTTGTCAGGGCTTTCCTGGTGTCCTACCACCTAGTCAATCTGATTCCTTTTTCTTATCAGTGTAACAGTTCTCAAGAAAGTATTTCCTGGGCAAGTCAAGCTTTCCTGCTCATTGTAATGCTTCCAATTTCCATTTCCCACAAGCACAGCAGTTGGAAATGCTATCTCTTTGCTTTGTAACTCAGCACATTCCTCCTGTTAAGAGCACTTGGAGCAGCAGCCAACAGGGAAATCTGGCCTGAGCACAAGGATGCTTTAGGGAGATATCACTTCAGTGTGTGTGTGTATTTATTTGCAATACAGAGTGCGTGTGTGTGCGTGTATGTGGGTGGGTGCATTTTCTGAGTGGGTTCCCTTCAGTCTGATGCTGATGAGGCTCCTCCGCTCTGGACACAACCCTTTTATAAATTAATTTCTCTGCCAATTAACTTGTCGTTTCCAGTACATATTTTACTATTCTACACCAACCATAATGACAACAGGGATTTTTCTTATGCCCTCCTGTGCATGTGAAGAACATGTAGTATAATTCCGCTTCTTACAGAAGTATTACTGAAGGTATTATTTCCAATATTATTTGGTTTATTATATGGATCTTTTTTATATATGCAGGCCCATCTTTTCTGTGCCAATCAATGCCATCCAAACACGGTTTTTCTCTTAAGGGGCCTTTGTCCAAAGGGCATATATATTGCCTTTGCTTTCTCTCATTTGAAGCCTGCCTCTCATTGACAGCACAGGTACTGTTTGGGCAGTGGTTCTCTAGCCTGTCATCCAAAACCAAAGCGAAACAGAGCGTTTCTCATGACCTGGTATTGAAGTTCCTTGTGTTCCCTAAAGCTGTGCACCGGATTGTATTCAACTGTACTCCCTTAGTCGTGTAAGGTATGTTAAGTGAATCAGTTATGCTGTACTTTTATGAATATTTAACATGATTAAAGATGGACCCAGATGACTGGTACCTACAGGGTGTGTGTTATTTTCCTCCGTCACAAGCACTCGAGGTACTTTCCACGGTGTCCAATTTGCATGATTGAATCAAGGACATGGGTTATATTTTACCTGTGCAGGTTGTACTCACTGTGTGACAGGGACTTACGGTGTACAGTGACAGTGAGGGATGACTTGCTGTCATCATAGTAACAGGCGGAAGAAAACGGAAGATCAGAGAGAGGATTCAGACGTTATTAGGACCCATGCAGGGAGTGAGTGGCTGGGAGCCAGCGTTGCCTTCCAACATTTGAGTTGGAAGGTTTGAAGGTGAGATGACTGCAGGCCTCATTCCTGTGGCCTGCCAGACCCCTGGGGGCTGAGAGCTTGAGACACCTGGTGTTTCTAGGTGCATATCATTGTCACGAGACAGTGTTCCTCAGCTGTTGTTGGGGGTGGAACCAGGCTGAGGGAAGAGATAGTATGTTAACCTGGCTGATACCACAAATGAGGTGGCCCGAACAACAGGGATTGATTTCCTCAGTTCTGGAGACTAGAGGTCCCAAATCAAGGGGCCAACAGGGTGGGGCTCCTCCATGGTCTCTCTCATGGGCCTGCTGTTGGCTGCCCTCTTGTGGCCTTTCACATGATCGACACACACAAGCTCCTGGTTCCACTTCCTCTTCTAAAGATGTCAGTCAGAGTTGGTGAGGCCCACCCTGTTAGCCTCATTTTCACATGATCGACACACACAAGCTCCTGGTTCCACTTCCTCTTCTAAAGATGCCAGTCAGAGTTGGTGAGGCCCACCCTGTTAGCCTCATTTTAACCTAGTTAGCCCTTTGAAGACCTTATCTCCAAATACAGTCACATTCAGAGGCGCTGGGAGTTGGGTCTTCGAAATATTAATTGGAGGTGGGAGGCACAATTTGGCCCAAAACAGAAAGCATTGTTTTAGACTTGGAGCTCTGGTGGTCCCCTCATTCTTGAAAGACCACCCTTGAAGATCCTCTCTCCCCAGCACTGCCAACCACAGTTGTGGACTGGGGTGAGCCTGGTAGTGTCCAGGTCTTCATGATGCCACACCTTCATGACAGAGCCAGGCATGGCTTTGTTCAGCAGAGGGTGCACCCATATGGAGGAGGGCAGTGGGGACAGGAGCGGGACAGGTTGGAGCACATCCGTGGGTGGTGATGGCACGATTCTCAGTCCTGCAAGTCCTCTTATAATCCTGTCTGCCTGTGGCCACCACTCTCCACTCAAGAGCCAGCTCTCAGGAAAGGTTCTGATGAGGATCTTGTACCTTCCACGTGGGTGACCCCATTTGGGAACTGAAGCTCTGCTCTGGGTGGAAGAATTTAAGTATCGAGTGAGATACACTTTTTTGTGTGTGTGCCTACCTCCTCTCTTCTGTTGCCTTATTGTGAGGCCAGCCTGATGCCAGCCCCATGCCTTTGGACTTTCCAGCCACCCAAATCATGAGCTCAATAAACCTCTGTTCTTTATAAATCACCATCTCAGCTCTTGCTGTGTAGCAGGACAATAACGGACTAATCCACCCCATGCCCACATTATTTTATATTTTCTGTATGATACTTTGACATCTTGTGAACTTGCTGACTCTGGAGAGCTTTCTCCTTCTAGACTTTGCTAATCTCTAGAGGTAGGGAACTGTAAGAGCACACCTTTCTATATACAGACCAGCCAATCCTAAACCCCTATCTTTAACCACCTCCTCTACTGAGCTCTTGTACTCCAAGTCACTAACCATCTCCCTGACCATCCCTGGGCCAGGCACCAGACAACTTGGAAAACCCCTACACTCGAGAATTCCATACAATGACCCAAACTCGCCAGTGCTAACCCCACATCGCCCAATTCCCCTGCTTTGCCTATTTCTTCCCATGGAAACTGTAACAGGGCTCTTGCTCCCACCTTCCAGTTGTTTACTCCTGATCCTGACAGACCTGGTGCTTTACTTCACTGTGATCCCTTCCAAGCCACTTACCCAAAACAGTACTGGTTTGCAAGGCAGAGTCCCCCTCCTTAGGGAACTGTAACAAGCTATCTTTCTCGAAGGCAGTCATCTCCTGCCTGTTGGTCTTGCCTACAATAATAATGAAACTACATTTTAGCACCCCCCCCAGCTGTTGTCACTACAGTGGCACCCAACTGCCATCTTCCCCTCCAATCCCTCAAACCATGTCATTCTCTTCCTTGAAACCCTTCCCAACCTCCTCGCTCACTTAAGACACAATGCAAAGACCTGCCCATGGCCCTCAGGGTCCTCCCTGCCCCTGCTTCTACCCCTGCTCCTGTCCTGCTGGCCTCTGACCCTCAGCCACCCCCACTCGCCCACCCTTCAGGTGACACACTGACCTTCCTGCCATCCGTCAGCGCACCAAGTCCTCACTTGAGCCAGGCCTGTACCCTTGCTGCCCACCCCCAGCTTGGTCTCCCCTTCCTAGACCTTTACAAAGCCATGCCTTCACCTCATTGTGGACTTTTCCCGGCCCACTCATCCGGAATAGTCTCCTCAAGCTCCAGCCCTGCCGGTTTGATTGTATTGAGAGCACTTATCATGTCGACGTCACCTGAGACTGCATCATTTATGTGTTTCCTGCTGCTCTATCATCCCTCTGTGCATTGGGAGTGTTTGCTCCCTAGGTGGAGACTCTGTTCACAGCTGCATTCTCAGAGCCTGGATCAGTGCCTGCACATAGTAGTCACTCAGCGAACGTAGATGGAGTGAACACATGCTCATGGTCTGAGAGAGTGATACGGAGAGAGAAGATCTCATTTTGGTGCTTGAACTCAATTTCCTGAGGAAGCGACAGCAAGATCCTAGTAGAATAGCCATGTGCAAATATGAGAAGCCTGCAGGGTGGATAGAGGCTGCAGGAAAGAGGCAGTATCAAACTGAGCTGGAGACTGGCATGATCTAGAAAGATGGGAGAGCATCCCAGTAAGAGCAATGTGAAAGGCAGGAAGGGGGGAGGGACAAGAGCAGGGAGGACCTCCATGTATGTCTACAGCAGCAGTCAACAACCTTTTTTGCACAAGAGTCTGGTTTTGTGGAAGACAATTTTTCCATGGGTTGCGGGTGGGGGTCAGGGGTGGTCTGGGGATGATTCACGCATGTTACTTTATTGCCACTCTTGTAGGTATATGGTTGTACCTCCAGTACTGGCCTGTGGCCCATGGTTTGGTGACCCCTGGTCTATAGGAAAGAGGGGATACCATGCAGATGTTCTGGACTTTGGAGCAGGGGGACCTGGGCTATAGTCCTGGCTCTGTCACTCTCATGAGACCCCAGGCAGGGCACTTGATGCTACTCAGCCCCTGTTTTCTAGTCTGAAGAATGGGCAGGCACTCAACCTCCTAGAGCCCTCATGAAGTTTTTCAGGACTTGTGAATATGAAACAGCACAACATCTAGCTCCCAGAGGCAGGGGTAAGAGGCACCAATGATGGTTCTTGGACATGATTGTTTTAGCAGAAGGAGGCGGAGTCACCTAGGTAAGTGGGTACTAGGTCAAGGAGGGTTTGGGTCTCAAAGTGATTGGTTTGGGTTTAGCTAGTGGTGTACGAAGCTTCCCACACGGATATTTTCTGAGCAGAGGAACTGGTTAGAGCACAGCTTTGGTTCATGAATTTAGGGCCAGATGGAAAAGACTGGAGGTGAGGAAGCTCTAAAGTTGAGGTCTGTTGTGGTATAGGTGAGTGGTCACAGGACTGGGAGCAGAACAGACATGTGACAGGACATTTCCGTGGCACAGGACCAGTGGGCTAATGACATCAATAAAGATGGCGCCTGCCACAGATAGAGAGCAGTTGCCCTTCATCGAGAGAGTGCATGTGCCTGCCTCTATATAATTTCCCACTTTGCAGAGGAGGAAGCTGGGACGCAAGGATGTTAGGTGACTTCTCTAGGGTCACGCAGCTACAAATGCTGGAAGAGTGTAGAAATCCAGCAAGCCTGGCTTCCACTCCCATGCTCAAGAGTAGCTGAAAAATGTAGCATGTAATGGGGAAGGTCAAAGGCAAGGATTAGGTTTGGAAATAGTGTCAAAGGTGGAGGTGGAGGTGGGGTGGGGGCTTTACCACAGCTGGGGAGGCTGGGTTGAGTCAATGTTCTCGCAGCATCTATAACTAGAGTTAACTGGGAAAGTTCAGCAGCCTGGGAAATCCTACCTAACCACAGACATTTATTAAAGATTTCAATTTCACTGCAAATATTTTAAGTGCATTTGGTTGTCTATCTTTTGTAGAGGACTAAAACCTTCACTGGGGTGAAGTTCTAGGTGGGCCAGCAGGTGGCGTCATGGTTGCGTGCTGGACTCCCGTATGGCTGACCTCAGTTTGAGCCCTGGACCTGTTGGCTTGATGCTCACACAGGGCACATGTGCGTGCATGCCCCAAATAGTGAAAAAAGAATGAAGAAGAAGGGATTGTGGCATGGCCATTCCCTTGAGGGTTGATTTCTCACCCTCACTCTCTCTTTCTCTGTGTCTCTGGTGAGCACATGTGTCCTATAGCAAAAAATCTCTCTTAAAAAAAAAAAAAGTTCTGGGTCATCTTTGATGCAGAGACTGCATTATGATTAATCAATGCTGATTTCTGGTTTTAGTTTCTCTAAAGAGGCAGGAGAACAAGAAGGTACTTGCAAAGCAGTCTGCAGACAGTTTCTCATTTTTGAGGTTATTTTCCCCATCTGGCTAGAACTTTTCAAAGCTTCCCACCTGATTTTCAGACAGCAGCTCTCCTTTTTTGCACTCATATTTCATTAGTTTACATGTGGTTCTCGAAAGGTATTACAGAAATCTTAGGGACCCTGTTGACCCTTTCAGAAAACCGACAAGTCTAAGCTATTTCCTTGATCATACTAAGACATCATTTGCCCTTTACACTCTGATTTCCTTACACATGTATACATAGAGCTTTTTAGAGCCCTGGCCTAGTCTGACACCTAATGGAACACGTTCTAGGGCACTCTGTGCTTTTAAAAATCTCTCAGCTTTTGTTCCTAATATGATAAATATCTTTTGATGTATACCACATAAACAATAGCTCTAGGATCTTCAGAAAATTTGAAGAGTGTAAAGGAGTCTTGAGGAGACCAGCAGTTAGCATAATGGCTAGGTTGCTGGACTCCCATGTAGTTGAGCGCAGTTCGAGTCCCAGATCCAGTGGCTTAAAACCCACACCAGGCATGTGTGCGTGCATGCCCAAGATCCTGAGAGAAGAATGGAGGAGAAGGGATTGCGGCGTGGCCATCTCCCCTGGGGAATGATTTCCTCACTTTCTGTCTCTCTGTCTCTCTTTGTCTTTCTGGTACGTGCACGCGCCCTATAGAAAAAACCTCTCAAAAAAAAAAAAAAAAAGGAGTCTTGGGCTTAAACAATATGAAAACTGAGAGTTTATGTAATATTTAATTAAATCATACTTTCATAAAATCAAAAAGTGGCATAAAAAAAGCTTGACAACAAACAATTTACTGTGGTAAATACAGAATTGGCTGGAGGGCATTTTGAAGACTGGCCA
>NW_006159577.1:3182347-3184686 GCF_000334495.1 Tupaia belangeri chinensis
GAATGCCCAGCATGCCTGGGGAAAAGCATGCCAGGATGGTGGAAGCCAGATAAGAGGCCATCTATGGTAAAAGGTATCCAAAGCATTGTAAGTGAGCACATGGCAAGTGCCAGGTCCCCTGCTAAAGGCATCTGCGTCTGTCTTCACTGGGAGGAGGTTGTACTGGTTCTACCTTTATACAGGTAGGAGTACTGAGAGCCTGAGGGGCCCACCTATACCTACAGCTAGTCCTTACTAGCCCTTACTCTCAGGTCTGTTAGTCTCCAGGTCCTGAGCCTTAGCCATGGCTTCTCAGCTTTGAGTCCCTGGAAGGGATCTCCAAGGAGGCAGGTGAAGCAGTGTTGACTCAGTGCTTCCTGACAGTCGGGTGCTGGGAAGCCAGAGGAGGCTCACGCAGGCGGTGAGGGCTGAGGTCAGACCGGGTGGGATGTTCAGGGTCCTTCCCTGGTGAAAGTACCAGAACCAAGCAGAGCTTGCCGTTTCCCTGCACCCTCTGGCGTGCCCAGCCTTCCAGGGGCTGCTGGAGCAAACTCCAGTCTGACCTCCACCATCCCCTTTACTGCATACCTGTCCTTCCTGTGCCCTGCCTCCACCTGGGTGGCAGGAAGCTGAGCTGAGTGTGCAGCTGACCTTAGGGAGCAGCCCCCTTGATTTTGCAGGCTGGGAAGGTTTGAGCAGGTGGGGGACTACTGGTCACTGCATGCACTCAACTCACAGACTGGGGCTTTCTCAGAGTTCAGGAACTCCAGGCTGCCCCAGAGACAGCCAGTTCTGAGGTCAGTAAAGGTCTCTATGACCAGCAGCTCCTGATGCTGTAGGTTCGAGTCAGAGTCTAGGAATGGGGTGTGGCCGCTTCTCTCTCCAGGGTTGGCCTTTGGATGGTGGAGGGGCAGCTGGATTGCACCACGGTTGCCATGGAGACCATTTGCTTACTCCCACCTCCACATGAGCTAATCTGGAGAACTTCTGCCACATTCTGTACTTGCAACATAATGGAATTTAGGGAAATTCCTATAGTGAGCCAAACTGCAAGTATAAATGCAGAGACCCAGGCCGACTGAACCTCAGAACTGGGCAGACTTCCTCTATTTTGGTCTGTTGTGTCTCTAATAGCAGAATACTTGCGTCTGGGTGCTGTTTAAAGAATAGAGATGCATTGAGCTCAGTTTTGGAAGCCCAAGGTCATCAGGCAACATCTAGTTGAGGGTCTTCTTATTGGAAGGATCCCTAGGCAGGCAGGACATCACATGGCAAGAGTTCATGCAGAGCTTGTCTGTGTCCACGTGTCTCTGTGTCATTCCCTCTCCTTACAGACCCAGTAGGATTCAATCTTGGGGGCCCAGACTGATGACCTTAATCCTAAATATCTCCCAAAGGCCCTCCACTTTTCACTAATCGGATTAAGTTTTCACCCTCTTAATCCCATCACAACTGGAGCCAAATCTCGAACACGCATTTGAGAGGATACTGTCAAGCCATCACACCCTCTGACCTCCTCCTTCCCCGGAGAAAGCAAGCGCCTCCCCTGTGTTCCCAGTGTTCGGCCTTCCACCTTTGCCCAGCTGTCTCTCCACCGGAAGTGCCCACTCTCGCCTTGCTCAAACGAGTCAAGCATCTTACCCTGTCCCAGGCCAAGTGCCATCTCCTCCTTGTCAGCTGCCTGGATTCTCCATTTCCACCTTAGACACACCCCAGTAAAGCCATGTTCCTAAGAGGGAGGCAGTGGGTTCCCAGAAAAGAACTGACTTGTAGCCAGGAAGCTGGATGACCTTGGACACATGATTTAACCTCTCTGATCCAGCTTCTTCTAAGCTGGGTGGAAATCTGTCATTCAGATCTGCCTTTTTATTGCCTTTTGAAACTCCGCTCCTTTCTCCAATGGCTTAAATTCCCAAGGCTTTTTGCAGAGGAAGTGCTTGAAGAAGGATGTGGAAAAGTGGGGGCCAAGGGTGGCAGCCCCCTCCAGTGCACACCTCTGGGATTCTGGGACCAGCTCACGTTGATCAGAAGGCACTGAAAGGCAGCCTTGTGCTGCCCTCTTGTGGCCAATGTGGACACCACCATCAGGACGCTTTTCTCACCCAGCCTTTCTGAGTGGCTACTCTAGAGAATGCCAATCACCTCCAGGACTTCCTGCTTGACCTGGCACTGGCTTCCTGGCTCACTCTCACCTGGGCCAGGGAGCTCCCGGAGACCAAGAGCAACCCCAGCAAGAAGGTGTCTGAGAGTCCTGAAGTCTCAGGAGTGTGGCTCCGAAGGCACCCAGAGGTGAGGAAGTGGTTGCTGGGTAGCTGCCCCCCCCCCCCCCCAACACAATGGGGCCCACCAAGTTCTTTGGG